>NW_004444026.1:7371131-7379957 GCF_000243295.1 Trichechus manatus latirostris | reverse complement strand
TCTCACATTTTGCATGTGTCTTGGTGTGTGCCTGCTCATGTGACAAAGGATGTGGGTGACTAGAGGGAACACAGAGGTTTGTGTAGGTGGGAACAGCTGTAAATCTGGGTAGGTTGTGTGGGCAGTGGCCATAACGCCATCTGTGGGTTTCTTTTCATGTTCCTGCCAGTGAAAATGTGCCTCTGTATCCTGGGCTCCATCATCTTGATTCCCCAAAAGTAAAAAGGGAGAATGTACTGATTGAGTTGTCAGTTTACTGGTGGTATTATTGGCTTGTCTTTTTCCCATGAGTGGACTCAACCGGCAGGACCACACATCTGAGGGCACATGTCAGGATGAGGGGACGAGTGGTCCCTAACTTAAAGGAAACTATCACCTGTGTATTGTGGGACCCCTCTTCCTCCTCCCATTCCATCTGAGTTCTCCTTGTGGCCACTCAAGTGACTCTCTGAGCCCCACACTCCGATTTGCTCTACTCTGGTCTTCTGTTCCATCTCACATTTAAACTCTGGGATCCAGCCTTTGGATGAATGTATATGGCATGGGGAGGTGGATGCTGGAAAGGTGATGAGAAAAACTTTGGTATCAGGGAGAATCCTGCTGCAAACCCTCCTGCTTGGTCTTAATCAATTCTTTCCTCTTTCCCTTTTTCCTGTTCCCTTCTTTTTCTCCACCCAGGCTGACTTCAGTGAGGAGGTTGGGAACAATACAATCTGACCTCCGTCACTCTGCAGGTCATAGTTGTCCTGCTTCCAGGCTCCTTTTGACCACATGGATGTTTGAATAGACTGAAAATAATTCTTCCCATGCCCTGTTGCCACCCCCATTACTTCCTTACGGGAATCTTCTGCTCCCAGCTCATCTACCTCTTGCTTCTCAAATACTTGATGTTCACCTAAGCCTGTGTTCCTTCCTAGATGCCATCCCTTCCTGACTTCATGGTCATGTTTTCTCTTTTTTTTTCTGCTTCCCAAATTATTTCCTGTCTTGTAGGTTCTGCTCCAGCCCCCCTGCCTCCGGGAAGCCTTTACTGAACTCTCGTGTCTGTCTCCTCCCTCCTCTGGGTGCCTGAGGCACGTCCTGCCTGGCCCACTTCCCTAGCAGTTAGTGTGTGCTGCTGAAGCGTCAGTTGCTGTTATGAATCTGCACCCTCCTCAGCTACATCATAAGCCTTTTAAGAGAAGGGTTTGGGCCCAGAAACTTTTAGTAATTCTGGCAGCTGTTCCAGTGTATTTGTTCCACAAATACTTGGTGGTGAAGTAGAAAAGGGCCAGAGAGTCCCATGAAGGGCATCCTAGAAGTGTCAGGAAGGGGGCGCACGACACTACCACTCCCAGCTGGACCACTTTTGTAGATCACTGCCACTCGCCTTGTCTGCACAACTGAGGAACTGGGCTGTAACCGGGGTTCACACTTCTATTCACTTACGCAAATGGTTTTAGCTCAAAATCCTCATTTTCAAATGAAATACTATGCAGGGACTTAGCATACTGAACAGCTGCTGGTTAGAAGAGGGAGGAGGGCTCAGATCCTGTCTCCTTGTCCCCAGTCCCCAAGGGAGCCCTGAAGAACCGTTAAAAACCACCTGATGTGAGGCCACGTGGCCCTCTCCACTGCTGTGCTCAGAGACTCCCGTTCCCTGCTATCTTGGAATGCTCTATCTGTGTCTGCTTGACAGTTTGGTTAAAAGCTGACATTGCCAATTTGTGCTGTTTCTCTTACAGTGTCTTTTCCTAAAAAATAATGAGATGGGGACTCATGAAAAAAACACAGAGGGTCCCACGTGCAGCCCCTCCCGGCCCTACTCTCTCAGCTCACCGACCGAGGCTCTGTGAAAGGCTTCCATGCCCTAGTGTGGCTGCCTTGTTCCACATCAGCCCTGTTCCTCATCCTGGACTGTAAACATCAAACTGATTCTTGACAGGTTGTGACACACTTGAGGGCTGGAGAAATTTTTCAGCTGTCAGGGAGGACACGCCGATAGGCCTGCATCTCGGAGTATTTGCTGGTCTCTGGCACATGTGTCTGGGGCAGTGATGACATTCCATCCACTTTAGGCAAGCCTGATTTGTGAGCCTGTGCTCTGCCTCTCTCGCCAGAGCCAGGGCTGGTCTTGGCAGGAGAAGGATGCACAGGCTTTTGGGTAAAGCACAGGTGTAAATCTTCCTTTCTGTTGTTGTTCTACATATGCTGGTCCTCTATGGAATGTCCAAAAGTAGGACCTGGTAAGAGTGGTAAGTATCAAACTCAACCCCTCTTGGTGGTTATAAAACCAGTTACCATCAAGAGTCGAAGTGACTCATGGCTCCATGTGTGTCAGAGTAGAACTATGCTCCATGGGGTTTTCAATGGATGATTTTTTGGAAGTAGATCGCTAGGCCTTTCTTCCAAGGCACCTCTGGGTGGACTTGATGAACCACCAGTCTTTTGGTTAGCAGCTGAGTGTGTTAACGGTTCATACCACCCAGGAACTCCCTTGCAGGGTTTAGAAGGAATCATATTCCTTGCACTGCATTGCCCTTTATGCTTGCAAAGCTTTTCCTGATGCATTATTCCCTTTGCTTCTCCTCCAAGTTCTCTGAACTAGATAGGGATGGAATTCTATTTTATAGATGAGGAAATTAAGGTAGAGAGTTTAAGTGAATTCCTAGTTAGTAGTAACCTGGATCAAAAGCCCAGGATATATCTATGAAGTAGGCGTAACAATATTGGTGGCTAATTTTTTCAGCTCTTAGTATCTACCAGGCTTTATTATAACTGTTTTACACAGATAAACTCATTTGTTCCTCACAACAAGGCAAGGTAGTATGATTATGGCCATTTTTACAGAGTAGAAAGTAGAAGCACAGAGAGATTAATAGCTTGCCCAAGATCACCCAGCTGGGAAAAGGCAAGGTTGGATTTGAACTCAGGCAGCCTGCCTCTAGAATTGCTTTAGAACTACTATCCTCATGGCCTCACCAGCAATCCTTGCTCTGCCTACTTCATAGAGTTGTCATGAAGTTCAAATGAGCCAATGGATGATAAAGCACTTTGAAAAGCATAAAATTATTATGCAAACACAAAGTGTTTTATGAACAGTTCACTCCTTCACCAGATACTGAGATGACAGTCAGATTTGACTTTCTAATTAATTTGAAGGTGAGCCTGTCAGGTGGAAGCAGAGAACATAGGCCCAATCAGACTTTCAGAATATCTTTGTCTTTCCTGATACCTTTGGATGGCTTTGATTTTCTCCCCACTACATTCCTGAACTGTGGTCTTTTGAGATTTTCAACCCGCCAAACAGTGAGATGGCCTCATAGAATCACAAAGGAGAGCAGACTTTGAGACCATTGGCCCATTCAGCCTGGTGCATCTTCTCTATCTTTACTTTAATAACCCTCTGTGGACCTGTCATTCATGGCTTTTTCTAAACCCTTGCAAAATCTATGTGATGTGTATTATTTATATTTTTATATGTATCATTATTATTATTTCTATCCTCTCTTTCAACAAAGCCTGTCCACCCACAGGCTCTCAGGTTCTGAACCAACGTGGAAATTCAGAATCAAAGCACATGGACAGGAGGATAGTCTGGGTGATATGCAGAGAGAAGGACCTTAGAAGTCAGCCTATATAGGTCTGCAGACCCTTCCCCTAGCATCTCTATTGGGTTGCCTATCTGTATGCCCATAGCAATGAAGGTCTTACTCCACTTGGACCCCTGCCCCCACCAGGTCCCTTCTTCTGACTCAGGTGGGTCAGAGCACGTCTAGGGTTGGTCTTCCAGTTCTCCCAACAGCCTTATAACTTTCCTGAGGGCACCTTGGTTTCTGCCTCCAGTTAGAAAGGTGGGCTATCCAAGAGCACACACAATTCTTATCTCAGAACTACGTCTCTCTGTGGGAGCTGGTTGGTGGGACTGGAGATTTACTTTCCTTGAATTCGTGGTTCCCTTTGGCTTGGTCATGATCTGTCCTCACTGAGTGAGGCTTTCTAGTCCCTTGTCTGTTTCAGTTTCAGGGGCATCCATGAAATAGTACCTTAAGGCTGTTGCTCTGGGATTCTGACCCCACCTGCCTCACTTTGGATTTATCACTCCTGTTTACCAAGTTTTTCTCTGTTGCCCACAAATTAGTATCAATATTCTTTGCAAGAGATAGCCACAGCAGAGCATGGATAAGCCAGAATGACCTTAAAAGCAATCCGCTCATCTCAGCCTGTGATAAAATAATTTCATTGTCTTGGCCTAAAATCAAAATACTTAGAAGGAAACTTGTGAGGTCATGGCCATGTTTCATATATTTAAAAAAAAATTATCTTTATTATCTATTCCTTTCATTTTCAGCCCTGGGAACCTAAGCCCCAAGGAAATACAAATCTTATAATAAATGAAAAATCTTTATAATAAAAAACCTTATAATAAAAGAATGAGTACAAATGGAGCACCTAGCATGTGTTAGACACTGTGCTAAGACATGGCGTAGGCCTCTTTTAGTTTAATAATATAAACATGACTAGTATGTGATTATACAAGTGGGAAGCTTAAGAATCAGAAGTCAGTACCCTGTGTAAAACGACTATTCTAAGTTTGATTTAGAACCATCATCTCCTTCTGATCTCAAAATGGGAAACACTAAACCTACTCATCCCATTGGAGCAGTGATGAAGTCAATTGGGGTACTGATGTGCCTTTTACAGTACCTCAAGTAGACAAATATGTCAGCAATAGAGCAAATGCTGTTGACCTAATGGGCTAAAGCGATGAGTGGGTCTAGGGCCTGGGAGAACCCCAAAGGTAATGAATGCCCTCATTCAGACCTACACATCAATTCAGTCAGCAAGCATGAATCAAGAGCCATGATTTGCTCAGACCTGACTCAGTTAATAGGGAGATAAGAAAGAAGGATCCAGAGTAAAACAAAAATTCTGGTTGCCTCCCTTAAGAATTTATAGATGTAAGAGAAATAATAGAAATACACACTAAGTATTAAAAATGGACAAGGATAAGGGCACAGATAAGTAGGACAGACAAAATGCACTAGAATATGAAACATTTAGTATTCTGAACAAAACTCAGTGGGTCAAGCTGGCCACATTTCAATTAAACATTTGCCAATGTTTCTAGCACTATGCTAAGTGCTACGGGAATCATCAAAGCTGTAATGTGAGGCTTTTCTCCTCAAAGAGTTTGCATCTAGACTGAGGAACAAAATGCATACCAAACCACAAGTTGCACTCACCAAGGGAAGTGATGGAACCGGAAGCACCGCCTATGAGGCCAACACGGCATTCTTTCCTGGGACAATGTGCCTTTAACTTCCTTCTCAGTTCTGCTTCTGTTCACAGCTCCGTTGGCTGGCACTGATATGATATGCCCCTCTAGAGGACAACTGGCAAGTCATGCTAGGAGGGGGGCTCTCAGACACCACCTGCCACATTTAACGGGGACTTAGGGTGGCTGATGAGCTCCACAGCTCATCCTTAATTAGGAAAGCCGCTAAAAATGCCACCCAAGAGCTTGCCCCAGAGCTGCAAAGCTGCCTGTTTGCTAATGCTGAGTTGCTTAGTTGATTGATACTTGTTTTGCGATTCCTTCCATCAGCTTTCTCTGGTCCAGCCATCTGTTTTCTACCCAACAAGAAGCACGCTGCCTCCAATCCTTGCCTGATTTGCAGTGGAGATGATTTAATGGTGTGTTGGGGGCTTGCGCTGGGGGCTTGGCTGTGATGTACATTTGGCACAGAATCATCCCTGAGAGAGTGCAGCCATCTTGGGCTGGAAAGGCTTCTTTCCAGGTTTGGAGGTATGTTGTCTGAGATCCAGAGCAAAAGTTAGCTGACAGTTATCTGGAAACTCTGGTGATGCCTCTTGACCACCTTCTGTAAGTCTGCTTACCAACCCTTTCCATACTATGTCCCATCTACCTGGATTTTTTCATGTCTGCCCACTGGAAAAACTCTTGAGTCAAAGCTCTTCCTTTTTTAGCAATAATCATATAAACACCATTGTACTTGGAGAGGGAAAGAGAAAGTAAGGCATGACCCCTGCACTCAGAGAGTGTATTGTAGTCTTGGTTGGAAACACAGTCATACTCCTATATATAAAAGATCTGAGAAAACTGCAGGAAGATTTATGGCAAACTATGTTACCAATAGTAGTTCCAAGAAATGAAAAAATCAATAGAATTTTAATTTATCAGGAAAGTCTTTATAAAGGAGGCCACTCATGATGTAAGCCTTAATGCCTAGATAATATTTGGATAAGTGAAACAAGGAGTGAGCAGAGAAGAAATCTATTTAACACATATATACATATGTACGCTATGTGTGTGGGCTAAACTTTGCTTTTGAATAATAGTCTTTGGATGTAAAAGAAAGTCAGTCCAGAAAAATGCTAAGTTGCTAAACTGTGTTTGCTAAATTATCTTCCCAGCATCAGTCTGAGGATGTTGATGGAATCAGCAGAGTCAGAGGAATCTCATCACCCAGCCCCAGAGGGAAAAGTCCAGGAGGAGCTTCTCCATGCTGGAGTCAGGTGGCACAGGAGGAGGTGAGCTGGCTGCTGAGCTGGAGCTGTGAATGGAGGGTAGCTGGGCAGAGGGAGCCTCAGTGGCTGCGATCATTGATGTGCCAAGGTCTGGCTCAATTCAGCAGGATGTGTTATACAGAGCAGGGATAGACAGGAGAGTCTAATCCATCAAACATCTTGGATGTCTAGCAATGGTATAACTCTAGGCATTGGCAGGCAATGTAGAAAGCAACAAAGAGCTCCAGAAGAGGGAGCTGATGGAATTGAGGGCAACAAGGTCCCAAGCAAGCAAGCTGAGGATCTGGGCATGTCATTGGTTGTGATGGGAAGTAAAATGCTGGCTAGGAAAGAGGAACAAGTCCAACCATATGCAATGGAGAGGTAGGGCTGATGAGCATTGACGAGTCCATGAAGCAGAGGGTTCTCCCCTGGCATAGGGCACGTGCAGTCTAAGGATGATAAGATAGATTCCTGGTTATGAGGATGCACTGAGGACTCAGGTACCCAGTCTCTGTTCAATAAAGATCTGTTGACTTGAATTACAAGTGCTTCCTGTCCCTGACAGAACTGGGCAGGAGGGCTGCAGAAGGAGGGCATCAGCTGGTCCTGCTGGGCTGTGGGGAGCTGGAACAGGTAAAGGCAGGGAGAAGAGAGGTGGCTGA
Organism: Trichechus manatus latirostris; assembly: GCF_000243295.1. Lineage (NCBI taxonomy): Eukaryota > Metazoa > Chordata > Mammalia > Sirenia > Trichechidae > Trichechus > Trichechus manatus. The sequence goes on along the minus strand of NW_004444026.1, from coordinate 7,372,782 downwards.
GCAGCATATTTCTTTAAATTATTCCAGGAAGAACAAAACTTACTCTACAAGCCAAGGGAGAAACCTAGCAAGGAAACGTGAGACCTTGTGCCTCTTTGCAGGATGGAGATGTAGGATGTGCTAGTAAGTGATTATCATGGAGAATCTAACTGCTGAAAAAAGCTGACAATAGTAAAAAAATAAAATAAAATAAAAATTGCTAAGTGAGGCGCCAACTGCAGTGCCTACAAGCCAAGAAAAATACAGCACTTTTCTTTGTGTTTTTACTTAGTTATCTTTTCCTTTGCTGAATATTTGGCATATCATTTATGGTTAAAAAAGTATATTGACTACTTGGTGGTATTATAAATTGTTCTAAAATAAGTATATATGTGTTATTGTTGTTGTTAGTTGCCATTGAGTTGATTCCGATTCATGGTCACCCCATCTGTGTCAGAATATATAACTGTTCCATAAGGAATTCAAGGCCAGGACCTTTTGGAAGTAGATAGCCAGACCTGTCTTCCAAGGTGCCTTTGGGTAGGTTTGAACTGCCAACTTTTGGCTAGCAGTTGAATGCTTAGGTTTGCACAGGGTGCTACAGAAGCCCAGAAGACAGGATGTCTACTATCCTGCAGATTCAGGGAAATTTTCTAGGAGGAAATGAAGTCTGAGCGGAGTCTTGAAAAATCATTAGGATTAACCAGCCACAGAGGAAGAAAGAGCATTAAATGCACAGGAAGTTGTGTGGAAAAGAACAAGGAGAGGAGGCATGGGCAAGAAAAGGGCTCTCAGACTCAAGTTTGGTATTATTAGAGCATAAAGGGCAAAGCATAGTCTTGTGGGAGATGAGACAAGAAATGAGACTGGACCTGGTCATGCAATACTCTTTATCACGCAAAGAAGCTTAAAATTTATCCTGCATACACTGGGGAACTATTAAGTAGGAGATGGATCTTGGTGAAATTTGGACCTTAGTTCACTCCCATGGCAAAGGAAACAACAAAGGTAAGTCAGGGCAAGACTTGTAGGAAGGAGATTAGTTAGAAATTTAGTTGTAATTTATAATTTAGTTGTAAATCAAGCAGGAGATGATGTGGTTTGCCTAGGATGGGAATATACTTAAGAAACAACTTAAGAGGTTAAGATTGGTTTGGCTTTAACAATTTGTGAGATATTGTTGAGATCTGAACTTTCATTGCTAGGGTGTGAGCCCTCCTCTCATCAACAGCATCAGCACCTCTGTGACAGCCTGCCTGATGCAATGTTAGCAACCTCCAGCCCCCAGAATGATGAGAATACAACTAGGAGTTCGGAGAGGAAACTAACTGTACAAAATGGTGGGAGTTGGTGGATCAGTTAGAACGTCTAGATGGCAAGTAGTAGTCTATCCCAACTGTTATGGGTTGAACGGTATCGTCAAAAAAGTTATGTTGAAATTGTGAGTAACCCCTGTACCTGTGAATGTGACCTTGTTTGGAATGTGACCTTGTTTGAAGATGTTAACAGGTGAACATCCAGGGATACTGGAGAAGGATGGGTCTTAATCCTTTACTAGTGTCCTTATAAAAGAGAAGATACACAGAGACAGAGAGATGACATCCATGTGAAGATGCATCTAGAAGCCAAGGAACACCAAGGATCACTGGCTGTCACAAGAAGCTAGGAGAGA
>NW_004444026.1:7368259-7369857 GCF_000243295.1 Trichechus manatus latirostris | reverse complement strand
AAATGAGAAGGCAGTCCAGAAGGGGAGAGGGAGAAATGGTAGAAGAGCAATCCTTCTTTTGAAAACTCTCATTCCCCTATGTTATGGATTGGATTGTGTCCCCCAAATCCTAACCTCTATGCCTGTGAATTTTCTAGGAATGGGTTGTTTTTGTTATGTTAGTAGGCAGGATTAGTGTAGGGTGTATCTTGCATCAATCTCTTTTGAGATAAAAAAGAGATTAAACAAGCAAGTGAAAGAAGCAAAGATGGGGGGAAAGAGATGCAAAGCCACGTGAAGCCCAGGAGCAGAACTTCAAAGAAATAAGGACTTTCCTCCAGAGCCGGCAGAGAGAGAAAGCCTTCCCCTAGAGCCAGCACCCTGAATTCAGACTTCTAGCCTCCTAAACTATGAGAAAACAAATTTCTGTTTGTTAAAGCCACCCACTTGTGGCGTTTCTGTTATAGCAGCGCTGGATAACTAGGACACCCTCCCACCTGCATGCCACCTGACCTCACCTCATTATCCTCAGTGTTGAGTCCATGTTAACCAGAGAAAGGTGAGCCCAATATGCACCCTAGGTGCAGAGGGCAGATGCAAAACTATGTCTACCTTTCTTGCCTTTGTTTTCATCAGTTACTCTAAGGGGACTTTTACATTTCACTTTGCTCTGTCTTTTCTCCTAAGAAAGAATAAACCAAGCATGCTGCTCTGGCACATTTCTCTCTGCCAGCAACACTGCACCTGGGCTGCTCTCCCCACCGCATAGCCTCCCTCTTTATCCTTTCACACCAAACACTTTCAAAGTTAATTTCAAAAAGCTGGGAACACTTGATAGTTTTAATTAATCCCCTGCCTGGGGAAATATGATTTTGCGCATCCGAGGCCTCTCAGCTTCTCTGGATAGATAGCTTGTTCTGGATAATACCAGCATTTCCAATTTAGCTGTGATCATGCCACCAACTCGTTTGTTTGTTTCCGAAAAGAGAAGCTAATGCTGATGTGTGTGTCTTTAGGAGGCGATTTTGAATTTTCCTAACAACGCTTCCTATTGAAGCGACGCTCTAGCCCTTCCATGGCGCTCTCTTCGCTCTCCTGGTAACGTCTTGCCATCAACCTTGTGAGTGGCGGGGAGGGAAGGTGCCATCCGCCATGTAGAGAGGAAGAAACTGAGGCCCAGAAATGCTTGGTGATTGTGCACAGTCACACATTTATGGGAAGTGAGATGAAAACCAAAGCTTACTCACGTGTAGTTTAGCACTCTTCACCCTACGGCTCATTTTCCTCCTGTGAAGATTCCAGTGAGATATTACCCTACCTATTGCCGGGGGAGTGGGAGGGCAGTTGGAAAAGTGCTATGGTCACTTTTAAGCTGAAGGGTCTTGTTATCTGAGATATATTCACTGCTGCCACACTGAGACTTTGAGGTTGAAACTGACAAGGCACTAGATCCTTGTCACAACTCTCCACTCCCTTACTTGGCCTCTCCAGTTCAGCCAGCTCCATTGCACATCGGGAGGGTACAACTCATTTTACTAATATACAAGAGATTCTTGAGTGCGATAAACAATAGTAGGTAAGTAATAGAGGAATAAACTGGTTGTTGTTGAGTCAACTCC
>NW_004444026.1:7365838-7367233 GCF_000243295.1 Trichechus manatus latirostris | reverse complement strand
ACGGCAGTGGGTTTGGTGTTTTGGTTTAATGTTAGTGTCTTTCTCAATTCTTCCTCCTACAGACTTCCTAATTTCTACTTTCCACAGCTTTCTGATTAGAAATTCTAAGCTAATTCATTAATTACAAATAATAAACCCCACTCATTTGAAACAAGATTCTCTAAAAACCTTGTTTATTTACAATTTAGACCATCCCATTCACCCCCACCACCACCACCCATATGTCAATTTGTCATAGTGTGGTGGCTTGTGTGTTGTTATGATGCTGGAAGTTATGCCAGAGGTATTTCAGTTCACCCATGGTGGACAAGTTTCAGCGGAGATTCCAGACTAAGATAGACTATGAAGAAAAGCCTGGTGATCTATTTCCAAAAACTAGCCAATGAAAACCTTAAGGATCACAACAGAACATTGTCCAATCACTTGCTTTGGACAGACAGGTCATCAGAAGAGATAACTAACTAGAGCAGGACATCATGTTTGGCAAAGTGGAGGGCCGATAAGGGCGATGGAAACCCTCAATGAGATGGATTGGAACAGTAGCCATAACTATGGACTGGAACATACTGGTGATTGTGAGGATGATGCAAGAGCAGGCAACGTTTCCTTCTGTTGTACTTAAGGTCACCATGAGTTGGAGTCAACCGGAAGGCAGCTAACGACAACAACATTCACCTCTACCCCAAGCATCACTAGCTGCAGCTTTGACTCTTGAGTCCTGCCCCTTCTTGCTCCTACCTTTCTTGGAAAGACTCCTTTGTTAGGTAAACATCTTTTGGCCTTTTTTTACTTCTTTTTAGAATCACTCTTTCCTTTCGCTCTCCATTGCCCCAGGCACACATGCTGTCTTGGAAGCAGAGATGCTTTCTTGGGTAATTAAGTCAGGTCCCTTTCAGCTTCTCTACCTGCCTCTCTCTGAGGAAATTGAAAATGAACACAGGGCGTCACTCACTGAGCCAATATGAAGAACTGTACATGCAACTATTATTGGAGCTGTGCCAACAACTTCAAATAAAATAAATATGAATCTCAATCTTCTTGTTTTATGGAACCAGAAAATAGTGAGCATTTTACAGAGTCCCTGAGAGATGATGCCAATTTCTTTGCCTTTTTTTTTTTTTTTTGCTACTGGCTGGATTATCAGGACACCAGAATCCTAAGAGACATCCTCTGATGAAGACACTCTTTTTAAAGCTTGTCCCTGGAGGCTGTTAATCAGCCTCAAGCAATTGAAACCTCTAAGATTTATTCACCAAGAGGGTTTTTCTCAATATTTTAATTATTTTCTTCTGAATTCAGGAGATCCTCTGGTAGTAGGGAGGGTGTAGGTAGGCATGGGTTTGGAGAACATATTTTAGAAAACATCTTGACAATATTGAAGGAAAAATGAAAGTC
>NW_004444026.1:7362750-7363758 GCF_000243295.1 Trichechus manatus latirostris | reverse complement strand
GAGTCTGGCAGCAGAAACCCTGGTTTCTGACTCTAGGCTCAAACCTGTCCCCAGAAGCCAGCCTTCCCATGCCTACACCTGAGCTCTGCCATCAGCTGGCTTTCCGGAAACCCAAGCCTGTGCAGCTGTTTAGAGCCAGTTAGCATCATCTGGCATTTGCAGGCGACATTTAAAGGTCACCTCCAATCCTCCTGCCGGGGAAGCGGAGAGGGAAGGTGAAGCAGAGAATGTAGACTTGGGTTGAATCTAATGAGCTTGGGCAAGAAGCTAGGAGGCTGCAAGCAGACAGGCAATATGCCGGGAGGGGTTTCCACAGCATGAATTGTAGAAGCTCAGGGGATGAGTGATGCCTGGGTAGAGTATGGAGGATCTGTTTAGGTCTGCAAAGAGAGGAGTCCTTTAGCTTGTTGGCTTCATCCCCCACCAAAAAACAAACAAACAGACAAACCCGTTGCCATTGAGCTGACTCCCACTCATAGCGACCCTACCAGGCAGAGTAGAACTTCCCCATAGGATTTTTCAAAGAGCACCTGGTGGATTCAAACTCCTGACCTTTTGGTCAGCAATCATAGCTCTTAACCACTATGGTACCAGGGCTTCCCCCACCAGTGTGGCCATATTCAGGTCCTGTGGCTTATGTCTTCCAAGAAGAGTGGCTGGGGAGGGAGAAGTTGGTGAAAATAGGGGAGAAAATGCATCTGGGTCCTTCCTTAGAAATCCTACATCCTGCCCAAGTGACAAATTCAACATATGGTTAGAGAATTTCACTAACCGTATTTTCTGAACCAACAATTAGGACGTAGTATCATTGAATCTGACCAACCAGAGATACTCTATCCTGTAATGGAGATACCCACTGCTGTCCAGTCGATTCCAATTCATACATAGCAACCCTATAGGACAGAGTAGAACTGCCCCATAGGGTTTCCAAGGCTATAATCTTTATGGAATCAAACTGCCACATCTTTCTCAATGGAGTAGATAGTGGGTTCAAACTGCGACCTTTTG
>NW_004444026.1:7359877-7361556 GCF_000243295.1 Trichechus manatus latirostris | reverse complement strand
TGCACGCAAGGCTGCATCACTTCCATCTTTTGAGGACCGTTCCACTGTGTTTTAAAGAATCCCCTGGTAAAATGCAAACACCCAGGGGAGAGTCTAAAATGCATTAAGCTAAAAACACGTTAAGCTGCTGTCAGTTTTTGCAGGGACATTTTAGACGGGATTAATTTATCAGGCCTCTTTCAGATGTGACACCTAGCCGAGAGGGATTTGGCTTTAGGAGAGAAAGATTTGGATGGCAGGAAACAGAGGGAGAGACAAACAGAAAGAGCCCTAAGAAAGGAGGCTGGCTGCTTTGGGAGGCAGGCCTGAGGGAGGGGCTGGCATGGGGTCAGGGTGATGGGAAAGGAGTGCTGGGTTTTGAGCAGTAAGGGGGAAAATGGGAGAAATGCACAACCTGGTGAGAACAGGAAGGGAGAAAGCCACTGAAGGGAGGCACAGGGCCCAGAGGCTGGCCTAGCTCACAGCCGTGTGGAGAGCAGACTTCTCACTTGTCTAAGTGGCCTATGGATACCTCTTTCCTGGTGTCTTGGGCTCTGCATGTCCTAGCCCAGGAGCCAGAGCAGCCACAGAAGTCACAGGAGCCATGTGAGCAGCAGTTTGTCGGCTGGCAGTGAGTCCCCAGATGCAGCAAACAGCCATTCCTCCAAGCCTTTGTTCAGGGTTTTCCTCTGCTCTTTGAGATGCTTTGTGCACCATTATTTTTATGGGTTGATCTCTTCAGGGACTTCAGCACGGTTTCTCTCTCACCTTTCTAATGCATCTCCCAATCCTCTGGCTATTCCCTCAGGGGAAGAGATTTTTCAGACCAGAAGCAAAGAGACTAGAGCCCAAGTTGTCTTTAGCCCTGGCCACTCCGTGGGAGCATTAAGGACAGGATCTGTGGCCTCAGCCTTTTGTCGTTATTACACAGAGATCATCTGAGGGAAGGGAATAGTCTGGGCTGTTGTTTAAAGGAGAACCCTGGATTTTGAAAAATGTAGGAGGAGAAGTAAGATTAGAGAATGAGGTTGAAAAAATGGATAGGGAAGAAGGAAGGGAAGACAGCGGCATATACTGAACACCTACTATGTGATGAGCACTGCGCTAGGCACTTTCACAAACATCTCTTTCTCTCCTGCCATGCACATGAGCCAACCCAAGTGTCACCACCCCCAGGTCTGCAGATGCAGCTCAGAGAGGCTAGGTGACTGGCCCTGTGGCTAGGTGATGGGCCTTGGTTTCACAAGCAGGCCTGTCTGACTCCAGAGGGAAAGGAATACAATATGAGAAGAGAAGGAAGAGCTAGGTGGAAGGAGAAAGAGAAGAAAAGGCTCCCTGTCCCAGAGTTGAGTCCCTCTGCCACGTCTCTGGCTAATGGAATTTTACAGGCAGTTTCTCCTGTGTTTATAGGACAGTGTAGATGAAATGGAGTAGAGATTATGGGCTGCCTTTCAGGGGAAAGATTGGATTACTCTAGGTTAGGAGTAGGTGTGGGATGTGGGCAGTCACAGATCCAGACTAGGGCTTTTGGTGGAGACTGGCATTAACCAGAAACCAAATAACATGTACTGAGGGTTTTTTTTGCTTTGTTTTGTTTTGTTTTTTAGTTGTTTACAGAACAAGCTAGCTTCTCATTAAACAGTTAGTATACATATTGTTTTGCGACGTTGGTTAACAACCCCACGACATGTCAACACTCC
>NW_004444026.1:7352832-7358449 GCF_000243295.1 Trichechus manatus latirostris | reverse complement strand
TTCCCCTGACAGCTACCAAGTGGCTAGAGTCTCCAAGTCTGTTTTTTCACTCAGCACCCTGTACCCCTAGGAGAATCATGCCCCATTTCTAGCTTCCACAGGCCTCCATCCTGCTAAACCCAGTACTTATGTCCATTGTTCTCAGTCATGGGCCAGAGCCCTGAGGTGAGAGCCCTGTTCATCCAGAACTGTGATGCTACCATGTACTTCATCTTGAGGCTTGCCCCACCCAAGGTATCTCTTTTCAGTGTGAGTCAGGTCCCATGACACCTTCGTATGAAAAAGAAATCCCCTTTGGGCTAACACTGCAACAGAAGAACTAAAGGGATGAGAGACATAAAGCTTTGCAAGGAAAACAAGTCAACTGAGTCATAAGGACAAAGATTGTCTTGTCTCCACTGGGCTGATTATTAATACGCAGAATTCTTATCCATTCATTAGTGTGGCAAGCACTGTCTAGTGACAGGTTAATTACACAGTTCTGGGTAATTAGAAAGTAAATATACATTAAGAGGACACCACTGTCAGAACAAAAACTGTCTATTAGAAAGCCTTCTTGCATGGCAAACTCCACCTTCATCTTTCAGCCTGAAGGATTTTTGTTGTTGTTGTTGCTTTGAGAAATACCTCCTCTGCTCTTCCCTCTAGCTAAAATGCATTTAGTTCTGGCTCTTGCCCACCTCGTTTGCCCTCCCCTGTTAATGCACCTTGATGGTCCAATTTGGAGCTCTGTTTCTATTCTGGGTAAATGTCTCTAGTGTTAAACCATTTGCATATGATGCTTAGAGTTCTGGCATAGCCCAGGAATGTTTGGGAGAAATTTCTGATTTCTTGTGGCACTGAGTGAAGTGGAGGGCAGTGAGGGAGGGAAAAAGAGGGCTACTTTGGGTAAAAGTTGTACTTCTTCTCTTGCTGCATGACTGCTCAAGAATGGAGGACCCCAGCCTGCTTTACCCAAACTATGAACCTGCTGAACCAGAGTGACCACCGAGAGGGGGAAGATCCATTTAGTCATTAATCTACCCATCTGGTCAGTACCAAGCTGGTCCCTGTAGGCTTTTCTCATGCTTTCTCTTTGGAAGGTGAGCTGTCTCCCAGCCATGAAGACCTCGGACACTGACCTTATAGGGAAAGACTGGTGGGTAAGGCCACAGATGGTGGCTCTGCCCAACTCCACCCATCCCAACCCCTATTAATTCTGATTGAATATTTTAAAGAAAAACAAACCAAAAAGGAAAGAAAAGAAAAGAAAATGCTAAATTAGGTGTATTCTCTGTGATGTATAATGAATGACCACCCAAGAGAAAACTGCAGGCTGCTGTTGTCACAGGCATCCCTTAGCAGGAAGTGCTTCTGGTAATGAAAATTTCTGTGTGATTTTAGTGATTTCATTCAAGTTGTTTTAGAATTAGGCTCTAGACTTTCTTTAAATACCACTCCTGGTTTGGTATAGCATAGGGAATATTTTTTGAAGTTCTGCTAAGCTCTTAAGTCTTCTTCTCCATGAACCATGACTTGGAAACATGGATTCCACTCTTAATTAAAGCCCAAGTTCAGCTACTTCAGTGTGTTCAGTGTCCCCTCGACCCTAACCTGGAGAGGAGATGCCAGTGAAAGCCAAGTGGTGTGTCAGGTCTTTATCTCCTTTTCTTTCTCAGATTCGTTCATCTGCCAGATCAGTGCTTATCAAGTTCTTACTATGTGCCAAGTGCTGAGCTAGGTGTTGCATCTACAATTCTAAGTTGACCAAATCCTGTGCGCAAGGGGTTCACGGGCTAGATGGAGAGATGGATAAGCGGGTAGTTACTAGACAAGGAGGTCAGAGCCATTGCCGATGCATTGAAGTGATGAGTGTGGAGGAAGGAGAGATGAGAAAGCACCTAATACTGCCTTTGCCTATGAGAGGGGTAGGGGCAGGGCTCGGGGAAGGCTTAAATGGGGAGATGATATTTGCACTGAGCCAATAACTGACCTGCTTAAGGCCACATCAGCAGCAAGCAGCAGAACCAGGCCTGGAAGCCAGGTCTTCTGAGTCATTGATTAAGACAGATAATTGTGAAGAACAATACTGTGTCATGCCTGACAGTGAGCCCAACAAAGAACCAGAGTTCTGGGGGCCAGAAGCCAGCAGTGAGAGGGTGAGGGGCAGGCAGGGAAAACTCAGGGCACAAACACTGGGAGATAGGGATGGTCAGAGAGGGTGGAATGTACCTGGGTCTGTCTACAGCGCAGGAGGTGGGGAAATTGGAGACTTTCTGGTTGATCTCTGAAGGTGTTTGGCCACCACAGGGCCCTCATAGTCAGTAAAACCTACATTTTTTCCCCAGGTATTAGCGTGCTTCTCAAAACATACCTGGACAGAATTGGGCTTAGGGTTGGGGCAGAACCAGGAATGAAATGGATCTGACGTGACATGGCTAGCTCCTGGTGTACACCGGCGCCTCCACTGGGGGGCCCCACCACTCCACTCCCACAGAGGGGAAGGCTGGTCCCCTGGCTCCCCTTGCTTTGGGCCTGGCTTCTGTCAGCAGAACAGGACAGGGCTTAGGAGGCCCTCTGTCCGTCCCGAGGCAGCCCCCTCCACGCGGGACCCTCCTCCCCAGCCACACCTGCCAGGGTGCTGTCAGCGCCTTTCCAAATGTGAACTGACGCACTCTTATGTAGTTTGGCTTTCTGGTGACATCTCCTGACATGGCATTAACAGAGAAAACAGCAAAATGGATCCCCTGGGCTGTGGAACATTGATTTCTTGTTTAGGCCCCTTAGCTAAGCATCAGCAATAGATGTGGCAGGTTTGATTAGGTTTCTCCATGAGGAGCGTTAGGCTAGGGAGGGGAGGGCGACTCAGACTCAAAGGAATTGGGGAAGACGGGGTAGAGTGGCTTAAATTCTTTAAATCATAGTTTTCAAGTGGAAGTGGGAGGTGAGTGTAATGAAGGGATAAAGGACTGTAAGGATTTGGTGGGAAGCCGCTTCTTTTCTCGACTTCCTGTTGAAAAAGACCAATGCATTAAGGCTTCCTTCCAAGGTCAAATACCTGTCAAAGCTTCAGTAAAGTCCCACTCCAGGACCTAAATAGCACACCCAGCCCCTCAAAAAGGCAATTATAAACTTTTTTTCAAGAGAGACCTTTAAAACATATCTCTCTGAACCTACTTCCCAAACTCTAAGTGGTCTCACACTTTGCAGTGGGAGCCAGGATTGTACCAACCTCCAAACCTTCAGAGACAAATCTTTATATTCAGCCAGGGCTGATTCTTTCTTTAACAAAAACTTCCCTTTTAAGAAGAGAAAATATGATGAATAGGTAATACCCATTGGAAACTTCCTCCCAATTAAAACTTTTTCTGGAGTTGGGCAGAACACAACTTGTTCTCCATCAAAAAAACACTCAATTACCATGAAACATGTTCCTTGCTTGAGCACCATAAATAAAGCATATTTTGCAAAAGAATAATATTTATATTATCATCAGGAGTAGAAAAAGAAATACACCAAATGAAAGATGCTGGCAGTAATCAGTGATGCCATTTCCATTGTAGTCCTTGGACTGCTGGATGCAGCAACACACCAGCCCCGGCCCCCTAGCTTGACTCTGTTTAAATATACATACCTAGCTGTGTGTCTGTATCTCACTCACTGAGTATATAGAGATAGATAGATATATATTATCCCTTTAAAATATTAAAATAAATTACATCTTTGCACAGAATACAGACATTCTGTTTCCAGGAGATTTGTCAAATCGCTGGCCTGTGTTTGCATAACAAGCTCTTTGGTTATGCTGTGCAGAATATAAATTACCATGTTGTCAGCTCCAGATGAAAATCACCAGATTTTCAGCAGTGTTGCTTCTGTTGATTAAGATGAGCTTCATGTTATGATTCCAGGTGATGTCTTTAGGTAGCTGGTTCTTCCTGGAAGTGGCTGCAAGTGTAGGGACAAGGAAAATCCCAGAAAGATACGGGATGAGGGGAGTCACACAGTGCTCTGAAAGGTACGTCTTTAAAAAAATATTTTTAGGACAGAATTCCGTTTATTCACCCCATTCACTGAAGTGTATACACACACACACACACACACACACACACACACACACACACACAGCTTCTCTCTTTTGATTTATTTGGTGGATCGGTGAACTACTTTCTGCCAGATTTGGGACAAAACATTTCAATGCATCTGGATTGTCCTGAGGTTTAAGGCATAGAAGCCTCAAAACATGCTCACCAACTCCAAATTCCCAGGAAGAAGGATTTGCTCTGTTTCTAAGCGTTCTAAATAAGGTTTTTAATAATAGTTAATATTTCTTGAATGTTTTGTATGTGCCAGGTACTCTGTTAGGAGACTTAAGTGTATCAAGTCAGTCACTCTAATGACAACCCTGAGACAGGTACTGTTATTACTTCCTTTGTAGATTAGAAAACCGAGAAAGAGAAAGGTCAGGAGACTTGCTTAGAGTGTACAGACAGAGAGCTGCTGAGCTAGGACTTGAACTCAGGTCTGTCTGAGTTAAGAGTTCAGGCTTTTAATAGGCTCAAAACACTGTGCTGTTTTGTGTGTTTTGATACCCTTGCCATCTGTGGAGGAAGCACAACGTTCTCACTCAGGGATCCAGGGCAGTCAACTCAAATGCTGGCTGGTGCCTGGCTGCTCTTGTGGAATTGAGTGGGGGATTGGAGGAGCATTCGTAAGCAAATTCTCTAGTTAGTGTAGAAATTTAAACAGAAACATAAATCATTTAGTCACTTACTGCTTCCTCCCACCCCACCACCTCTGTCCACCAAAACTTACCTTGTGATCTCTTCAGCGTTCATAAAATTAGAACTTTGTAGCTAAAAGAACTTTGATTAAGTGGTTTGCTTGCTCATTTTATACATTAGGACATTGAGGTCCAGGCTGAGGAAGGGATGACCCAGACCAAAAAAAACGAGTTGTGTCAAATCAATTCTGAGTCATGGAGACTCCATGTGTGTCGGAGTATAGCTATGCTCCATAGGGTTTTCAATCACTGGCTTTTCTGAAGTAGAGTGCCATACCTTTCTTCCAAGGTACCTCAGGGTGGACTTGAACCTCCAAGCCTCTGACTAGTAGTTGAACATTAACTGTTTGCATCACCCAGGGACTTCTGACCTATCCAGGGTGACTCAATTTGAGACAGAGCTGGGTTTGGCATCCTCCACATTTTTCTGCTCCCTGTTTACAGTCCAGAAAGACCTCATCTAGACAGGCTCTGGAAGGGAGTAAAAGTGGGCTAGGACAAGCTTCTGAAATCATGCTGACGGTGCTGTGGGTAGGGGTCAGGATGTGACACCACCACATGCCCAGACTTGACTGGATATTACAGTTCTGTAAAGGATGCAGGGAGCATTCACATCAACACAACATGACTGGCATTTAGTTTTATGACCCGGGGTTTCCAGAATGCCAGCTTCTTATGTGATTGTAAGGTGCTTTGTTGAAATAGTGGTATTTCTTCCTGATCATTTATAGTTGCAAAAAACATCTAGAGCTTTCTCACAAAGCTATAAAATTTGTCTCTGCTCTGTTTCCTTTTTGAAATGTTTGGTTAAGCAAGATAGAAGGCCAATGGCTAGAACAAAATTCAACTTAGGTT
>NW_004444026.1:7340343-7351679 GCF_000243295.1 Trichechus manatus latirostris | reverse complement strand
TAACACGATTACTGCTTTCTTTCCCTTAATGTTTTCAGGGGGTGCTTCCTGTTCAAGTAGCTGGATATAAAAAACTGGTATCAAGAATGTGTAGAGCAATCAAGGCATGAACTCTATGTATAAACTCATTGTCGTCGAGTCAATTCTGACTCCTAGTGACTCTACTTATAATTTAACCGCTTATACATACTCATAGCTCATATGTATAGATGTATGTATAGATGGTTAAATTATAAGTACAGAGTCTCATTGCTCAATCGTTTGACAAAAATAAAAGAACTGATCAGACTTTTCTATCTTATTCTAATGTTTCTGTCTTCTACCTATTATGTAAACTGTAGTTCTTTTGTGCAGTTGCCCTGTTCTCTGAGCAAAGACAGACCTTTCTGCATGTTTCCTTCTGGTATTACACCTGAAAAAATGCTTAGCTTTGTCTAGTCAACCACTTGATATCGTAATTCTTAAATTTACACAATCTTTACTTACAAACGCTTCTCTGGATTTATATTTTCTCTCTTGGTTGGTCTGCTTCCGTCTACCTGAGTAATTCCCTACTTTCAAGCCCTTTTTAATACTCTCAGAGTGTAGGGTCACTATGAATCGGAACTGACTCGACGGCAGCAGTTTTTTAACTGACTTTCTGGTCAGAACACAAGAACAAGTTTGGCTAAACTTGTAGTTCCTCCAACCAGAATCTTCCTGATCTTCAATTTCTCCCCTAACACCTCTGCCTTGTTCCACCCAATTTATGTCCAGTTTATTTAATGTATTATGCTTTTAAATGGAGGCATATTAACTGTTTGCGTAGCACACTCATTTGATCTTTCCAATAACCTTGTTTAGAAGATGAGGTGGGGACTATTATCCTCATCTTAAACATGAGGAGAAAAATCCTCAAAGGTGTTAGAGGACTTGTCTAAGATCACGCAGGTCGTTCCTGGTAGGACTGGGACTGGCATCTCACCTCCAAATTTCTAGTCCTCTCTTCTTTTCATTGTGCAACACAATTCCCTCCCTAAATTTGAAAGCCGCTCATGTCGGCAGCCTGTCAATCAGATCTCACGTTTCTATTATGATTGCTGCTGCCTCCGCCAGACAGAGATTCATTCTGATCCACATATATTTTTTTGAGGATGAAGGATTTGTCACATTTCAAATTTGAATAACATTTTTATACTTTTCCAAGTGTTGTCTCGTACATTATCTTATTTGATATTCACTGTGCGCCTATGAGGTAGGTAAGGTTGGCATTTATTTTCCCCCATTCTAGAGACGAGGAAATGAGTGCATGAGTAATCTGCATGATGGGCTCAAGATCACTGAGAAAATTAGTGACAGGACTGGGACTGTGTCTTCTGATTGAGAACTGCATTTTCAAAGGATGGATATAGAGAGTAGCCCCTTTTGAATACTTACACTCAATTCGTGGTGAACACCAGGTCAGACCCAACATAATGAATCAGTGGTTCTCATACTCCTTTTAGAAGTCTCTGTGAGTGAAGACAGATCTTTCATCTTTTCCCCACCCGACATGTCCAGGTCGATCAATCAGTTATTTATTAAAACACCTGTACTCTGTATTCAGCACTTTTCTAAGGACTATTGTTACTGTTGCTGTTGAATTGATTTCAACTCATAGTGGCTCCATGTGACAAAGTAGAATTGTCCCGTAGTGTTTTGTAGGCTGTAATCTTTATGGAAGCAGATTGCCAGGTCTTTCTCCTGTGGAGCAGCTGGGTGGGTTCAAACCTCCAACCTTTTGGTTAGCAGTCAAGCGCTTGACCATTGTGCCATCAAGGCTCCTTGTCTAAGTCCTATGTTGTTGCTGTGTGATGTCAAGTCGATTCCAACTCATAGCAACCCTATAGGACAGAGTAGAACTGCCCCATAGGGTTTCCAAGGCTGCAATCTTTACAGAAGCAGACTGCCACATCTTTCTCCCGTGGAGCGGCTGGTGTGTTAGAACCACCAACCTTTCAGTTAGCAGCTGAACACTTAACCACTGCTGCCACCAGGTCCCCCTAAGTATAACAGTGACGTTGAAAAGTAAGATATTGCATAAGTCAGTTGGGAAAGCCCTGTCCAGTGCTGGATAGAAGCTGCAGATTGTTAGCGCTACGGCTACTCAGAGGAGTGAGGTGTAAGTGTGAGGATGACGTCGTCAAGGAAGGCTTCAAGGAGGAGGCAGGGCTGATCTGGCTCTCTGGTCCTTAGTACAGTGTCAGTGAATGAACCCTGAACTGGATGTCAGTACAAACAGCTTTGAGCCCTTGGCCCTATCACTAACACGTTCAGTGCTATTAGGTAAGTAATTTGATCTCCCTGGACTTCAGTATTCACACTTTTACCAGGAGAAAGTTGGTCTAGCTGTGAAATGCCCAAATTTGGCTGATCAGCAGAATCACTTGAGAGGCTTAAAATAACAGTTTCTTAATCTCAGACCTATTCTCTAAGAACCATCAGAGACAGAGCCCAGGAACCTGTCTATTTTTAAAGCTTCCCAGGTGGTGTGCATGCCTGGCCATGGGTAAGACCCTCTGGACTAGAGGGTCTCCAAGGGCCCCTCACCTCTAATGTTTTTTGTGCTTAATAATAAGGCAGCCAGGAGGGGCAAGTTTGTTTTTGTATAGGAGCTTTCCCAGAGAAAGATGGGAACACGGGTTGGATGGGGATGCCCAAGATGTGGCCCACAGGGCTTCCAATGGTCCTCTAATGTACAGACAGGGTAGGGCAGGGTAGAGGCAATGGGAAAGTAAGCCACTCCTCTCTGCCAGTCAGGCCCAGGACCATAAACCCATTGCCGTCTAGTCAATTCCAACTTATAGCGACACTATAGGACAGAGTAGAACTGCCCACATAGAGTTTCCAAGGAGTAGCGGTAGATTTGAACTGCTGACCTTTTGGTTAGTAGCTGAGCTCTTAACCACTGCACTACCAGGGCTCCCTAGGACCATAGGAGCCTAAATTCTATCTTTTTATGCTTGAAACAGAGCTCTGGTGGCGCAGTGATTAAGAGCTTGCCTGATAACCCAAAGGTCGGCAGTTTGAATCCACTAGCCCCTCCTTGGAAACCCCATGAAGGAGTTCTACTCTGTACTATAGGGCGACTATGAGTTGGAATCAACTTGATGGCAATGGGTTTGGAGTAGCTGATGCTCCTGAATATCATTTTGGTGAGAGACTCTGAGCTTGAGACGAAAACAGGGGATCTCAGAAAGGGTGAAAAGAGACACCATAATGGAATAGCTAGAGATTCCCATTCAGAGACTTCAGACTTGCTGACCAAAGCTAGGTCTTGGGGAGTAAAGTGTTGTGTGTTTAGGAAAACAGGCCTGGTTCAACCTCATGTCTGCCACTTACCAGCTGTGTGTGATAGAGGGAAGGTTGCTTGGTTTTTCAGAGGTTTGCTTTCTTCTCCAGGACACTGAGGGAAATAATGTCCAATGTATGGGGTGGTTATGAGGACTGAATTAAGTCATGCTTCTGAAGTACTTTCCTCAGTGCCTGGCAATTAGTGGGCCTTAAATAATCGATCACTATTTGCACTTCTAAGACCAGGTTTTATCCTCTTTTTCTAGCCAGCACTTCCCAGTTGATCCCACACTTACAGAGACACAGAGAGAGGGAGAGAAAGGGTGAATAAAGAATAAGGAGGAGAAGGAGCAGAGAGAGGAAAGTATGCCATACATTCTAGACCTGTGAAAAGCAACACTATTTAAGCAGGAGGAGTGAAGTTGAATGGATGGAGCCTATACTCATTTTCTGGTTGTTAAGCCAAATGTTTCCCCCTCAAAGAGTACATTTACTTTAATAGGAAGCACAAATACAGGAATGGCTTAATAGTCCAATTTCTCTTCCACTTTTGAAATTGCCTTTGACCCATCAATGACAACAGCTAATATTTGCATTTAAAATCACATTTTAAAACAAATGACTGCTTTCCTTACAAAGTTAACTGACAAAGCTAAGAGTTACATTTAATTGTGATCTCCATTTTTTTACACTAATTCTATTTTCCAGATGGGAAATACAAAGCTCAGAGGGTAAAACACAGCCTCACAAATGTGGGGCTGTCAAAGAAAACACAAGGAATTTTGGGAAGGAGAGAGAGAGGGGGGGATGAAGCCAGTTGCAGAGTTCAGTGGAAAGTGCACAGAATTTGTCTTAAAATTGTTCTCCAGTTGTTCCCCATGTCAGCTTTTCTCAGCAACTGGGTCATAGTTTCCTTCAGTGTAGGCACTATGCCTGGGACATCGGCATTTCCAATGGCACTTTGGTGCCACTGACACAGAGCAAATGGGCAATGTACAGGGATGAGAGAAAAGGAAGCAGCCTGGGGAGGGAATGGGAGCTGCCGTCACCTTGAAGGCCACACTTGGGGTCAAGGGGGTGGTCCTGAGCAAATGGGCATCTGATCTCTTGTGTCTGGAAGATGTTGCTATCCTTGCTGATCATGTCACTCTGTCCTCACACCAACAGATAGAAAAGTGAAGGGACGTGATGGAAGGAACCTATTGTGCTTCCTTTCCCACAGCCCCCTCCATGGCGAGTGAGCACTTTCGAAGAGCCTGAGGGAGCTGGTTACAGTTTAATTATATTTCTTTTCATTTTATGAGCGAGAACCCCTGGGTTGATCAACATGAAAGAAAATGATGATTTGCAAAGTGTCTTTTCCTCCCCGTGCTCTCCTCTCAGTTGTTTACCTGAGGAGAAACTGTCTTACTTGCAAGGTACATTTTCCACTCAGCACATCTTCTGTTATTAATTTTGCTTTATTTATTTATTAATGTCTCTCCTTTAGGGTTTTGTGCTTTGTTCTGAGATCGTTCTCTTCCTTGGCTCTTTATGGATTTAATCTCATGGTGGATCGTTGATTTTAGGCTACAGTTTCTTAAGGCGAGGGACGGAATCCATTTGGTTACTGATGTTTTGCATTTGTATGGGCACTTTCTGGAGTTACAGCGCCGACTTTCAATACCTCATGTGCTCAGCTGATGATTTGTGTGCTTTTTCTGACCCACTCCAAGACTACAGCATCCTCTACCCCTTGGTTTGGTTGACAACCAGATGTCCTGGGGAGATGGTGCCCCTGATGCCTTGTTGCCACCACCACCAGTTACTATCGAGTCGACTCCGACTCATGGCAACACCATATGCGTCAGAGTAGAACTCTCCTCCACAGGATTTTCACTGGCTGATTTTTCAGAAGTAGATCACCAGGCCTTTCTTCCAAAGCATCTATGGATGGACTCAAACCTCAAACCTTTCAGGTAGTAGCCGAGGCCCCTTAACTGTTTGCACTAGCCAGGGACTCCTTGAAGCCTTGCAGGGGGCCGCAAACGACCTCCTCACTATCTTCTTAGAAGTAGTTCTTCCTTTATCTCTGTCTTCCTCACTCACATCAAAGGAAAACACAAAGAAAACGGGCTTTCAAGTCAAGCAGCCCTAGGATCGAATCCTGGCTCCATCACTGAACCTGAGGACAAAATCACTTAATCTCCTCAGCCTCAGTGTTTTCATTCATAAAACAGGAAACACTTATTTTCAGGTTGTTGTGGGGGAATAAACATAGAGAAGTCACCTAGTATGGGGTGTAGGGAGTCTCAGAAATGTTGCTTTGCTGCTCCCATCCTTAGCAAACTCTTGCTCATGACTTCGTTCTTCTCTTTCAGCTCTTGATCAGATAATCTTTCCTCTCTCCCTGATTTCACTTGAGATTCCAAATACGGACCAAATTACAACAAAAGGCACACACGAGTCTGCATTTTGAGGAAGCAATGCCACCGACTCTGCACTCAGGCGTCTGAAGCTGTGTCCAGAAGATGCCTTTTGCTCTCCACAAAACCTCTTTCTACCACCTCCTCCTTTTCTAATTAAATCCACTTTTCTTCAAGCACCAACATTCAAGATGAATCGGAAACACTGCTCCTTATTCCATGGTATTTTTTTTTTCTGTTTTAATTATTTGCAAAATACACGCAACAGTATTTTTCCTGCCCTTTTTCGTCACAAATATATTTCAGTTACATTGTCATTTTAATAGGCTTTTGAGTGGGAGCTAGGGAACCTAAACATCATTTTCGATATGGTTTCTATGGGAAAATTGTAATACTCATTTCCAAACAACCTTCTGAAACATGAACGTATGGAACACAGACTGTTTGTGAATTGAAGGTGATCTCATTGGCTTTTTATTTGCCCCAAACAATTTCATATCATCAACTATGTTCCTTTGAGTTGGTATAGTAGGCTATGAGGAAGTTAGGCCCAGAGAAGTTAGGTCAGTTGGAATAGGTCACACAGCAGAGCACAGTCTAGATCTCCAATATCTTGACTCTTAAGCTACTTCTCTTTCCTCTACCAGGACTTTCCAGATTAGTGTTCATTAGAGAGGACTGGGCATTGTGCACACACATGTCTGCATAGATTCAGTGGAAGACCACTAGCTGTGCCTGACATCTAAGAATGTCCCTTCAGGATGCCACTGCTCACTTCTTCGTTCCACCCACAGCGTTTTCCTTTGGGGAAGCATGCCTATTGGTAACACTATGAGCAGACCACAGGGGCAATGAGGCTGTATATGGTAGAGAGAGGTGATTAACGCTCTCTACCCCTCACCAGGCCGCATTTCTGGATGCTGTAAATGCCGAACCATGTTAGTTCATTTAATCGACAGTCATTTGCCACGGCCTACTACATTACTGTGCTGTGTGCTCAACAACACAACAGTGAACACACACAAAGGAAGGTCCCTGCCTTCACAGAGTTAACAGTCTGGTGGGGAAAACATTTAAACAAAGCAGTCAAAAAATGTAGTAAGTGCTATCACAGAGGAAGAATGTGGTCAGTGGAAGCACGTTAGCTCATAGGTGGGGTAGGGTGCCATCAGAATGTCTCCTTCTGAGGTTCAAGATTTTCGTTTTAGAAATATTAATCAGACAGACTCTACTACAGGCCCATCCCTGCATCAAATCCCAGGATTCAATGAATAAGGTATCATGTCTACCTTTAATGTGTTCACAGTTAAGTAAGAGGGATAAACATCAGTTGACTTTGATTGGGTAAAAAACCGCTTCAAAAGTTTGTGCGTTAAAATGATAACCATTTGTTATTTCTCACAATTATGTTGGTAAGCTAGATGTTTCTTCTGGTCTGCGTTGGCCTGGCTGATGTCTGTTGTCAGCTGGAGGCTTGGTTGAGGTTAGATGGTCTAGGATGAACTTATTTGCATGTCAGGCAGTTGGCAGGCTGGCTGGTGGAGGGGGCCTCAGAGAAGTGACTTGTTTCTGCTCCACATGTTCTTCTCATCCTCCAGTGGGCTAGCCAGACTCCACACATGGTAGTCTCAGTGTTTCAAAGAGCAGAAGATATTGCAATCCCAATGCACAAGTACTTTTTAAGCTTCTACTTGCATAATATTTGTGATTGACATATTTGCCAAAGCAAGTCCAAAGGCCAAGCTCAGAATCAGTAGGGGAGGGGACTAGACAAAGGCATGGAGGTGTGAAGCTATAAAATACCACAGATACACTCACACATACACATAAGTTTATTGTGCTAGATGTAAAGAGAGAGATGAACAGACTTCATTGGGAGCCAAGAAGTAGGAGAGACTAACACAGGGGAAATCAGGAGAGGCTTCTCAGCAGAGGCAACTTTCTGTCTGGTGGATGACTAAGCGTTTGCCAAAAAGAGAAGAGGAGGAAGGACATTGATAATATTAATGAAGTAGCTCAGTGGTTGTGATTTGCTGCAGCCAGCCTTGTTACTGATGTTAGGTGCCATTGAGTCAGTTCCAACTCATAGCAACCCCAAGTACAGCAGAATGAAACACTACCCCGTCCTGTGCCATCGTCACAACCATTCCTATTGTTGAACCCATTATTCCTCTTTTTGCTGACTGTCTACTTTACCAAGCATGATGTCCTTCTCCAGGGACTGGTCCCTCCTGATAGATACCATGTCCAAAGTATGTGAGATGAAGTCTTGCCATCCTTGCTTCTAAGGAGCATTCTGGCTGTACTTCTTCCAAGACAGATTTGTTTGTCCTTGCAGTCCATTCTCATTTTGTCATTTTTAGCTATTTCCCAGCAAATGACTCCATACTCTCCTTTTTTCAACTAAACTGTGCTTTTTGAAACAGTCAGCCACTCTCTACTTCTAAGTTTTTCAGCATGTCCAAGTTAATGCCATGAAAAATCTGTGTAACCAGTTGTTGAACTGTCTGACCTTGACAGGACACACTATCTTTGAAGATGTTTGGTGAAATTACATTTTCTGTCCCTTAATAACAGGATGGAAATCCTGGTGGAGTAGTGGTTAAGAGCTATGGCTGCTAACCAAAAGGTCAGCAGTTCAAATCCACCAGGCACTCCTTGGAAGCTCTATGGGGCAGTTCTATTCTGTCCTATAGGGTGGCTATGAGTCCAAATCGACTCGACGGCAATGGGTTTTAATAACAGGATGGGAAAATCCAAAGCACTATAGCCATTTTCAATGATAAAAACCTAGTCTATCCTGGAATGCAAGGATAATGCAATATTAAGCAATCTTTTGCTGTAAGAGTACTCATCAGTATCTGACTTTATATTTGTCCATTTGCTCATTGACAGTATTCCTGACTAGAATATAAGCTCTCTTAGGGCAGGGGCCAACTTGATATGCTTACATTCAAATTCCTAGAGCTTAGAAGAGTACCTAGAGTGTAGTAGGAACTAGCATGAAGTAGCCCTGTGCCACCAGGGTTCCTAGTCCCTGTTAGGGGTTGTAAATTTGAAAAGAGGCTTTAATTCTGTAGGAAGGTGCTATGGAGTTGGGAGAGAGATAGCTGCCAGCCATATCTGGAAGCAGGATCTTTGATGTGGTGAAAAAATATGTAATTGTTCACTACAGATGATCTGGTAATCAAGGTAAGAACCATGCTTACCTTGCCTATTGGATAATCCACCCATGCTGATACCTAGTTGTTGAATGGAATAATGAATATAATTTACAGTATATATTTTGATCAAAATAAAAATACTACCACACACTGAAAAAGGCATTTGGGATAATTCAAATTTCATTCCTGATAAAAAGAATATTGCTGTTGTTAGGTGCCATAAAGTTGATTTTCTATTCATATCAACCCCATGTGACAGTGTAGATATACCCTATAGGGTTTTCTAGGCTGTAATCTTTACAGGAGCAGATTGCCAAGTCTTTCTCCTGTGGAGCTGCTGGGTGGGTTCACTGCCAACATTTAAGTTAACTGTTGTGCCACCAGGGCCTATTTAAAAAGTATTAATAAAGTAGAAATAGATAATTCCTTGACTTGATAGAACATATCTATCTATAATCCAAAGCCAAGACTATGTACAATGATGTAACACTTAAAAATATTTGCAAAAAACATGATAAAAATTTTCATTACTGGGAGGTTCTTGCCAATGTAATTATATAAGAGAAAGAAATAATTGGTATAAATATTGGGAAGGAGGTAAAATTCTTAGTACTTGTAGACTATATGAATGTATACCCGCAAAAGCAAAGTTATTTAACTTAAAAATTACAAAAATAAGAGAATTTAGTTAGGAGATTGATATAATATTATTAAAAGCCTTCATATATACAAATAGCCAGTTAAAGTGTATAATGAAGGAAAGACATTGATTATAACACTGACCTAAGGATATACAAATATAAAAAATATGCAAAGACACAACAATTAAAAGAGTGTGTTGCTGACCAGGGACGAATTACATAATAAGCAAGGTAAGCATGAGCTTAATTGTACTTACTTACTAATCTGCAGTGAACAAGTTCACATGGGTTTCACCACAACAAAGATATGAAAAAACATGTGAACTTGTTCACTACAGATTAGTAAGTAAGTACAAGTAAGTCCGTGCTTACCTTGCTTACTGGTCATTAGTCCCTGTTAGCGATTGTAAATTTGAAAAGAGAATTTGATTCTGTAGGAAGGTGCTGTTGGGTTGGGAGAGAGACAGATGCCTGCCATACCTAGAAGCAGAATCTCTGTATGGTGAAAAAATATGAAATTGCTCACCACAGATGATCTTGTAAGCAAGGTAGACACTGTGCTTACCTTGCCTGTTGGATAATCTACCCATGTGCTGACATATGACTAGAAAGATCAATGTGCTAGAGTACAAAGCCCAGCACCAGCACCAAATACATAGTAGAAAATAGTGTATTCCACATCAGGAATGTATCCTACAAGTGCACAGTGTTTTTTGCAACTGGTTATTTAATGACAAGGATAGCTGGCACATAGAGAATTTACTATACATTCTAATCTGACATTTCAACCCGTACAATCAGGCTCCAGAGATCTTAACCACTGTGCTATGCAGCCTCTTTTATTTTGCTATCAGTGCATTTTAAATAAATGGTGTAAAATGAACTCTTCAATAGATAGTGTTGGAGTAACTAGGTAGTTATCCAGAAAAGAATGAAGTCCGATTTTTACATTACCCCCTACTCCAAAATAAATTCCTATGAGCCAAACAATTAAACAACATGATACCAGAAGAATGCATGCCAATTTTCTATTGTTGTTGTTAATAATCTCGGTGTGGGAAAGGTGTTTTAAAGTTTGACACAAAACTCAGAAGTCTTAAGAGAATACCATGAAAATTCTGATTATAAAAATATAACAGTTTCCTCCATGGAAAAAATTACAATAAATAAGTTAAAAAAAAGAAAAGAAAAGCAATGTAACATTCCACATATACAATGTGTGCCTAAAAATCAACAAGAAAAAAGTCTAATAGTCCAATTCAAACCTGAGGAAAGGATATGAAGTGTTTAGAAAAAAAGAAAACATAAATGATCCCTAAACTTGAAAACAGGCCAAACCTCACACATGAGAAGAGAAAACCAAATTAAAGTTATAATAGGTTTAAATATTCTACTCAACCGATTGACAAAAATAAAAAATAAAAAAAATGACAATATGATGTTTTGGGCTAGTTTTGAATAAGGAGGATTTTTAATCGTTACCGGTGGGAATGTAATTCCTACGTTCTCCACCAAAATTAAATGCACATACTCTTTGATATATCCATTCCACATCAAGAATGTATCCTACATGTGCGCAATGTTTTTTGCAACTGGTTATTTAATTCAGCATTCTACATAATAAGGAAAGACTGTGGATATCTCAAATTTCCATAGATAGGGAACAGGTTAAATAATTATGACCACCATATGGTGGAATGGTATGTATCTGTTCAAAGGAGTGAGATACAAAAGTATCTCCCTGAAATATTGGTCAGCAAATAGCCTAAGTTACAAAATAGTGGTACAGAGTCTGGAAACATTTATGTAAGATA
>NW_004444026.1:7338817-7340184 GCF_000243295.1 Trichechus manatus latirostris | reverse complement strand
CTTCTTGGAGGGTAACTGGGAGACTAGGGTAGGAGAAACACACTTATTTTCCTTTTCTGTACCTTTGGAATTTTAAAAATGGATATTAAATGGTATTTATTTCCATATATGAACGTTTGACAATGACTATGCTACGAATCCTCATGAACTGCTCAGATGCTTACTTCTACTGATAATGAATGAGTTTGAATTTCAGAACCAATTGGAATTACAATTCTGTACAAGAAGAAAAGATAAATGGAAGAGTAGGATATGAGTAGACGGTAAAATGAAAACCACTCTTAGGATAAGAATGAACAGATCAGACTTATTTGTATAGGATAAGGAAAAAACACAAAAAAGACCTTAAGTGAAATAGGAATAATAGTCCAAGACAAAGTATGTATTGTCCCAGTGGAAAAAATGAGGGAGTGTATATTTTTGCGGATGAGCTGTAGATTCTACATAAATGTCTGCTGGAACATTACAAAGTCATGCAAGTTATGGGATAATACTTTGTTGTATAGGACTGTCCCACTCATCTCAAGGCTTCTGTTGTCCCTGGCCCTGCCCTATAAATTCCAGTCCAGTTGTTGCTAAGTGCCATCGTCTTGGTTCCGACTCATAGCGACCCTATGTACAACACAACGAAACACTGCCTAGTCCTGCACCATCCTCACAATTGTTGCTATGTTTGAGCCCATTGTTGCAGCCACTGTGTCCATCCATCTCATTGAGGGCCTTCCTCTTTTTTGTTGACCCTCTACTTTACCAAGCATGATGTCCTTCTCCAGGGACTGGTCCCTCCTGGTTACATGTCCAAAGTACGTGAGACAAAGTCTCGCCATCCTCACTTCTAAGGAACATTCTGGCTGTACTTCTTCCAAGACAGATTTGTTTGTTCTTCTGGCAGTCCATGATATATTCAGTATTCTTCGCCAACAAGTCTGCGGTCCACCATGCCCAGTGGGGGTCCTTTGCGTCCATCTGGCATGCCACATGTTCTGTGCCTTTTCACTTTTACACCACATGAATTCCAGTAGCAGTTCCCAATTATTATGACAGCCAAAGACGCTCCATCAATTTCCAATGTTTCCCTGGAAGAATCATCTGCCTGCTTCATGCCTAAAATTGTCAAATCAGCCTCCATGTCACTTCCTTATTTCCTCAGGCACTTCTTCTATAGACTAGGAGTCCTTATTAGAACTTGCTGTGGAGGAGGACACCAGTACATCCTGCTCTTCCACACGCAGATCCAACATGTAAAGGCACATGACAAATGTCAAAGGGGAGAAGGGATTGCAGGGAGGGGAATCAATGGAATGAGGGTGGGACTTGTTCTTGCTGAGGTGTGGTTGGTTCTGAATGGGGACGATGTGAGCAGGGAA
>NW_004444026.1:7328009-7336561 GCF_000243295.1 Trichechus manatus latirostris | reverse complement strand
ACAGACCAGATTCATCCGTACAGGATTTTAAAAGGCACAAAATGACCTTATGTGAAATAGAAATAACAGTCCAAGACAAAGTATAGATTGTCCCAGTTGAAAAACTAAACTGGTAACTCACTAAACTGGTAACTAAGGATTCCAAAGATAATCTCTTTGCATCCATGCTTATCTTAACATAGATTGAGGGGATGGGGAGGTACATGGGGGTGGCTGGTAGCAGCAGAGCTCAGCCACCTTGCACTCTATCTGGTTAGGGACAGAGTCTGTGTCCAACTATTGCAAGCTCTCTTTAGAATATGGAATTCTCAGTGCCTTTTTGTTGCCAGCTTGGGTTAAAAAAGGGTTGTTACCCCAGTGGTTAGTTCTGGGGCATCAGGGAAAAGTTTTCTCCAATAGCTTGTTATATCTGTTTGGGAAAGAGAGCAATGCTGGAAGTTAAGCTCCAAGAACTGGCTCTATGTACTTGAGTTAATGGAGACAGAAAAGCAAGTCAACTAGACAAGATTCAACAAATCCAATTACATGTCATTCTTCTGCTCAAAGATCCTAAATATCCCATTACTGCACTATGAAGCCCAAGATCTTGAGTCTGACACTTAATCTGGCGTCACCCTTTATTTCTAAAGAATTTCCTGCTTCTAGCCCAGCAGCTCTACTCATCCACTTCAGAATCACCATTTTCTATCCCCACTTTAGGGATGTAAACTTCAAATGAGTTAATGGATGTGGAATGCTTTCCAAGTCTCACATTGCTTCATCAACAACAATAATCACTCACGAAGTAGAGCATGGCTCCCTTTACAAAGCATTTTAAATTACTCCTCATGGCATCCCTCTGAGTGAGGAATTATTATTCCCATTTTACAATTGAGGATGCTGAGGCTAAGACTGTGAAGTGGTTTCGTTGGCTTACTTGGTCTGTAAGTAGCTGAGCTGTTGTCAGATCCAGGGTTTTGGACTCCAGATTTTACACTATTTGTCTTAGTCTCTGTAGGGGGAGGGGAAGGAGCAGCAGTACAGATAATGACCATCTCTGATTTTGTGGTGGGCTTGAAGTTTCTAGAATCTGTCTACTGCTACTGTGGGATAGACTAACCAGCCTTAAATAAAACCAAACCCATTGCCATCGAGTTGATTCCTACTCATAGTGACCCTATAGGACAGAGTAGAACTGTCCCATAGGGTTTCCAAGGAGTGCCTTGTGGATTTGAACTGCCAACCTTTTGCTTAACAGCCGAGCTCTTAACCACTGTGACACCAGGGCTCCAACCAGCCTTGCGGTGTCTCTTTATAAATGCCATGTTGGAAATTCATGGCTCTTTGGATCTCTAGATCAGGGAACTTTTATTTCTACTGAAAAGAGCAGTGAAGAAATGGAAAGTTCAAAAAGAGGGAGGCAAGAGGGAGAGTGGAATCGTTTAGGTTCACAACACCAAACCAAAAAAACCTGCTCCTATTGAGAAGAACTGTGCTCCTTAGAGGTTTCAATGGCTTACACCTTTTGGAAGTAGATTCCCCAGGCCTTTCTTCAGCAGGTGCCTCTGAGTAGATTTCGATTGCCAACCTTTAGGTTAGTAGTTGAGCACTTAACGTCTTGTGCCACCCAAAGATTTCAGTACAAGGAAGAAAAAAGCTAGCAAGGTATTAAATCACTCTTTCTAAACAGTTGCCAAACCCCTACACCATTAGATTAAGTTTCCTTAGGCCTAATGAGAATAACAACAGTGACGTTTATTGGGCTAATCACTTTACATGGATTATCTCAGTTAATTCTCATAACAACCCTATAAGGTAGGTGTTAATATTGGCCAAAATTTACCAAAGGAAAAAAGCTCCATTCATTTATCCTTGTCATCCATCCTTGCCACACCTTCAGTCACTCAGGGTCTACCTTTGTAAAAATAAAGCTGGTTGTGCAAGTCTGCTCACAGTCAACTTCTTTTTTTTCATGTGGAAAGATGGGAGTAGTGGATCAGGTAATGATGAAAAATGCAAAAATCACTTCTATTTAGCATTGGAATGTGTTCTTTGGCCTTGCGTTTGAACATAGCTGTATATGAAGTTCGAAGGATCACCAGAATAGTTCATGGAAACCAAATAATGAAGCTACCTTGTGATGCTCTAACTCAAGAAGAGTAAAAAACCAGTTGCCACCAAATCAATTCTGACTCATGGTGACCCCATGTGTCCAAGTAGAACTGTGCACTACAGAATTTTCAGTGGCTGATATTTTGGAAGTAGATTACGAGGCCTTTCTTCCCAAGTGCCTCTGGGTGGACGATCCTCTAACTTTCTGTTAGCAACTGAGTTCATTAACCATTTGGGGAGTCACTGATCTTCCCCCACTAACCCTTCCCTGCCTAAAATGTTTTCATATTCCATGCTAAAGATGGTCAGAATCACCTTTCAGTACAACTTCCTCCTCTTCCTCCTTACTCTCCTCCCCTTCTTTCTTTTTCTTATTCTCATTGTGGATAATATTGAAAACCACCATTAATTAAAAGATCATTATGTCTCAGGCATGGCTCGGTATTTGTAAGAGCTCCATGATTTCATCTACGTAACAATGCTATGTGGGACTCAGTAGTGTGCTGGAGCAGGCTTTACCAGCTCATGAGATATGATTGTTAAATTTCCAAAACTCCTGTGGGTCAATTGTTAAACAGAGATGTTATTAAAAATAAAATTATGCAAACTTACAGTAGCCCCCTCTTATCCGTGGGGGAGACGTTCCAAGACCCCACTGGATGCCTAAAACTACGGATAGTACCAAACCCTATATATACTATATTTTTTCCTATACACTCACTCCTCACTTATCAACATGGTTAGGTTCCGAAGACTAGGTCATTATGCGAAAATCGACGTTATGCGAAAGCGGAGGATGACCACATCAGCTCACAAAATGGAGGGTGACTATGTCATTACATAACTGCCAAATCACTGAGAATCATGGCCCAGCTGACACATAATCTTAACCATCGCAACCAGCATTACTTTCACCTTGCACCTGAATGTTCATTACTGTCAGACTATGTTGTTAGTGCACAAAATAGTTGGATAGTAGATTTTTTACTGTTGTCATAAATGCAAAATGTTGGATAACGAGATCATTGATAAGTGAGAGTAAGTGTACGTACATACCTATAATAAAGTTTAATTTCTAAATTAGGCACAGTAAGAGATTAACAGCAATAACTAACAATAAAATAAAATAATTATAACAATATGCTGTAATAGAAGTCAAGAACTTTCACTTTTTCACTTAAAGGAAGCACTTTATGTCTTCTCTCTGGCATATCTGAATTGCCTATATCACTACTCTTCTGCTTTGGGGCCTTATTAAGTAAAATAAGGGTTACTTGAACACAAGAACTGAGATACTGCAACAGTTGATCTGATAACTGAGATGACTAATGGGTGGGTAGCATATGCAGCATGGATACACAGGACAAAGGCATGAAATTTCATCACACTACTCGCTTAATATTTTAGAACCACGGTTGACTGTGGGTAACTAAAACCATGGAAAGCAAAGCTGTGGGTAATGGGGAACTACTGTACAATTAAATGAATTGAGGTAACAAAAAATAAGATTGTTAAATATTTACCAGCACACCACTAACAGTACTGTTATACCTACTTTACAAATGAAGAAACTGAGGCTTTGATAAAGCCCATGTCATACAACTAGCAAGTGGCAAAGTCAAGGGGCAGACTCAGATTGAACTGTTCCAAAGCTTCTGGCCAAATTGAACTACTCTTTCTTCTGACTGTGCTGTTTGGTACATTTTGGCCCTATCCAGCTCATGGGTTTAGGTGAGGGTGGTGGTGGTGGTGATGGAGTGACTTAGTTTACAGGAACTCCTGCTTGGTTTTCTTGATCTACTTGATAGGAAGGACAATAACTACCACAATGACAGATGGTTATGGCAGCAGTTCTGCCTATTCTACTTAATGACACACCTACAGTCAAGTTTGCCAACTGCTGTACCAGGAGAGTGGGCAATGGGCCGACTCTCATCTTTATATGCATCACTAATTCTTTCTGAGAGGCTTTGACAGTTCAGTGGTAGAATTCCTGACTCCTATGCAGGACACCCGGGTTGGAATTCCTGGCCAATGCATCTCATGTGCAGCCAACACCCATCTGTCAATGGAGGCTTGCATGTTGCTATGATGCTGAACAGGTTTCAGGGGAGCTTGCAGACTAAAACAGATTAGGTAGAAAAGCTGGCAATCTACTTCCGAAAATCAACCTATGAAAACCCTATGGATCACAACAGTCCGTTGTGCATAGGGTCACCATGAATCAGAGGCCAACTCAATGGCAGCTAACAACAACAGTTTTCTCTGGCACCTCTGCCTCCCAGTTGGTAAGTAGATCCCAGATAGGTTGGAGCCATAGAGCCTCATTTCCAGAGAGAAAACTCACCCTTGAAAACAAAGAGGCCACTGTCCAGCTCTTTTATAAAGAATAACATCAAGTGATTACTATCTCCAGAGGCCATGGAAATGTTAAGAGAAGGGAAAGAGGTGGTACTTGGCGCTTCTTCACAGAAATGCTCCAGATCCATAAATACTTCCACTGGAATGTAGGACAAAACATAATGTATAAAAGATAGAATAGAAGATATATTATGCTATTGCATAGCAATGCTGTCTACAGGGATTTATAGCTTCGATATATGCCCCATTAAAAGTGGTTCAGCTAGCTGGTAGAGAAGCTCAATTCATCTTGTATCTGTTGCAAACCATCAATATTATGGTTTACCCATTTAAACTGGAAATGGGACCAAATATTTGGGCTATTTATAATAAAAAATATGAAAATCTTTGTACTGGTGTTCATCTCCTAACTTCTCCAGTTTAATCAGAATTCTGTTTACATAGAACATATACAGAATTTCTCATCTGTGAAATCACTAGGATCCGAGAGAGGCAGGGATGAGGAGGCACATTGGATCTTGGATTTCTTTTCCCAAAGAGCTAGGCAGGTGCCCCTATCATGCTGAGCAGTATCTGCAGCAAAGACCATCAGTCTACAGAAAAAGCAAGATGGGTGTTTTTTCATCTGCAGGAGCTTATATGTTTAAGGAAAGGAGGGATGGGGAAGGCTAGAAGGTTAGAATCAGGTAAGAGGATAGACAGCCAGCTAGCATCAAGATACAATTAACTGATGCTACCTGACTCCCAATACCCTGAGCTTGTGCACACGGCAAAAGTGTCAGTCCCAGGGCTCTGTCCTTGACCGTGGTGTTGACTTTATTGTGGTGGAGTGTGGTAACTGTTCTCCTAGAACTCCCATGGATTAGGCTGTTGATCCTCCGTGGAGACACTACTACCCCCCAGGAATAATTTTGTGAGTTTGTGAGATGGTTTTGGTTATCACAATGTGGAGTCCAAAGCTGCAATGCCTCAAATAGTCCTATGTAACGAAAATTGTCTGCCTTAGGTACTTTCCTAGAATGTCTCCCCGCCCCTTGCTCAGTTGATGTGTGGCTCTCCATGCACCTCTTCCTGGCTCTTCTTTCCCCAGCTTTTGCTTCAGTTTCAGATATCTGCCCTAGACCCACCTCTTTGTTCTTTGAATCCCTTTCATTTATCCCACTTGGCCCCTGTTCTCAGCTTATGACTCTTAGTTCTGAGCACCAGGGCACCCATAGCTATGAGTGAGACTCCCACTGTCAGCCTGGGCTGTCTGGGATCCACAATGGCCCTGTGGAGGTCAAAATAAAGCCTATTCGCTTTACTCAGACTTGACTTGGCTTCATTTTTCCCATAGACTGTGTTAATTCTCTCTGTCCCTCCTTGCTTTGTCACCATTATTTACATTCTCCAGTTCAAAGTGAGTGAAACTTCCCTCCCATGCCTTTGTGTCAGGCCCTTCATTTTATATTCACCCAGAAGAGCTCCTGTCTGGACAGCACCCTTCTGCCAGTAGTCCCTTTTCAGACCCTCCGTGGCCTTGTCTTCCAGACTGTGGCCCTGGAGCACTGCAGCACTGACATTTGGGATGAGGAAGGATCACCCTGACTCAAGCATTTGCCTTCACAGTGTCTCCCTCTTTGAGATGCTCGGAGTATCATTCTGCCCTTTTCATGCGTGCCCAGAGTTTTCCAGGCTATTTTGAAAACCGATAGCATTTATTATCTTACCATATTGGGGAGGTTTATCATCACTTTTGAAAAGTGTTGTCTCCTGACAATGTGGTATATGGAGAAGTGCTATGGTCAAATGCAGAGGCAGGGCCATTGGAAGGCCTGGGTAGGAGAGACTTGGATGGAAAGAGCCCAGACTAACAAGTAGGCTTAGTCCAACCATCCAGTATGTACAGTTGGGTCAGCAGGCAGCTGAATTTCAGCATTGGCTCTGACAGTGTGAGGTCTTAGACAAGACATTTGACCTCCCAGAATATCATTTTCCGCACTTTTAACACAGGAATAGTCATGCTTTGAGGGCAGACACTGATTGCCAACTTCTCATGTTTTCATAGAGAGGGCTTCCGCTTAAACACTCACGAAGAAATAGGATTGAAAATACACCCTTGATTTTTCTCTGTTTACACTGCTGTTCTCTGGCTGATGAAATTAGGACAAAGATTCCTGCTCATGTAAGGCCAACCTCCTCTTTTTAAGATCAGCTTTTTCAGAAGAGGAACCCATTCTCTTTCTATATCCCTGGTCCCATGTGATGACCTTTCCCAAGGTTGAAATGGTGGCTCAGGCCTTGGGATTCTCTCCCTTGCTGCTGTCTCTTCTACTATAACAAGGTAGTGAAGAGAGCCAGGGTGCTCCAGGGTCTGCTTGAAGACCTACTTATCTAGGGTGGGAAAAAGTAGCAAGAAGCCTCATTTTGGTCACAAGTGCAAGTCCATTGCCGTTTGACCATTAATAAAGCTGATATTCTGATCTATAATGACCCTATTCCTCAACTGGTTCAAAACCTAGAAGATAGGCGTCAATATCTCTCAAAGCTTCATATCTGCTAATCTGGTAGGATTATTGTCTGGAGTTTAAAAAGTGCATAGAACAATTTCTTCAATAAATGATAGCCATTATTTAAACAAACTGAGTGATTTTATGAGGTCACCTAGGCCAACTATCTTATTGTATACCCTACTCTCCACAAGGCAGCCATTTCCCGGAGTATCCCTGCTGTGAGTTTAAATAGTCACCATTCTTTTTTTTCCAAAAGCTTCTTTGATTGAAGGGTATGCAATTTATTACTTTATAAATTGTTGTTGTTTTTAGCTGCTGTCCAGTTGACTTTGACTCATAGCCACCTTATTGACTTTGACAACAGAATGAAATATTGCATGGTTTTGTGTCATCTTCACAATCACCAGCATATTCGAGTCCACAATTATGGTTACTATGAAAATCCATCTCACAGAGGGTCTTCTTCACCTTTGCTGGTCCTCTACTTCACCAAACACTACGTCCTTCTCCAGAAATTGATCTCTACTGATGACATGTCCAAAACAAGCAAGTGAGACAATATCCTGTTGTGACCCATAGGGTTTTCATTGGCTAATTTTTGGAAGTAGATTGCCAGGACTTTCTTCCTAGTCTGTCTTAGTCTAGAAGCTCTACTGAAACCTGTAGACTCTGGGTGACCTTGCTGGTATTAGAAATACCAGTGACATAGCTTCCAGCATCACAGCAACACACAAGCCACCACAGTATGCCAAACTGACAGATGGGTGGTGGATTTTATACATAATAAATAGGTAATATTTACTGAGCAATTATTATGTACCGGGCATTTTACAGATGACGAAACTGAAGCATAGACAGGATATGCAACTTCCCGAAGGTGACTGTCTTAGGCTGGGTTCTCTAGAGAAGCAAAACTAGTGAAACATACACACATACACACACACATATATATATATATAAATTTATCTTAAGGAAATGGCTCACACAGTTGTGGAGGCTGGCAAGTCCCAAAGTCTGTGGGTCAGGAGTTAGCTGGAGGCTTCTCGTGACTCACAGAGTTGCAGAGGCTGATGAACCCAGAATCAGTAGGTCAGATGGCAGGCTGCTTGCTCACAGGGCTGCAGAACTGGCAAATCCCAAAGCTGGCATGTCAGACATTAAGCTGCTGGCTCAAGTCCCAAGAACTGGAGGTCAGGTGATAAAGAGCTGGAAACAGGATACAGAGCAAGCAAGCAAGCTTTGCCAGAATGTCCCTAGATAAATTGGGTGCAGGCCACACCCCTGAGGAAACTTCCCTTACTATTGATTGGCTGATCACATCAGATCACATCATGGAGGTGATTTCATTATATTACTTACAAGAGATTACAAAATGGAGGATAATTACATCAGATCACAAAGTGAAGGATAATTACATAGTGCTGAGAATCATAGCCTAGCCAAGCTGACACATAACGTTAACCATCACAGTCTCCTCCTTGTCAGCTTGGCACCTATAGACATTTCCTTAAACCATATATACTAAATAAAGACAATTTTAGTTATATTTGCCTCTAACATGATACAACTAACATGTGTACAACTGAAAATTCACTAGCACTGTTTACA
>NW_004444026.1:7320903-7327768 GCF_000243295.1 Trichechus manatus latirostris | reverse complement strand
TGGTCATGGTGTTTGTCTGGCGGGGTGACCCAAACCTTTATTCTTGAAGGGTCTGAGCCATTAGCAGTCATGCTGGAATTGGGTTCCTGTAGTTTTTCCTTTGACTTTAATCACAGGGCATGTGTCTTAGGTGGGGTTCTCAAGAGAAGCAAAAGCTGTGAAGTATATATACATAGAGAGAGAGAGAGATTCATCTCAAGGAAGTGGCTCCTGAGGTTGTAGAGGCTGACAAGTCCCAAGTTCATAGGTCAGGTGTTAGGCTGGAGGTTTCCTCACTCACGTAGCTGCAGGGGCTGATGAAACCAAGATTGGCAGGTCAGACGGCAGGCCACTGGATCATGGGCTGGGGAGGCCGACAAATCCCAAAATCGGCAGGAAGTACGGTAGGCCTCTGGCTCAAGTTCCAAGAATCGGAGGTCAGATGATGATGAGACGGATGTAGGGTCCAGAGCAAGTGAGCAAGCTTTGCCAGAATGTCCATATATATATACTGGATGAGGCCACACCCCTGAGGAAACACACCTTACAACTGATTGGCAGATCGCATAATGGAGGATGACTACATCGTTACATAACTGTCAAATTACATCATTACATAATTGCCAAACTACATCATTACATAATGCCAAACCACTGTGAATCATGGCCCAGCCAAGTTAACACACAACTTAACCATCATAGTCCACCTCTTGTCAACTTGGCACCTGCACACATCTCCTTAAACCGTACACAATCTCTAAATAAAAACAGTTACAAAGTCATACTTGTGCCTAATATGATACAACTAACATGCATACAACCAAAAACGCACTAGCCTCATTTACATCTTATATTTTATAAGTGAAGAAAACAAAAATACACGTACAAGGAAGAAATACTCATAACAATTACAGTCCTCATTTCTGCAACTTGTCACATGGTTATAACTGGTATTGAGAACTACCTTCTTCCACCACTCATTCTGTATTCCCTTTACCCTCAGCAAGCACCTCAGCTGGCAATGGTTCTTTTTTTTTTTTTTTGGAAGAAGTACAGCAAGAATGCTCATTAGAAGCGAGAATGGTGAGTGGTTTTGAGCATATACAGCCTCCTGGAGAACACTGTCCCTTCTCAACCTTGGGTTCCCTATTACCAGCTTTCATGTCCCTTCCTGCCTTCTAGTCCTTGTCCCTGGACTGTTGTGCCCCATTAGTCTCCTTTTGTTTTATGGGGCTGTCTAATCTTTGGCTGAACTGTGAACCTTGGAATGACTTCATTACTGAGCTAAAAGGGTGTCTGGGGACCATACTCTTGGGCTTTCTCCGGTCTCTGTCAGGCCAGTAAGTCTGGTATTTTTTTGTGAGTTAGAATTTTATTCTATATGTTTCTCCAGCTCTGTCTGAGACCCTCTGTTGTGATCCCTGTCAGAGAAGTCAGTGTTGGTAGCCGGGCACCATCTAGTTATACTGGACTCAGTCTGGTGGAGGCCGTGGTAGTTGTGGTCCATTTGGCCATGGTTCTTTACTTGGGGTGACAAACCTTCAATCCTGACGGATCTGGGTCATAAGTAGTCATGTCAGAATTGGGTTGCTGTAGTTTTACATTGACTTTAATTATAGGGAATGGTAGTACTATGAGATGCCCTAAGTGATCTCCTGTATTCCAGACATATTCTTCTTTACCTTCATTATGCAGCACCAATCAGATTTCCCCTTGGTAGTCAGGACCAATCACACTAGCCAATATAGTAACTCCTGTCTTTGCCTGTTGATCCAGAGGCATAAGGAACCCAAAGTGTCTGGGTGGCATTCTTGACTTCCAGTTAAACGGAATCCATGTTGTGTCTCCAGGTGGGAGCATCCTCCCTTTGGAACTAAGAACTCTAGGCCTGCAGAGCGTAAGGTCATGGGAACAGGAAGCAAAAATTTTGTGAGTAGGTTCACTAGGGGTAATAGTGAATGGTGCCACTCCCATTTTCATCCCTTGATTCCTAGAACTGGGAGAAATAGCACCATATATTGGATGCTGGTTTTGAGCATATACAGCCTCCTGGAGAACACTACCCCAACTCTGCAAAGTATTGCCACCCGGCTGTTGATATAATTTTGCCTTTAGGAAGCCATGCCATCATTCTATCAAGCCAGTTGCTTCAGAATGATGGTGAACACGGTAAGACCAGTGAATTCCATGAACATGGGCGCATTGCCACAGTTCATTTGCTGTGAAGTGATTCCCTTGATCCAAGGCAATGCTGTATGGGATACCATGACACTGGATAAAGCAACATGTGAGTCTATGAATGGTAGTTTTGGTGGAGGCACTGCACGTAGGGAAGGCAAATTTGTATCTACAGTAAGTGTCTATTTCAGTAACAATGAAACACTGACATTTACATGATGGAAGTGGTCTAATGTAATCAACCTGCCACCAGGTTACCAGCTGATCACCTCGAGGAATGGTGCCATATCAGGGACTCAGTGTTGGTCTTTGCTGCTGGCAGGTTTGGTACTCAGCAGTGGCTGTAGCCAAGTCGGCCTTGGTGTGTGGAAGCCCATATTGCTGAGCCCATGCCTAACCTCCAACCATTCCAGCATGGCAACTTTGTTCATGAGCCATTGGGCAATGACGGGAGTAGCTGGAGAAAGACGATGACCAGTTTCCACAGAATGTGTCATCCTATCCCCTTGATTGTTAAAAGTCCTTTGGTTAGCATTCACATGAGACATAAATATCTTCACTTTCTTGGCCCATTCAGAGAGGTCTATCCACATAACTCTTTTGCATATCACCTTGTCACCAATTTTCCAATCATGTTCCTTCAAAGTCCCTGACCATTCAGCCAAACCATTGGCTACAGCACTTGAATCAATATAAAAATAGCACAGCTGGCCATTTCTCCTTCCAAGTAAAGTGAACAGCAAGGTACACTGCTCGAAGTCCTGCCCATTGGGAGGATTTCCTTTCACCACTGTCCTTCAGGGAGGTGCCACCAAGGGGCTGCAGTTCTGTCACTGCCCACTACCCAGTAGTGCCTGCATATTGCACAAAACCATCTGTAAACCAGACATACGTTTTCTCTTCCTTGGTCAACTGATTATAAGGAACTCCCCATGAGGCCATAAGTACAGACTGGGAGAGGGCAGGTAATGTGACAGGAGTGTAGACCACGGACATTTTAGCCACTTCCTCATGCAACTCACTTGTGACTTCAGGTCCCGCTCAGGCCCGGTCTCATATATACCACTTCCATTTAATGATGGAGTGCTTCTGTGCATGTCAGACTTTATGCCTCTGAGGGTCAGACAATACCCATTTCATGATGGGCAGCTCATGCCTCATGGTGACTTGGTGGTCCATGGTTAAACACTCAGTCTCTACTAAGGCCCAGTAAGACGCCAAAAGCTGTTTCTCAACAAGCAAATAGTTATCTGCAGAGGATGGCAGGGCTTTGCTCCCAAATACTAAGGGTCTGACCTGTGATTCACCAATAGGGGCCTGCCAAAGACTTCAAACAGCATTTCTATCTGCAATTGGCACTCAAGCACCATTGGATCAGCTGGATCATATGGCCTAAGTGGCAGAGTGGCTTGCACGGCAACCTGAACCTGTTGGAGAGCCTTGTTTTCTTCTGGGCCCCATTCAAAACTAGCAACTTTTCAAGTCATTTTATAAATAATCCCAAGTAGCACACCCAAATGAGGAATATGTTGCTTCTAAAATCTAAAGATGCCCCCCAGGCATTATGCCTCCTTTTTAGTTGTAGGAGTGGCCAGATTTAACAACTTATCCTTCACTTTAGAAGAAATATCTCAACATGCCCCACACCACTTGTCATGGATTGAATTGTGTCCCCCAAAAACATCTGTCAACTTGACTAGGTCATGATTCCCATTATTGCATATGATTGTGTATTCTGATATGATTTCCTTATGTGTTGTAAACTCTATCACTACAGTGAGGTTATATGTGATCTCATTATGTGTTGTAAACTCTGTCACTATGATAAGGTTACAATGATGATGTCTACAAGATTAGATAGTGTCTTAATCCAATTTCTTCTGAGATATAAAAGACAGAAGCGAGCAGAGACACATGGGAACCTCACACCACCAAGAAAGCAGTGCCTGTCCTTTGGACCAGAGATTCCTGCACTGAGATGCTCCCAGACCAAGGGAAGACTGATGCATCACAAGGGCCTTCCTCCAGAGGTGACAGAGAGAGAAAGCCTTCTCCTGGGGCTGATGCCCTGAATTTGGACTTGTAGCCTACTGGATTGTGACAGAATAAATTTCTCTTGTTAAAAGCCATCCACTTGTGGTATTTCTCTTGGAGCAGCACTAGATGACTAAGATGCCGCCGGACTTCTAGAAATTTCACTGAGGTGGAACGTGTCTGAATTTTTGTTTGATTACTTTCCCACCATCTAGCATGCAAATATTTTACTAATAAGTCCAGAGTCATTGACACTTCTTCCTCACTAGGTGTAGTCAGCATAATGTCATCAGTGTAATGGATCAGTGTGACATCATGTGGAAAGGAAAGATGATCAAGTTCCCTGTGGACTAAATTATGACATAGGGCTGGAGAGTTGATATACCTCTGAGGTGGGACAGTGAAGATATATTGCTGGCCTTGCCACCCTAAGGAAAACTTTTTCTGGTGATCCTTTGGAAAATGGAATCGAGAAAAAGGCAATGTCCAGATCAATAGCTGTATACCAGTTACCAAGAGCTGTATCAATTTACTCAAGCAATGAAACTATAGCTGGCATAGCAGCTGCAATTTGAGTCACCACCTGGCTAAGTTTACAATAAGCCACTGTTATTCTCCAAGATTCATCTATTTTTTTGCACAGGCCAAATAGGCAAGTTGAATGGAAACGTAGTGGGAATTACCACCCCTGCATCCTTCAGTTCCTTTATGGTGGCAGTAATCTCTGCAATCCCTCCAGGAATGCAGTATGGGTTGTTTGTGTGTGTGTGTGTTTGTGTTAAATTTTTTATTATGCATTAGGTTAAAATTTACAAAGCAAAGTCATTTCCCATTCAATAGTTTATACCTGAAGTGTTCCATAACATTGGTTTCATTCCCCACAATGTGTTAACACTCCCCCCATTTCTGTCAAGTTTCCCCCTTTCCTTTCATCCTCATTTTCTACCCCTTCTTGCCTTCTCATCTTTGCTTTGGGGCAAATGTTGCCCTTTTGATTTTGGAAAATTGATTGTTCTAAGGAGCACGTTCCTCTTGAGTGTCATTATTTATGGGCCTGTGTATGATTTGGCTGAAAGCTGTTTTCTGAGAAATGGCTTCAGTTCGAGTTCAGATGGAAGTCTTAGGGCCATAGTCTTGGGGATTCTTCCAGTCTCTGCCAGACCAGTAAGTTTGGTCTATTTTGAGTGTTTGATTTTTTGTTCTATGATTTTTCTCCCACTCTGCCCAGGACCCTCTGTTATGATTTCAGTCAGAATGGTTGGTATTGGTAGCCAGGCACCATCTAGTTCTTCTGGTCATGGGGTTGTGTAGGATGTGGTTCATTGGTCCATTAGTCCTTTGGACTAATTGCTCCTTTGAGTCTTTGGTTTTCTTCACTCTCCTTTGCTCCAGACTTGAAGAGACCAATAGTTAGATCATAGATGGCTGCTGGTAAGCTTTTAAAAACCCAGATGCTACTCACCAAAGTAAGATGTGGAACTTCATCTTTATGAACTATGTTGTGCCAGTTGACATAAATGTCCCTGAGTCTATGGTCCTTCACCTTCAAGGCTAGGAACTTTGTTCCCTAAGGTGTTTGTTTATGTCTAAGAAGTTGCCCTGACTGTGGTCCTTGTGTGCTCTATTGTCTATATTAATATATAAGCAGCACCTACAGTTATATAGGAATTGACAGAATATCAATTGAGGTGTTTCAACAAATCAGTGCAGCACTGGAAGTGCTCACTCATCAACACCAAGAAATTTGGAAGACAGCTACCTGGCCAACTGACTGGAAGAGATCCATATTTTTGTGTATTCCTGAGAAAGTTGATCCAACTGAATGTGGAAATTATCAAGCAATATCATTAATATCACACGCAAGTAAAATTTTGTGGAAGATCATTCAAAACTGGCTGCAGCTGTATATCAACTGAGAACTGCCAGAAATTCAGGCCAGATTCAGAAGAGGACGTAGAAGCAGGGATATCATTACTGATGTCAGATGGATCCTGGCTGAAAGCAGAGAATACCAGAAAGATGTTTACTTATGTTTTATTGACTATGCTAAGGCATTCAACTATGTGGATCATAACAAATTATGGATAACATTGAGGAGAATGGGAATTCCAGAACACTTAATTGTGTTCACAGATCAAGAGGCAGTTGTTCGGAAAGAACAAGGGGATACTTAGTGATTTAAAGTCAGGAAAGGTGTGTTTCAGGGTTGTATCCTTTCACCATAGGCATTCAATTTGTATGCTGAGCAAATAATTCGAGAAGGTGGACTATGTGAAGAAGAACTGGGCATCAGGATTGGAGGAAGACTCATTAACAGACTGTGTTATGCAGATGATACAACTTGCTTGCTGAAAGAGAAGAGGACTTGAAGCGCTTAATGATGAAGATCAAAGACCACAGCCTTCAGTATGGATTATGCCTCAACATAAAGAAAACAGAAATCCTCACAACTGGACCAATAAACAACGTCATGATAAACGGAGAAAAGATGGAGGTTGTCAAGGATTTCACTTTACTTGGATCCACAATCAATACCCATGGAAGCAGCAGTCAAGAAATCAAAAGATGCATTGCATTGGGCAAATCTGCTGCAAAAGATGTCTTTAAAGTGTTGAAAAGCAAAGATGTCACCTTGAGGGCTAAGGTGTGCCTGACCCAAACCATGGTGTTTTCA
>NW_004444026.1:7317883-7320746 GCF_000243295.1 Trichechus manatus latirostris | reverse complement strand
GAGACTACGTCTTACATATTTTGGACATGTTGTCAGGAGGGATCAGTCCCTGGAGAAAGACGTCATGCTTGGTAAAGTACAGGGTCAGCGAAAGAGGAAGAAGCTCAAGGAGATGGATTGACGCAATGCCTACAACGATGGGCTCAAGCATAACAACAATTGTGAGCATGGTGCAGGACCAGGAAGTGTTTTGTTCTGTTGTTCACAGGGTCGCTATGAGTTGAAACACACTCGACAGCACCTAACAACAACAACAGTAACAGTTATGTATGTAGAAATATTCACCTCCAAGCCTATATCTGCAAGTAAGTGTGTTCCCTTACACGCTCCCACATCTCTTGGCATACCTATCTATCTATATATTCATTGGTAAATTAGTGTTTGTTAATACTATTGTTGCAGGATTGTCTATGCTTTAGTAATTACCATGGTTGTTCTTTGTTCTTGCATTCCTCTCAGTGTCCTTCTACGCCTTAATCATGTTTTGCTGACATCCCCATATTGTGTATTGCCTTTTCCTTCACCAATATTAACACGTGTCTTCTATCTGTTTGGTAATTTTCCCTTCCTCCCCCTCCTATCCCTGACAACCATCAGATAATTTTTTTTTCCTGTGTGTCAACTTTTTATTGTTTCTTTATAATAGTTTTCTCATATAATACATGTCATTTAGTGATTGACTTTTTTCACTCAGCATAATGTCCTCCAAATTCATCCATGTTGTGAAGTGTTTCACATTATTCTTGATCATTATGTAGTATTCCATTGCGTGTATTCCAGTCATCTGTTAATGGGCACTTAGGTTGTTTTCATCTTTTTACTATGTCAATAGTAGTACAGTGAACATGGGTGTGCATATCTCTATTCGTGTCATGGCGCTTATTTCTTTAGGGCATATTCCTAGGAGTGGGGTTTCTAGGTCATATGGCATTTGTATTTCCAGCTTTTTAAGGAATCGTTATGCCATTTTCCACAGTGCATGTACCATTTTGCATTCCCACCAGCAGTGTATAAAGCTCCAATCTCCCCGAAACTCTCCAACATTTATTATTTTCTATTTCTTTTATTAGGGCTGGTAATGTTTGGGTGAAACGATATCTTACTGTAGTTTTGACTTGCCTTTCTCTAAAAGCTAATGATTGTGAGCATTTCTTCATGTGTTTGTTAGCAGTCTGAATGTCTTCCTTGGTGAAGTGTCTGTTCATATCTATTGCCCATTTTTTAGCTGAACTCTTTGTCTTTTTGTTGTTGAGGCATTGAAGCATTCTATAGATTTTAGAGATTAGACTCTTGCCAGATATTTCATAGCCAAAATTTTTTCCCAGTCTATAGGTTCTCTTTTTATTCTTTTGGAGAAGTCTTTTGATAAGCGTGAGAGTTCATCTCCTGATACTTTTGCATTTTTAGTTGTGTTTGGTATTCTATTTAGGCCATATATTTGAGCCCCAAGCATTGTCCTTATTTTTTCTCCCATTATCTTTGTTGTTGCTGTTGTTGTTAGGTGCCATTGACTTGATTCCAACTCATAACAACCTTACGCACAACTGAACGAAATACTGCCCGGTCCTGCGCCATCCTCAAAATCGTTCCTATGCTTGAGCCCATTCTGCAGCCACTGTGTCACTCCATCTCATTGAGGGTCTTCCTCTTTTTCACTGACTCTCTACTTTACCAAGCATGAAGTCCTTCTCCAGGGACTGATCCTTCCTGATAACATGTCCAAAGATGTGAGACGGAGTCCCAACATCTTGCATCTTGCTTCCAAGGAGCATTCTGGTTGTACGTCTTCCAAGACAGACTTGTTTGTTCCTTTGGCAGTCCACGGTATACTAAACATTCTTTGCCAACACCACAATTCAAATGCATCTATTCTTCTTTGGTCTTCCTTATTAATTGTCCAGCTTTCACATGCATATGAGGCAATTGAAAACACCATGACTTGGGTCAGGCGCACCATAGTCCTCACGGTGACATCTTTGCTTTTCAACCCTTTAAAGAGGTCTTTTGCAGCAGATTTGGCCAATGCAACATGTCTTTTGTTTTTGTTTTTAATTGTACTTTAGAAGAAGGTTTACAGAAGGAAGAGTTTCTCATTAAACAGTTAGTACACGTATTGTTTTATGACAATGGTTAACAACCCCACAACATGTCAACACTGTCCCTTCTCAACATTGGATTCCCTATTACCAGCTTTCCTGTCACCTCGTGCCTTCTAGGCCTTGTCCCTGGACTGTTGTGCCCCATTAGTCTCGTTTTGTTTTATGGGGCTGTCTAATCTTTGGCTGAATGGTGAACCTTGGGAATGACTTCATTACTGAGCTAAAAGGGTGTCTGGGGACCATACTCTTGGGGTTTCTGCAGTCTCTGTCAGGCCAGTAAGTCTGGCATTTTTTTGTGAGTTAGAATTTTGTTCTACATTTTTTTCCAGCTCTGTCTGAGACCCTCTGTTGTGATGCCAGTCAGAGTAGTCAGTGGTGGTAGCTGGGCACCATCTAGCTGCACTGGACTCAGTCTGGTAGAGGCCACGGTAGTTGTGGTTTATTAGTCCTTTGGACTAATCTTTCCCTTGTATCTTGTTTTCTTCATTCTCCCTTGCTCCCTAAGGGGTGCGGCCAGTGGAGTATCTTACATGGCTGCTTACAGGATTTTAAGACCCCAGACGCTACTAACCAAGGTAGAATGTAGAACATTTTCTTTATAAACTGTGTTATGCCAATTGAGCTAGATATTCCCTGAGACCAGGGTCCCCACAGTGCTCTGCCCAGCAATTCAGTCCCTCAGGGAATTTGGATGTGTATATGGAGCTTCCATGACCTTGCCTTGTACAAGTTGTGCTGGCTTCCCCAGTACTGTGTGCTGTCTT
>NW_004444026.1:7246425-7309562 GCF_000243295.1 Trichechus manatus latirostris | reverse complement strand
CCACATTCCGATTATTAACAGAGTTTTCCAGCAGTTTCTTCTCAATTTAAGTCTTGCCACACCAGCAAATGAAGGTCCCAAAGGCTTTACTCAAACCACGTCATTAAGGTTGACTCTATTTTGAGGAGGAAGCTCTTCCCCAGTCATATTTTGAGTGCCATCTAACCTGAGGGGCTCATCTTCTGGCACTATATCAGACAATGTTCGGCTGCTATTCAGAAGGTTTTCACAGGCCAATTTTTTTCAGAAGTAGACCGCCAGGTACTTTTCATAGCCTGTCATAGCCTGGAAGCTCTGCTGAAACCTGTTCACCATGGGTAACCCTGATGGTATTTGCAATACCTGTGGCATAGCTTCCAGCATCGTAGCAACGTGCAAGCCACTATGATACTACAAATTGACAGATGAATGGCCTTGGTGACATAAACGATGCCAGAGAATGCATTGTAGAATTTTGCAAGACCAACAACTTACTGCAAATGCCTTTTTCAACATCATAAATGGCAATGGTACACGTGGACCTCACTGGTTGGAATACACAGGCATCAAATTGACTACATCTGTGGAAAGAGACAATGGAGAAGCTTAACATCATCAGTCTAAAGAAGGCCAGGGGATCACTGTGAAGCAGACCATCAATTGCTCATATGAAAGTTCAAGTTGAAGCTGAAGAAAATTAAAACAAGTCCACAGAAGCCAAAATACAACCTTGAGTATATGCCACCTGAATTTAGAGACCTTCTCAAGAAT
Source organism: Trichechus manatus latirostris (assembly GCF_000243295.1). Classification (NCBI taxonomy): domain Eukaryota; kingdom Metazoa; phylum Chordata; class Mammalia; order Sirenia; family Trichechidae; genus Trichechus; species Trichechus manatus. Next base: position 7,308,812 of record NW_004444026.1, on the reverse strand, counting down.
AGATTTGACACAGTGAAGACCAATGACTGAACCCCAGACAATTTGTGGGATGATATCAAGGACATCATACATGCAGAAAGCATAAGGTCTTTAAGAAGACAATAAAGGAAAGACCAAAATTGATGTCAGAAGAGACTCTGAAACTTGCTCTTGAATGTATAGCAGGTAAAGTGAATGGAAGAAATGATGAAGTAAAAGAGCTGAACAGAAGATTTCAAAGGACATAATAGAAGCTTCATAGTCACATCCAAACTCCCATAGGGATCAAGTTACTGGGCTAAGGGCTGGGAATCATGGTCTCGGGAGACATCTAGCTAGGCACAACATAGTTTATAAGGAAAATGTTCTATGTGATACTTTGTTGAGTAGTGTCTGTAGTCTCAACTCTGCTGCAAAAGACCTCTTTCAAGTGTTAAAAAGCAAAGATGTCACTTTGAGGACTACGTCGTTCCTGACCCAAGCCATGGTATTTTCAACTTCCTTATATGCATGCGAAAGCTGGACAATGAATAAAGAAAACCAAAGAATTGATGCCTTTGAATTGTGGTGTTGGCAAATAATATTGAATATATCATGTACTGCTAGAAGAAGGAACAAATTTGTCTTGGAAAAAGTACAACCAGAACACTCCTTAGAAGCAAGGATAAGAAGACTTTGTCTCATATACTTTGGACCTGTTATCAGGAGGGTCATGTCCCTGAAGAAGGGCATCACGCTTGCTAAAGCAGAGGGTCAGAGAAGAAGAGGAAGACCCTCAATGAGTTGGACTGACACAGTGGCTGCAACAATGGGCTCAAAAATAGCAATGATTGTGAGGATAGCCCAGGACTGGGCACTGTTGCTTTCTGTTGTACATAGGGTCACTGTGAGTCTGAACCGACTCAATGGCACCTTAACGACAAACAACAACATAGGTCTAGAAGCAAAGATGGGTGGTAGGGATTGGTCCTGGGGACATTCAGTAATGTTTTGTATGGCATTTACCTCAAGCGACGCCCCTGGCAACACCCAGGAGCCACCCCAGGCGATATCTCAGACAAAGTCTCTTCAGCACAGCTAGGTTTAATATCATCACATGAGCTTTAAGGAATAATAGTTTTACTGGGCAGAACGGCTTAGCAGACAAAGATGGAGTGATTTGTTCAGATGAGAGTAAGAAGGCTGGTTATTCTGGCTGGAGTGATTCAACGGCATTCATGGGCTCAGTGTCCCAGCTTCTTATTATCTGTCTGTATGTCCCCATCCCGAGTTTCAGGATCCCATTTCTTCCCAATCAATGCCTTCACTTTAACTTCAGACACCACTCGAGGTTGGAAATTGAGTCCATGTTGTAATTCAGCCACTCATGATAAGACTCTGGGTTTGGTTTTTGGCAATATCAGCTCTATTACTGCAAGACTAAGACTTTCTTTTAGAGCACAAATGGCAACTTTGAGGTCTTATATGTGGCACTTGAGCTGTGACTCTGAAGCCCTGAGCTCATCTTTCTCTTTCATCACTTTGTTTAGCGAAAGTAAGACCAACCAAGCAGCTTCACTATACTTCTCATTCTGACAAAAGTATAGAACATATCAAATATGCGATCACCTAGAACTTTGCCTCTCACCAATACATGATCTATTGGTGGTGATATTCTGCATATTAATATAACCACCTTATTCCATGGATTAGCAGCACCCTCTTTACTACTGGCAGCAATGGTCATTAGCACCTTTAAGACTAGTCAGACTTGAAAACCAATTTACAAAACTCTTCCTTACAATTTTGTTTCTCTAGAACCATTCTCTGTGCCAAATGTCTTAGGCTGCGTTCTTTAGAGAAGCAAAACTAGTGAAGTATACACACACACACACATACACACACACATACAGATTTAACTCAAGGAAATGGCTCATGCCGTTGTGGAGGCTGTCAAATCCCAAAGTCTGTGGATCAGGCATCAGCTGGAGGCTTCTTCTGACTCATGGAGTTGCAGGGGCTGACAAACTCAGAATTGGCAGGTCAGATGACAGGCTGCTGGCACACAGGGCTGCAGAGCTGGCGAATCCCAAAGTTGGCAGGTCAGATGACAGGCTGCTGGCTCAAGTCCCAATAACCAGAGTTCAGTTGATGGTGAGCTAGAAACAAGATCCAGAGCAAGCAAATGAGTTTGCCAGAATGTCCATATATATATATTGGTCAGACCCAACCCATGGTGTTTTCAATCACCTCATATGCATGCGGAAGTTGGGCAGCGAATAAGGAAGACCGAAGAACTGATGCCTTTGAATTGTGGTGTTGGTGAAGAATACTGAATATACACCATGGACTGCCAAAAGAATGAACAAATCTGTACTAGAAGAAGTACAGCCAGAATGCTCCTTAGAAGCAAGGATGGCAAGCCTATGTCTCACATACTTTGGACATGTTATCAGGAGGGATCAGTTCCCGGAGAAGGACATCATGCTTGGAAAAACTGAGGGTCAGCGAAAAAGAGGAAGACCCTCAACAAGATGGACTGACACAGTGGCTGCAACAATGGGCTCAAGCATCACGAATATTGTGAGCATGGCTCAGGACTGAACAGTGTTTCATTCTATTGTACATAGAGTTGCTATGAGTTAGAATCGACTGGACAGTACTTAACAACAACAACAACATATGTTGGGTGCAGGCCACACCCCTGAGGACATTCCCCTTACAATTGATTGATCACATCAGATCACATCATGGCAGTGATTACATTATATTACTTATGAGAGATCCCCAAATGCAGGATAATTACATAATACTGAGAATAATGGCCTAGCCATGTTGACACATGACATTAACCTTCACAGTAACAAATCTAGAGAATGGCAGAGACTGTAATCAAAGCTAGCCAGGTTGATTACAGAACTGACACCATTCTACTGTACCACATACTATGACTAAAGAGACATTATTTAAAACACCCAAGATCTCTACGGTAACAAGTGGTAGAGCCAGCCCTGTGTGCCTCCAAAGCTTCGTTGTGCCGAGCTCTACCCATTTCATCTTAGTCCATGTTCATGCTAGTCTACAAGAGGGAGCCTCTCTCTCTCTTCTTGTCCTGGCAAACGTCCTGGAGACTGCCAGGGGCCACCCACACCTCTATACTTGGAGACTGTACAACAAGCCAAAGGAAAGAGGAACAGTTTTTCGTTTTTCAAAGCCAACATCTCCTGCCCTCTGGCAGTCCCAGTGCCTGCCTCACACCTGGATGGAAATGAACTAGAAACTCAGTTCCCAGAGACTGTAAGCTGCACATTTTCTCCCCATAAACTGGTTATCGGCTCTTTCAGCAAGTCAGAGATTAAGTATTTACTGGCTCTCTCTTCTGCATTTTCCCTCAAGAAAGCTTGCACTGTAGTCCAGTCCCCAGTCTTGGCCCATTCTGGGGTAGCAAAGCAACTGATCGAGGTGAAGGTGTAAGAAACAAAGATGAATAGACTCTCCAGCTCCAGCAGTGGAAGCTGAGCCAGCAAGGAGAGGCAGGGAAACCAAGAGTCCTGCGGCAGCTTGTGGGGGTTTTCAGGGCTGGGTTGTCTGCTTGAATAGAACACAACTTGTGCAACATGCATGTATCTGAGTGCCTAACAGTGTAGGTCTGCTTTCACCTATGACAAGGTGTGTGCTAAAACACATGAACTTATCTATAAACCCATGTGGGCATGTTGGGCACTGGTCCAGATCTGTATGACTGCAAACTTACACCTGCATAGGAGGCATGTGGTTGGATGCATGAGGACTTGACCTCTCCAAGTGTTGTTGCAACAAGCTCTTTGCACGCTGAGCCATCTGCTGCTTTGTGGTAGAGCTAGGGTATGGTCTGAGGGTCAGGGTAGAATCCTTTGTGGGGTATGGGGTGGTGTGCAGAGAAAGACTGACCGCTGGAGCACCCTCTGTTCCCATTCTTACTTGGTCTGTTTTTAGCTCCAGTTTCTTATGGAATCACGAGATGCAAAGAGTATTTAAGAGGGATGATCTTACCATTTTTCTGTAGCACGCAGCGCCTCTGCTCAGCCCTGGCCATTCCTTGACTGTCCACCCACAGTGGGGCGGTGCCAGCTACCTCCTGACTCCAGACTTACACGCTCATTCACATTCCCTGTCTCTGCTCACGTCACTTCCCACACCTAGAACCCTCTCCATTCCTCACCTCTGTCCAAACACTTAGCTACCTTGCCTTGAAGATTGGAGCTTAAGGTCTTCCTCCTCCGCAGGGCTTTATGTGATTCCACTAAAAACAAAAACCAAGCCCATTGGCATCGAGTTGATTCTGACCCATGGCAGCCCATGTTACAGAGTAGAACTGCTCCATAGAGTTTACCTGGCTGTAATCTTTACAGAAGCAGATCACCAGGTCTTTCTTCTGCAGAGCCTCTGGGTGGGTTCGAACCAGCAAACTTTTCAGTTGAGCATAATCCTTTTGCATCACTGATCTCGTTCTTCTTAAATTTACTGCCCCTTATTGTTTAGGGAGGAATCCCCGGGTGGTGCAGTAGGTTAACACACTCAGTTGGGAAATTGAATCTACCTAGATATATCTCAGAAGAAAGGCTTGGTGATCTACTTTCAAAAAACCAGCATTGAAATCCCTGTGGAGCACTGTTCTACTCTGACACATATAGGGTCGCCATCAGTAGGAATGACTTGATAGCAACTGAAAAAAGTTGTTTACTTGAGGGGCGATGGTGGTTCAAAGGTAGAATTCTTCCCTTCCATGCAGAAGACTTAGGTTTGATTCCGAGCCAATGCACCTCATGTGCAGCTACCATCTGTTTGTCAGTAGAAGCTTGCATGTTACTGAACAGGTTTCAATGGAGGTTTCAGACTAAGACAAACTCAGAAAAACAGTCTAGCAATCTACTTCTGAAAATCAGCCAATGAAAACCCTATGGATCACAATAGTCAGATCTGCAGCTGATCATGGGGATGGTGCAGGACCCAGCAGCATTTTGTTTTATTGTGCACGGAGTCGCCATGAGTCAGGCACTAATTTGATGACAGCTAACAACGACACTGTTTACTTTAAACTTCCAAATGTATTCTTACAGTATTTAATTTTTTTGTATCATTTGTGCACACCCTGTCTACTGGAATGGAAATTATTTTAGAGAAGATACTTTAAGAAAAGGCTAATGAGAAAAGGTGATAAATGAATAATTTCACAGTATAGAAACCTGACAAGTGTTACCTCACTAAGTGATCACAGTTAAAATCAACAGTGTTGATATATGTTGATAGTATGTTCCTTTGATATGATGTGATGAGAATGGCACTTTGACTCTGTGGTCTTCCTCCAAGAAACCCATACCCCCGTCTAACCATGAGAAAACGTAAGGAAAATCTAAATTGAAGGACATTCTATAAAATACCTGATCTATTCCTCAAAATTGCAAAGATCACTAAAATCAAGGAAAGGTTTAGAAGCTGTCTCAACCAAGAGGAGCCTAGGGAGACATGACAACTAAATGTAATGTGGTATCCTGGATGGGGTCCTGGAACAGAAAATGGGCAGTAGGTATAAAACCAAGGAAATGTGAATAAAGTATCGACTCTGGTTCATAATATATCAATCTTGGCTCATTAATTACAACGAATGCATTATACTAATGTAAGATGTTGATAATAGTGGAAACCAAGTGTGGGGTATAAGGGGTTGTCTGTACTATCTTTGTATGTTAGAATAGTATATAACTATTCTGGAACCCTGGTAGCACAGTGGTTAAGAGCTACGGCTGTTAACAAAAGGGTCGGCAATTCAAATCCACCAGCCGCTCCTTGGAAACCCTATGGGGCAGTTCTATTCTCCTGTAGGTACGGCAATGGGTAGTAGGTAGTATATGACTATTCTAAAATAAAAAAACTTTATTTAAAAAAATAGATGCAGTAAAGGGCTACTAAGGGTGAAAAGACTTATCACCATGGGCACACAATGCAATAAATGCTTGTGGAAACGAAGGAAGGAAACCAGCTGAGGATTATGGAGCACTCACTGTATGTGAGGTGCTGTCCCAGGCACTTAAACAGCCTTATTCTACTGATTCTTCTTGCAAGGCAGATATCAGGATGTGTTTTTAATCAATGAGGCAACTGAGGCTGAGAGAAGCAACGTGACGAAGTCAAGGTCAGGATTCTAGCTCCAGTCTGTATGATTCTAAAGCCGGGCACTTCCCCACCCCCCTGTATCCGCTTCTGAACCTTTATGGTTGTGTATTCCTTGACAGCAAAAATCATGCTGTACTTTATTTCAATCCTCATATTCTTCCACATTACTTGATACTTGTCAGTGCTGAGTTAATATTGCTGGCTAAATGAGGTGAGATATATGAAAGCACCTAGTACATTGTAAGAGACAACAAGTTGCTGTCAAGTGGATTGTGACTCATGGTGACCCCATGTGTGTCAAGGTAGAATTGTGCTGCACAAGGTTTGCAATGACTGATTTTTCAGAAATAGATCACCAGGCCTTTTTGCTGAAGTGCTTCTGGATAAATTCAAACCTCCAACCTTTTGGCTAGCAGCAGAGCACATCACCCATTTGCACCAGCCAGGGACTCCAATATATTGTAGGTCCTCACACAAAAAATGTTTGTTTATATATATATATATTTTTTCCTTATGAAGTGGAAATGAGCTGGGCAGTCATCATCTTACATTGAGGCATTTGCCCTCAGATCAGTTTCCTATCCAAACCTTCTTTTTAAGATCTCTATTCTATACCATATTGCTTTCAAATTGCTTTGTGAGCATACAGCAGGACTCCCTAACTAGACTCTGGGCTTCCCGAGAAAAGAACACAGATTTTTCTTCCTCCCTATTTCCTCTAAGGACCCACTAGACTTCTGTGTACAATAGGGCTCATTTTAGGCATCAGTCTGCTAATGCAGAATGGCAGGCCAGGAATTATATTGAAAATACAGTGTTTGATAACAGTACAGCCCATATACTAACCAAAAGGACAGGCACTGGTCTTAAACAACAGATAGAGAAGTGCGAGGGGCTGACTGAATCCAGTCCTAGGCTGTCTGAGCACTAAGGGGCCATGGCCTAGGAGACACCCTAATCTGAGACAGCCATGCCTACTTTTCCCTTTTGCCTCTGTGAGACACGGAGGTGTTAGCAACACAATATGTGATATGGAAATATCACAGTCTCTGAAATCATACAGACATTGTCTGAGTCCCAGTTGTGAAGCATTGGATGGTTTCTGTAGTCCCATAATGCTAAGTTACCATTAATTACACTGTATATAATTGACTGAATAACACTTGGTTTCCTCACTCAGCGGTGGAGTGGGGAGGAATAAAAGTAAAAGGTGAAAAAAGCGTGTGGTGCAAAGGGTTAACGCATTTGGCTGCTAACCAAAAGGTTAGGGGTTTGAGTCCACCCAGAGGCATCTTGGAAGAAAGACTTGGCCATCTACTTCTGAAAGATCAGCCATTTGAAACCCTGTGGAACACAGTTCTACTATGACACACATGGGGTTGCCATGAGTTAGAATCTACTTGATGCCAATTGATAGGACCAAAATGATATATTGGTTCTGAATTAAGCAAGTCTCAGTTTCCTTGCCTATGAAATGGGGGCAAGGATATCTCCACAGATTTTTATAAGAATTAACTGAGAGACTACAAATAATTTGTCTACTACATCAAATCTAAATGAAAAGTCTACCTATCACACAGTAGGTACTTCATTCTGCTAAGATGTGTGTAGTTTGCAGCTTTCTTACCATGCTGTGTGCCCTACCTCCCCTTCCCACCACGGCTCTCGCCTCCAAAGAAGCAGGTAGATCCAGTCCTTTGCTATGCATGGTGTCAACTCCTCTCTTCCCTCTTGTCTTAGCCACACAGAGTTAAGAGAAGGGTGGCTTGAGGAAAAGGCAATGGTGGCCTCTTTGCAGAGAAGGGTGATGACTGAAAAGTGAGGATATCCTTCTTACCCTTAAGCTCCAGGTCCTGATCGGAAATGGGACCCCTTGGCCTTCTTGCCTTCCCTTCCTTCCCTCCCCCACAAGGTCTCTGCAATGACAATAACACACACAGTTAAGTGCTGGAAGAGACAACCTGGGCCAGGACCTCATCCAACAGAAGATGAGATTGAGGGCCAGGAAGGAGAGTGGCTCCTGGTCAAACAGCTAGTGACCAACCAGAGCCCAGACCCTCTGATTCTCATCTAGCTTTGCTTGGATTATATAGATTTTAATAAGATGTCATGTGGGATCCTCCTCTTGTCCAGGAATTGTAGCTGAAGCCTGAAACTGAGGACAAAAAGCACTAAGTCTCCCACTTTCTCTTATAGAGGACTGCAGCTGGGGCCAATGAAATCACTATAGGGCTCGCTGTGAGGTGTGAGAACAGCAAATAAAGGAAGGGCCCAGAGAAAGGGTTTTGACTTTTGGGGAAAGGCAGGAGAGAGATTTTTTTTTTCTTATGGAAAGCCCCAAGAGAGTCACTTATAAAGGGGAGATGGGCATGTTGTTTCGAGCTGCTGGTCTGCATATTCCACAGACTTGCTGATCTGCCCCTGTGCAATCCAAACAGGCAGAAATGGAAGCAGAGAGGGATGATGAAGAGCATGCACTTTTTCATTTGCAACGATGAGGGATTCCTTATAATACCCAACTCGAGAAAGGTGTGGTCATGGGTGGGGATTCACACAGCAGAGGCTATGGTGTGAACTCCCTGTGGCAGGAGTTAAGAGGGTGGGGAAGAGGTTGAGCCAGACCTGGATTGCCCATGGAGGGGAAATGATCAGGAAAACAGTTTCCAAGAATCCACACATGCACCAGAGCCAGCATTGTGATGTCCACCACATAGAGGGCAGCAAAGTCAGTCAGTGAAGCAACATCAACTAACAGAAAGGGGCCTGCCACCTAGATAAGTGACTACATAAGGAGGTGTTGCTACTGCAGCTCTTCCTCGCTGGCCTAGTACTAGAACAGTGATGCTGAGAAGGAGAGGAAGAAGTGCCTGAGAGCCAACTATGCCTCCCTGCCCAGGGTTGCCAGATAAAATACAGGACACTCAGTTAAATTGGAATTTCAGGCAACAAGGATTTTTTGTTTTATTTTTTTTAGGATAAGTATGTCCCATGCACTTGAAGCACTTACTGACGAAGATCAAAGACCACAGCCTTCAGTATGGATTACACCTCAACATAAAGAAAACAAAAATCCTCAGAACTGGCCCAATACGCAACATCGTGATAAACAGAGATAAGATTGAGGTTGTCGAGGATTCCATTTTACTTGGATCCACAATCAACACCCATGGAAGCAGCAGTCAAGAAATCAAAGGACGCATTGCATTGGGCAAATTGACTGCGAAAGACTTCTTTAGAGAGTTGAAAAGCAAGATGTCACCTTGAGGACTAAGATGCGCCTGACCCAAGCCATGGTGTTTTCATTCGCCTCATATGCATACAAAAACTGGGCAATGAATAAGGAAGACCAAAGAAGAATTGACGTCTTTGAATAGTGGTGTTGGTGAAGAATATTGAATATACCATGGACTGCCAAAAGAACAAACAAATCTGGCTTGGAAGAAGTACAATAAGAATGTTGCTTAGAAGCAGGGATGGCGAGCCTATGTCTCACATACTTTGGGCATGTTATCAGGAGGGATCAGTCCCTGGAGAAGGACATCATGCTTGGTAAAGCAGAGGGTCATCGAAGGAGAGAAAGTCTCTCAATGAAATGGATTGACACAGTGGCTGCAACTATGGGCTCAAGCATAGCAACAATTGTGAGGATGGCATAGGACTGGGCAGTGTTTTGTTCTGTTGTGCATAGGGTCACTATGAGTCAGAACCAACTCAATAACACCTAACAACAACAGCAATGTCCCATGCAGTATTTGGACATCTTTATCTTAAAAAAAAACCACAACAAAATTGTTGTTTATCTAAAATTCAGTTTTTACTAAGAGTCCTTTTTTTTATTTGCTAAGTCTGGTAACTCTACTCTCTCAATCCCCAACACAGACACACACATTCCAGGTTGTTATAGACACAGGAGGGGAGCTTTGACCTAAGTTTGAGACTGAAGTTTTAAAATGAACATACTGATCTTAAGGACCAGTATAAAACTGCTCTTATAAATGAAAGAGTCTGAAAAGTTGGGCTAAGATGTCATTAGGGAAATTGCTACCCAGTGGGAAAGAGGGGGCTTGAGAAAGCACCCTTTGGGAACATTGATTAGAAAAACAAGTGTTGCCTAGTTGGAGCCTCCCTGAGTTGACTGGTTATGCTTTCCTGCCACCAAGCACTGCTCTTTTCAGCACTCATGGTTTCTCTCTTCAGGTCTAGGGCTTGTCTTCCTGCAGTCTCTATTCCTACAATTGATGGAATGTAGCTTTTTCCCCTTGCAAAACTGGGAATCATCTAAAGATGGAGCTGGGATGGAACAGGAAGTTTCACACCCTGGGGCAGACTAGCAAAGAAGGCAAAGTTGCTGCTGACAGAGGACAGTGGCAGGAAGCAACAGGCAGTACCTGGAGGCTTCGATCTGGTCCATGATGCTTTTATTGCAAAGATCACCAGCAGGCTTCCTGCTTCTGGGAGCATGTCTGGTGCTCAGGAATGGACCCCTGAGTTACCTATATTCCGCTTGATGCAACTGAGACAGGCCTACATTTACCTTGTTAGAGCAAAGGCTGAAGCTACAAAAGCGTCATGCAAGGTTGCTGAATGCATACTTGGCTGACATGACCATCTTGCTCATGATACAACTTATACAAGGTTTAAACGACAAAAATATGAAACTAACTGGTGCAGTCTCCCAATCCTGGACCAGAGAATTTGGCCAAGCCGCCTCCTTCTCTCCTTCGTCTGTTGTTGCCAACCTGTATCTAACACCTGAGCCAGTTCTCCACCTGGCCTGCAATCTCCTTGCCCACTCACTGCCACCATCACTGATGCTATCTCTGTTCCATTAGCACTTATGTCCTCCTCATTCTACTATGCTGGTTTCATCTTCTGGGAGCTTGTCCTCTGTGAGCAGACAGTTCACAGGCACCTGAGAGATGCCTTCTCTGCCAGAGCTCTTATTTTCAGACAATCAGAAATCTGTCTGATCCTCTGGGTGTCTCCTCCCTACTTGCCTTCCCCAGGCCTCCTTGCCCCAACACACCAGTGCATATTCTTATTTCTGCTTGACCTCACTGATGTCCTGCCCAGGGAGGCCTCTGGACTCTGAACCAAGCCCTGCTGACATCACCCCCTTATACAGCAAACACTTATCAATCATTCCTTTCACTGGGCATTTGGTAAAAATCAATGGGATACCCGATGCTGGCCGAATTGATTTACAGAAAGCAAGCTCCTGGGTGAGCAGCAGGCAAGGGCTGGGAAGGGAGCAAGGCTTCGAACCGGTTCTTCCCAGTTCAGTCATGGCTAACGAAGCAAATCCAGAACAGACTCAAATTTTTAAAATATGGGTGAACCAGAACGATAACTGGAATGGGAAAATTTATTGGTTGAAGCCCTGCTAGAAACTTAATCTCCCTCTTAGAAAACAAGAGCAGCATGCGCATTGCATAGCGACCAAATCTCTTTCTCTTGACTGGCAGAGTCAGAAACAATGGTGCCCTGCTCAGAGATGTTGAGTGATTGCACTGCTTTGAATGTGTATCCTCGCCACAGTCTTGCCAATAATCCAAATCCCTTCTCAGTCTCCTGAAAGGGCACTACACGTCTTCTGAATCTCCTATTCCAGGCTTCGACCCATAAGTTTTCCCGTTCAGGTTATCATTCTGGTTCACTCGCATTTTGAAAAATTACTCCAGTCAGTTCAGCTTTCACTTCGTCAGCCATGACTGAACTGGCTCGAACCAGTTCGAAGCCCTGACAGGGAGTCATAGAGGGGTGTGAGGACTACATTGGGCTGGGAACTGGAGCTGGTGTGAGCCCAGAGACCAGGAACAGGCAAGGAACTTCGCTAGTGAGAGGAGGCCCCATGGAGAGAAAATGAAGGTATCTGTGGGAGGGTTGCAGATGGAAGTGCTGAGAGAGAGAGTGGAAGAAGCAGAGGCAGAGAGAAAGAGCAGAAATTGTGTGTTGAGGAGGGAGAGATCCTAAGAAAGATGAATGCGTGTGTGGAAACGGAGGGGAGATGTATAGAGAAAAGAGAGGTAGAGAGGTGTGAAGAGAAGGAGAGGAAGAAAAACCCACCTGAAAGAGTTGCGTTTTCAGAAAGCAGAGGTAAATTAGTCAGGCAGGTTATTTTGATGGGAGATTGTGATGGAAATGGCCCCAGTCTGTGAGTTGAACACGCCTGGCATCATCCCATCAAACCTGCACACACAGCTGGCTTTCACTACCAGAGCTATCACAGGGTACAGTGTGCTGTCCTTCCCTGGCTTTCCACCCTCAAAACCCATCCAGAAGGCACCATATGGACTGCCTGATGTTTGCTTACAAGGGGGTACAAAGAATCAACTCTCACTCAGCTCCTACCTAATCATTTGTCTTTTCAGGGCAGTTCTTGGAGCTTGAGGCAAATCGCCTAGACACGCCTTTTCTTCCCTAGTGTTGTTTGCCAGATGGGCAATACCAACACCCGCAAAGACATCAGTGAACCAAAGAATCAGCACAGGGTGGGGCAGAGCAACCGAAGGGGTAAAAGGCAGATTGAAACATTTAGGGAGTGATTAAGAGGGAGTAACTCTCTGTGTGCGTGAGGGGGCAGTTGTAGGTGTTGGAGGTGGGTTAACATGATTAATGTAGTGATGCTAATTATCCATCTGTTAACTGCTTACTTCTCCCTAGCTCTTGCTGTGCCCACAAAGTGCAAGGCTCCATGGAAAGGCCCGGTTTATCATGCTGCAGGGGTGTCTCTGCTCCCACCATTGGAGCCTCTGGTTTGAGGAGAACTGGAGCGTGAGTCCATTCCATCCACCCCAACAGTTCAGCAGTCTCAGAGTACTGGGGGCTCAAACTTGTTTGGAGTCTGCTCTTTCTACCTCTCACCTTGAAGGCAGTCCACATGGGCGTCATGAGGCTGTGTTGATTGTATTATATATAGTTGTGATGATAATGACGATGATGATGATGATAGAGATGGTGATGATGATGATGGAGATGATGATGCACTTCCATTTCTTGTGTATTTACCATGTGCTGGTGGTGCAGTGGTTAAAGCACTCAGCTGCTAACCAAAAGGTCAGCAGTTTGAACCTACCAGCCGCTCTGCAGGAGAAAGATATGGCAGTCTGCTTCCGTGAAGATTTACAGCCTTGGAAACCCTATGGGGCTGTTCTACTCTGTCCTACAGGGTCTCTATGAGTCACAATTCACCCAATAGCAATGGATTTGGTTTTGGTGGTTTAAGTGCCTTGGTGGCGCCGTGTTTAAGTGCTTGGCAGTTAGCCGAAATGTCAGGGGGTTCAAACCCACCAGTCATTCCGAAGGAGAAAATACCTGGTGATCTGCTCTTGTAAAGATTACAGCCCGGGAAACCCTTTGGGGCAGTTCTACTTGGTCTTATAGAGTTGCTATGAGTAGGAATCAACTCAAATGGCACACAACAAGAAGTCCTTTACCTAGTCTCTGGGTGGTGCAAATGGTTTGCACTCGACTACTAACCTAAAGGTTCCCACTCACCCAGCAGCACCATGGTAAAAAGATCTGGTGATCTACTTCCATAAAGATCACAGCTAAGAGAACCGTATGGAGCAGTTCTACTCTGTAACATATGGGGTCACCGTGAGTTGGAATCGACTCTACAAGAGGCTCGTTTGGCTTGGTTTAAATGCTTTACCTGTAGGAATCCAGATAATCCTCATAAGCCCCTATGAGGTTGGTACGATTATAATCTTCATTGTATATATAAAGAAATGGAGGCACTGGAGAGATGGAATAACGTTTTCAAGGTCACACAACTAAAATGTAAGAATGCCACAATAAAGCATCCACCCTTGGAAAACTCCAACTCTCAGGGTCCCCTACCCCTCATGCCTCACGCACACCCCTGCAGCCTGACTGTGCTGGGCACCTAGACAATGCGATGTGCTCTCATGGGGACACCAAGGTACACGATGTCTGTCCTTCTGGCCCTGGACAGCAGCACATCCTCTCACTTTGGCTGGAGCTCATGCTTAGAGTCTCACAACCTGGAGGAAAAAGGACTCAGACCTCAATTAAGATTTTAGCCCAAGGCTAGCAGGATAAAAGAGACAAAGGCAAGTGGCTGGTGGAGAGCCCAGATGGATAAACACCAATTAGTACCAGAGCCAGGTGAGGACCCAAATACCCCAAGTCCCAGAGTGAGTCATTGATCTTTAGCCCACCCTGCTGGTTGCCTGTGCAACATCACCCCTTCTCGCCCATTTCCTAAGAGGATCTGGATTGTATTCAGGTATTCATCCGTCTCCACTTGGCCATATGATTCAGGGGAGAATGGTGGAGAGGGTGGGTTTCGATTAAGCGTGCCTTTGTGAAGCATTCCTAGCCAATGAGAGGTGGAGAATAAGGGAGCCTCTGGGAAAGGTTTCCTAATTTCTAGAAAGCATTACAGGAAAGTGTCAGCTCCATTTCTGCCTCTACAAGTGACACTTGGAAACTTGGCAGTGCCTTGCGACCATGAGGGGAGGCAACCTAAAGAAAATGGCCCGGTCTTAAACATGGCAGAGGAATCAAAAGGAAAAAAAAAAGCAACCTGGCCCTTGCTGAGGTTGTGCAGCTGCTGGAGCCTCCTACCTTTGGATTTCTTGTTATGTGAGATTTTAACGTTTCTTGTGTCTTAAGTGAGCCGAGGTGTATGTGTTTGGTTTGGTTTGGTTTACTTGCTGTTATTTGCAATGAAAGCCTCCTAACTGATTCATCACTTCCAAACAATGCTCCTCCAAGCCTTTGGGAGTCTTCAGAGCTGTCTCAGAGCCCACCTTCAGGGGACCTGGATGTAAGGTGAGGCAGGACAGAGTCAGCAGGGTCTGCGGCCCTTCCACACAGTGTACACACACAGCACGTCCACCTGTACATCTCAGGGTTCAAAGGGTCCTGCTGCTCCAGCAAACCAACAGCTTGAAAGCCATTGCAGTAGACTAGTCTGCTTCCTCCTGGGAAGGGGCTAACACAACAAAGAAATCTGTGGCTTTCTGAATGAAGGTGCCTGTGCTTTCTTGAATGGGGAACGGATGGCAAACAGGTTTTCTCCTGGGAAGAAGCACAGAAGAACTGCCTGCACTCCCAACCACGGAGAACTAGCCTAGAGGAAATGCTCTCCAGGTCATTTCATTTTTTTCTGAGATTTGAATCACACTCAGCCTTCTAGGCCAACTTTCAGTTTTACCTCCTCCCTCAAGCTTCCCTGAGCAAGCAGCCCTAACAGATCTTCTAGGTCTTCTATAGTCTGTACTACTCATCTGGTACCAGACAATAAGGTTGCAAGTTCTCTAGGACCCTGTCTTAAAATCCCAGTGCTTGGAACAGGGTGTGGCACATTTTAGCCAGACCATTGGGCCGCCACAGGTAAGGAGAGTCCAGAACGCCTTTCCATGTGGAGAATTGTGTCCAAGAGGGATGCTTTGGGCACCCTGGAAACCCTCCTCCAGCTGAGGGGGCCTTTCAGAAGTCCTCTGCATTATGCTGAGAAGAAGTCAGAGGTGGCGGTGATCTTAGAGGTCATTTAGTCCAACCCTTTGATATTCAAAAGAGAAAGCTGAAGACAGAAGAGGAGAGCCATTTTCCCAAGCTACATAGCTAGGCACCCTACTCACTTACCCAGGGGCAGATTATCCAATAGGCAAGGTAAGTGCTTACCTTGTTTACCAGGTCATCTGTAGTGAACAATTTCACAGTTTTTCACCCCTTCAAAGATTCTGCTTCTAGATATGGTTGGCATCTGTCTCTCTCCTAACCCCACAGCACCTTCCTACAGAATCAAAACCTCTTTTCAAATTTACAGTCCCTGACAGGGGCGGATGACCCAGTGAGGGCTTCACCACAGATGTGGTGAAACCCACGTGAAATTGGTCACTTGCTTACTAGGTAATCCACCTCTGTCCCCACCAAATTGCACGGTTTAGTGCTCCACACACAAACCCCGTGATTTCTGTTCCCACATCTCCGCTCATGCTGTTCCTTCATCTGCAAAATGGGTGTTTTGATGCTTCCTTTGCAGACTTGTCCTGAAGACTAAATGAGGTAATGCAGGCTCAAACTCCTGGTTCAGGGCCTGGCACTCACGGTAAGTGCTCAATAAAGGGCTGTCTTGTTTTCCTCCCATGAGTGGTCTTTCAGCGAAGTGGCTGAAAGCACAAGTTTAGAAAACAAACACCAGCTCCTCTGCATCCTGGCTGTGTGACCTTGGGCCTCTTCTCCCAACTGGACCCTAACTTTCTTGAGGGCAAGGACTGAGCCATGGATCCCCATTTAAACAGCTATGTCCCTGGACTAGATAGTGCTTTAGATTGTGGGCAATCTCACAATTTAATGATAATAAAGAATCTAAGAAGAGGCTCAGCAGAGAAAGGAAGAAAAGATAATAGGGTTTTGCTGTTTTGAGGGGATGAGCAGAGGAGGGAATCTTGGGAGACAGAGCCTGGGGTGAGGAAGGCAAATGTTACAGTCCTGCCTCCACTTGAGCCTGTCCCTCACTGTCGTCACTGTCCCTTCACTGTCATCAAAGAACCATTATTAAGCGACTGCTGTGTATCGGAGTAGTGTGATGGGAACTGTCCTGTAATTAAGGGAGAGATATAAAGGCATGTAGGAATAGGAAGGAGATGGATGTATGCCGGGTACTAGGGTCTGGGGGCAGAGGTGGGACAAGTTAATTACGATAGGATGGGCAAGCAGAAAGAGGCTTGATATCTGTCCCCTAAATTCTGTCTCTGGGGGAATTGACCCAGTTGACAGTGGAGTTTCAACCTGACTGGAAAGCCCCTTATTAATTGACAAGTTTGCCCTCTAGTCACTGGCGATGCAAGCTAACTCAATCAGGACATCCTTGCCAAAGGAAGCAGCTTAGGAATATGCTGTTAGAAAGGATAAACACCAAACATCTGATGTGTAGTCTGTTGGCCTCAGACATGCCTCTGAGTTGCTTGCAGGGTATGTGGGGGTTCAGACCAGGACCCCAAGTCCAGGTTTGGGTTGTACACAAAGGCTAATTGGAGTCTTAAGAATCTAAGGTTTAGTGCTGGAAGATGAGCCCCCTAGGTTGGAAGGCACTCAAAATTCATAATGGACTCAAGCTTATCAACAACAATCAAGAAAAAAGCACAGGACCAGGCAGCATTTCGATCTGTTGCGCACAGGGTCATCATAAGTCAGAGATGACACAGCTGCAAGCAACTAACAACAACAGCAAGGATAATCTAAGGGGACAAAGCAGTTTATCAGAACAAGAGCTTGGTACACAAATCAATGCAAAAAGCCCAGATGTAGGAACTTGGGTTGGAAGGTGCTGTCAGATATGAGGAAGGGTTCATTTCTCAGCACCCGGATGCCTCTTCCTCCCAGCAGTGAGGTGAATGAATGCTGTATTAGTTAACTAGTGCTGCTATAACAGAAATACCACAAGTGGCTGGTTTTGGCAAACAGAAATTTATTTTTGCACAGTTTAGGAGGCTAGAAGTCCAAATTTAGGGCTCCAGCTACAGAGGAGGGCTTTCACTCTCTGTTGGCTCTGGGGAAAGGTCATTGTCATTAATCTTCCCCTAGTTTAGGAGCTTCCTTGCGCGGGGACCCTGGGTCCAAAGGACATGCTCCACTCCCGGGGCTTCTTTCCTAGTGATATGAGGTCCCTACCTCTCTGCTCCCTTCTCTCTCCTTTTATCTCTTGTAAGGTAAAAGGCAATGCAGGCCATTCCCCAGGGAAACTCCCCTTACATTGGATCAGGGCTGTGACCTGAGTGAGGGTGTTCCATCGCACCCTAATCCTCTTTAACGTAACCTAATCTTGCCTTATTTACCACAGACAGAGATTAGGATTTACAACACATAGGAAAATTACATCAATCACAAAATGGAGGACAATCACACAATACTGAGAATCATGGCCTGGCCAAGTTGACACATATTTTGGGGGGACACTATTCAATCCATGACGGATGCTATGTCTAAGATGACCCCCACCATGGTTGGTCCTGGGAACTGGGGTGGTGCTGAGCTTGCAGCCGCTCTGCTGTGAGAAGAATAAGAGAGGCAGGATCTGCAGCCCAGGAAGGACCCTCCTAATGAACTGCTTCCTCCCTCATAATATCCTCAGATAGGACAGCCAGCACTGAGACATCCCAGAAGCCATGAATGAGCTTTTCTTTTTGGATCCAAAAATATTTAGGTTTTTGTTGTGGGCTCCTTTTCCTCTTCATTGCTGTCTTTCCTGGAGTTAGATCCTTGGCCTCTTCTCTCCCATCTATGTAAGTTCCAAGGAACTTCCAAAGAAATTGTATCCTTTCCCAAGGCCTTGGGTGGCCTGTGCCTGATGACTCCCTCATTCTGTCCCCCCCACCCCCTGGACCTCTCTCCTGCACTGCAGACCCAGCTCCTGACAGCTTCCTCAGCTTCTCCCGTTGCATGGCTCATAACCACCTCATACTCAATGCTCTGAAAATGTGCTTGTCATCTTCTGCTGCAAATCTGTTCCTCATGCTGGAGTTTTTATTCATCAGAAGTAGCTATCACCCACACAGCCACTAAAATGAGTAATCTAGGCCCCCCCTTCTCCCTCCGTTCCCTCCTTCCTTCCTCTTTCCTCTATCATTGGATTCATCTCCAAGACCTGTCAATTCCATCTTCTAAATATGGCTCCAGTCTGTTCCCTCCACACTGCTACTGACTTAACTCTGGTCCTAGTCATTTCTCCACTGGATGCTTCCGAGAACCCTCTTAATGGATTTTTCTCTAGTCTTCAGTCTTACACAACTTTCCAAACACCACTGCACCTCGCCTCCTCATGGTAACGGGAGTCATTTTTCTGAAACATAAATCTAATCATGTCAGGCCCTTGCGTAATATCCTTCAGTGACATCCTAGTCACTCTAGGAGAAAATCCAAAATCCTCAGCATTATGTACAAAGGCCTGCTCCGCTCTTTAATCATCTCTTGCCTCTTCTCCGTATGAACCATTCTTTTTAGCCCTATGAAAGTACATGTGATTAGAGAAATTTGCCTTGTGTTTTCAAGTTTACTAACCTGTGTATATTTTAATCCCTTTGCTTCCTCAAAGCCTCTATAATTTTACTTAACTTTCAGAAGCCAACTCAGGTGTCACCTGGTGGTGAGTCTTCCATGACTCTCCTAGTAGAGTGTGCTGCTCCTCTGTGCTTTCCACTATCAGCACTTAAAACACTGATTCCACTGCTTTTTGCCACTAGTCCCTTTCTCACTGCATCCTGGTGACTAGCACAGTGCCTGGCAATTGGAAGCACTTAATAAATGGAAGATGAAGTAATAATAAATTAACTGGGGATAGTTTTATTTACTTTTCTTTGTTTGTTTGTCTTTGGGGAGCAGATCAGGGAAATAAGGTTTCCAGGTGTTATCTCCTAAGCCAAAAACAAACCAAACCTGTTGCTGTTAGGTCAATTCTGACTCATAGCAACCCTATAGGACAGAGTAGAACTGCCCCATAGGATTTTCCAAGGCTATAATTTTTAGGAAAGTAGACTGCCACATCTTTCTCCTGCGAAGCGGCTGGTGGGTTCGAACTGCTGACTTTTTGGTTAGCAGCCTAGCACTTAACCACTGCGCCACCAGGGCTCCTTAAGGAGGCTCCTAATTGTCAGACACACACTCCTTCCCCTTGCGTGTCTCCAAGAGCATCAGAAAATTCATCCCTTCCCCTCCTGTCTGTGTACTACAGTCCTTGGGGAGAAGGCCTGGAGGAATCATATAGCTGACTTCTTAGCCGGTTAACTCAGAGCACGTACCTCCATTCAGATTCTACATGAGCAAAAGGACTGGCATCTAGTCTTCTCCATTGCAGCAGGGGAGAGTGGAAGTAGGTTGTAAAACTCCACGAAGAATAAAGGTTGGTTTGTTGCTTCTAACAGGAGAAAGATGTGACACAGTCTGCTTCTGTAAAGATTACAGCCTTGGAAACCTATGGGGCAGTTCTGCTCCGTCCTGTAGGGTCACTATGAGACAGAATCAACTCATTGACAATGGGTGTGTGATTTTCGTTGTTGTTGATACTTGCAGACAAGAATTAATAGGTGCAACCCATAATCCTGTCTTGAGGGAGGTGAAGGGAAAAAAGGAGTGAGAGAAAATATAATGGCCAAATCCACCCTGTCTTCCTGTCCTAGTGCCTCTCTGTTGCTTGAAGTTCAATGCATAGAAAATGAGTAGAAAGAGACTCTTTGGAGTCAGCACTTTGGGGAGTCCAGATCTAAACTGGCCTGCATGTGAGCAGCCTCCAAGGAAGCACCAGCTCACCCCACCACCCAGAAAAGACACAAAAGAGATTGAGAGAGGCAGTCCTCATGCCTCCCTCTAATCCCACCCACTGGGCAGGCAGCCATTCAAGGTGTTTGGCATTTTCTGGTACATTTGACCAAAAGAAGTAGAAAGACAGTATTTCAGAGCTGGAGGAGCCTTTGAGAATGCTGTAATTCAATCGCAATTGTTTTACACATGAAGAAGCAGAGGGCAAGACAGGGGAGGTGACTTGTCCTCTGGGGTCACACAAAGAGGGGGAAGGTTGAGTGGTGGTGGTGGGGGTGGGTAGGGGATGGGAAGGTTGGCCAGGGCATGAATTGAAACACAATCCTCCCACTCGTTTCAATAGCTTGAATGTGAACTTCCTTTGCCCCAATATGCCCATGTCAGTGGGATTTAGCTGAGGCCCCACCTAGTGGAGCACATAGCAACCACCTGGAACACCTTAGATGGTGGTGAGCTGTGCCTCTCACCTAGTCAGTGGCCTCTGTCCTGGCTAATTTTGAGGCCCTTTGCAGCCAGGGTTTTCCTTCTTCTCCATCCAGGCTCTGCTGTCAGCTCCCCCATGCCCAACACAGGGCTGGCCATGGAGCAAGAGCTCAATAAATGGATGTGATTATTTGGTTGATGTAGATAATAATAGAAATTTTCACCATTTATTGAGTATTTACTATGAGCCTTATACTTTGCATACATTATCTCACTTTTTTTTCTCAGCAATCACAGCAAGCTCCAGCTATTATTATCATGATGATGACAAAAGTACCCACCTACGAGAGTCAGGGTAAAGACTGAATGTGTTAATACATGTAAAGTGCTTAAACGGTGCCTGAAATATAGTGTTTAATAAATATCATTTATTCAATAAACGTTTATTATGTGCTCTCTGCCAGGCCCATCATCCATCTGTCAGTTTGTTTTACTTCGGTAGCATTTGTGTTGCTGTGATGCTGGAAGCTATGCCACTGGTATTTCAAATACCAGCAGGGTCAACCATGGTAGGTAGGTTTCATCAAAGCTTCCAGACTAAGACAGACTAGAAAGAAAGGCCTGGTGATCTACTTCCAAAAATTAGCCAATGAAAACCCTATGGTTTACAGAATATTGTCCAAGACCTTGATTCACTTACTTTGGACACATCACCAGGAGGAACAGATGGGTGGAAAAGGACATCATGTTTGGTAAAGTGGATGGCCAGTGAAGGTGAGATGGATTGACACAATGGCCACCACAGTGGACTCAGATATAACAAAAATCTTGAAGAGGGCCCAAGACTGGGTAACATTTCATTCTGATATGCGTGGGGTCACCATGATTTGCCAAATCGATGACCATTAACAACCACATGTGCCAGGCACTGTTCTAAACTCTGGGTATCTATCAGTAAATAAAACAGATCAAAAGCTATACCCTCATTAAGGTCAATTCAAATGAAGGAAGACATAATAAATAAGTAAAAAATAATAATAATAATAAAAATAACATGTTAGATGGTGTCTTAGTCATCTAATGCTGCTATAACAGAAATATTACAAGTGGACGGCTTTAATAAAGAGAAATTTATCTCTTATAGTCTAGGAGACTAGAAGTCTAAATTCAGGGCTCCAGCTTTTTCTTTTTGTGGGCTCTGGGGGTAAGTCCTTGTCATCAATCTTCCCTGGCTCCAAAGGACGTGCTATGCTCCTGGCACTTCTTTCTTGGTGGTATGAGGTCACCCATGTCTCTCTGCTTGCTTCTCTCTTTTATATCTTCAAAAGAGATTGACTTAAAACACAACCTAATCTTGTAGATTGAGTCCTGCCTCATTAACGTTACTGCCGCTAATCCCTCCTCATTAAAATCATAGAGGTAGGATTTATAACACATAGGAAAATTACATCAGATGACAAAATGATGGATAATCACACAATACTGGGAGTCATGGACTAGTCAAGCTAACACATATTTTTTGGGGGGACACAGTTCAGTCCATAACTGATGACCATAAACACTATGTAGAAAGATAAAATAGGGAAGATACAAAGGGAGTGTCAGGGGCTGAGGTTCAGTAAGTGTTTCACTGAGAAGATGACATCTTAGCAACAACTGAAAGCAGGCAAGAGAGAAAGACGTGTATATCTGGGGAAAAGGCTTTCAAGACAGACAGTATGGAAAGTACAAAGGCTCTGAGGCTGAAGAGTGCCTGGAAGTTCAAGGAACAACAAGAGGCTGTCATGGCTGGAGGGCTGAGGATGAGCGAAAGAGCAATAGATCAGGTCAGAAGGGGCTGGGGGCAGGCAAGATCCTATGGGGCCTTGTGAGTCATGGTGAAGTTTTGTCTTTTACTCTCAGTTAGATGGAAACTCTTTGCAGGATTTTGACTCCCATAAACTACTTGCATTATCATCGGATTGCTCTAATTACTTTCCTGTGGCCACACTGTTGGAGCATGGGATGCTTAGAGATCAGTCAGGAACTGATGTAGGAGAAATGATGTTGGAGCAAGGTGGTAGAGATTCAGGTGGGGAGAAGTGGTGATTTTCTAGATATAGTCTGAAGGTATATCAGAGAGGTGTGATTATGAGGTATGAAAGAACTCTGAGTTTGGGCTTAAGCAAGTGGAAGGGTGAAGTTAGCGTTCACTGGGAGGGGGAGACCATAAGAATAGCTGGTTTCAGGGTTAAGATCAGAAGTTTGGTTTTTGAGCTATTAAGTTTGAGATAAGAAGCCCTGGTGGCTGTAGGGACCATGTTCTCCAGGAACATCTAGCTCAATTGGCATAATACAGTTTATAAAGAAAGTGTTCTACATTTTACCTTGGTGAGTAGCGTCTGGGGTCTTAAAAGCCTGTGAGCAGCCATCTAAGCTACTTCACTGGTCTCACCTCTTTGGGAGCAAAGGACAATGAAGAAAACAAGATACAAGGAAAAGATTAGTCCAAAAGACTAATAGACCACAGCTACCACGGCCTCCACCAGACTGAATCCAGTACAATTAGATGGTGCCAGGTTACCACCACTGACTACTCTGACCAGGATCACAACAGAGGGTGTCGGACAGAGCTGGAGAAAAATGTAGAACAAAATTCTAACTCACAAAAACAAGACCAGACCTACTGGCCTGACAGAGACTGGAGAAACCCGGAGAGTATGGCTCCTGGACACCCTTTTAGCTCAGTAATGAAGGCACTCCTGAGGTTCACCCTTCAGCCAAAGATTAGACAGCCCCATAAAACAAAATGAGACTAATGGGCACAACAGTCCAGGGACAAGGACTAGAAGGCAGGAGGGCACAGGAAAGCTGGTGATAGGGAACCCAAGGTTGAGAAAGGACAATGTTGACATGTCATGGGGTTGTTAACCATGTCATCGGGCAATATGTGTACTAGCTGTTTAATGAGAAACTATTTGTTCTGTAAACCTTCAGCTAAAGTACAATAAAAAATTTAAAAAATCCTCTTTTTTTGTTACAATAAAAAAAAAAAGACACCCTGGTGGTGCAGTGGTTAAAGTGTTTGGCTGCTCACGAAAAGGTTGACAGTTTGAACCCACCAGCTGCTCCACAGGAAAAAGATGTGGCATTCTGCTTCCGTAAAGATTACCGCCTTGGAAACCCTATGGGGCAGTTGTACTCTGTCCTATAGGGTGGCTTTGAGTCGTATCAACTCAATGGCAATGAGTAAGTTTGAGATGGAGTTCCTAGGTGTGCAAAGGGTTAATATAATTAAAAAATTGGAAGCTCAAGTTCACCCAGAGACACCTTGGAAGAAAGACCTGGCAATCTATTTCCAAAAAATCAGCCTTTGAAAACCCCATGGAGCAGAGTTCTACTCTGACACCCGTAGGGTCGCCGTGAGTCAGAGTCGATTTGATGGCAACTAGTTAAGTTTGAGAATCCTACTAGACATCCAAGTGGAGAAGTTAAGTAGCACTTGACATACATGTCTACAGCTCGGGGGAAAGGTCTGAGCTGGAGTCCTACATTTGAGAGTTATAACTCTATTTTATAGCAAACAAAACCAAGAGTCGTGGTAGTTCAGTAACTTGCCAAGGGCTAGTAAGTGACAGGATTGAGATGAAAGCTCAGGTCTGTCTGATTGTTGATGCTTGTATTCTTAACCCCTCTGCTGTATTTTCCACCCTCAAGACAGTCCAGGGATAAGAGCTGAGTCCTCTTCCTACAGAAGGGGAGGAAAGAGTTAATGTGACTTTCATAGACTCCAGAGGCAGGATGAGAGTGGAGGAGCGAGGGACACCTGGAAACTGACAGAGAGCCAAGTCCAATAAATTCAGCAAAGACAACGTGGCATAATAGATCAACTGAACTGAAACACAGAGACCTGCTGATTTAAGTTTGGTCTGGACCAAAAGAGTTCACTCAAAAGAGGGAGTAGGGTAGTATTTTTCAATGTTACTCTAGTCCTTATTTGCTTGAGCTACTTATTCAACATTGCCCTAGACCCAGAGGAAGATCCAAAGGAGAGTATGTACCCGGCTTTGCTCTGAAATATACCTCATCTTATGAAACACCTGTTTCATGGAAAGGTAGGGGAATGGAAGGAGTGCCTTTCTGATGTCTGCAGTCTCCAGGGAATAGGAGACCTCCTGAGGACACCCTTCCCCTGCCATTCCTCCCTGAACACACACAGTAACCTCCTCTGATGGACTCAGCATGATGAGCTACCCTCCTAGCCTCCTTCCAAGAGTCTGGAAACTCTAAAGGGGTGCCCAATGACATCACCCTTCTCAGTGACTATGGTCGCCTTCTGTGGGATGCACGGTATTATCTGAAACAGAGAAATTTGTCCCTTCCCACAGCAATCTCCCCACCAGTCTGCTACTGAGGCCCGAAACTCCCCAACGGCAGCTGCACTTCTGGGTAATAAGGCCTTGTCTTGCATTAAAGTTTAGATCTCACCAAAATTCACCACATAATAAGCTCTTATTACTCATTATTGCCTTGGCTTAAGAGGATTAGTTGAGCCTGCTGAGGGCAGGGGTTACGGGGAGAGGAGTAGATATGTTTCCAAGCAAGGACAATAGGGAGAAACTTGACCTAAAACAGAGGCTTAGGGCATGAAGGAAACAAGGGCGAGCTGGACCGGGAATGATGAGGGGGTGGTTGGAGAATGGGGGGAAGGATGGGCCAGAGACCTCAGGGAAGGAGTATTACGGAAGCTACCATTGATCAGATTTGCAAAAACAGTCTTGTCAGGACTTCTCGCCTGTGTGTGAGTTGTATGTTTGTATGTGACTATGGAGAGAATGTGTGTGAGTGCATATGTGAATGTGCATGTACGAACATGTGTGAGATAGTGTGAGTGTGCATGGATGTGAACGTGTGGGTTTGGGTGAGCATGTGTGTGCGTGTGTGTGTGACTGAGTGTGAGAAAGTGTGTGAGTGAGTGGACGAGTGTGCATGGGTGTAAATGTGTTTGTATGAACTTGTGTGAGATAGTATGAGTATACATGGGTGTGAATGAGTGAGTGTGTTTGGGCAAGTGTGTACATGTGTTTTAGGGGAAGGTGGATGAGAAGAAGTCTTTCACCAATCCTTTACTGATCTGCTCCACACAAGGCCCCTTTGGGGATGGGTGGGAGAGGTACCTGGCATCTGATTCCATCATCTGAAAGACCTGCAGCATCCCCTCCCTTTCCCAGCCACTCACTTCACTCTGCACCCTTGCAGAAGACTCCAGTTGCCCCAACAATGAAATAAAGAAACCACAAAAGACAAAACCCTGTGCAGAGAGATCAAAGCCTGCCCTCCCAGCCCAGACTCCCTCCCTTCTCCTGCCTCTTCCTCCTTCCCCCGGCCCCACCCAGCTCTCTGTCTTAATTCTGATCACTCGCCTTTTTCTTCAAAGGCCTCCTTTCTGGAAGCAGAATTGCACGCACTTTGTCTCAAACATGCTTTATTTTTTGTTAACAGTGGCACTGCACCAAAAGAGATCAAAAGAGGGGCAGGTAAAAAAAGAAGAAAAAAAAAATCCACCCCCAAAATGAATAATTTAACCCTGTGAAGAAGAGAGGATCTGGAGCTATCCCTTCAGACTCCCTTGAGTGTCCCTCTGCAATGGCCTGGATGAACCAGGGAGGGTTTCTCAAATCATGAATTTTATGCCGCTCCGCTTTATTTGATTGATACTTTCTTATTTGATTATTTCTGTGATTTTTGCCTGTTTTTTTATAGCCCTGTATGGGGGTGGTGAGGAGTAATTAAGGAAGAAAGAGGCATCCCTCCAACCTGACTCTGCCTGGACCCCTAGCTTCCAAACCCCGCCATCTTCACACTCTCTGATCCAGTTCGAATTGCATTTTGTTTTTTAAACTAACCTGTCAGATCTGGTTATATTGCTGCGTGGAGTCTTTTCTCCTGTCTTCCCTTTGAATCCCCTTGTGTCCTGAAGGCTGGGAGTGTGTTGTGTCTGGGCTGCAGAGGAAATGCAGGAGGTCAGTTTTCAACTCTTGTAGGGTATAACCAGTTGCCGTGGAGTCGATTCTAACTCATGGCAACCCCATGTGTGTCAGAGCAGAACTATGCTCCACAGAATTTTCAATGGCTGACTTTTTAGAAGTTGATTGCCAGACCTTTCTTCTGAGATGCGTCTAGGAGGACTCAGACCTCCAAACTTATGGTTAACAGCTGAGCGTGTTAACCTTTTACACCATCCAGGGGACTCCTTGTAGTATATAAAGCCTGTGGGTTTCAGGGCTTGTCAGTCAGAGTCTGGGGCAGACCTGAAGGCACTTGAACTCTACCCAGCCAAAATGTAAGAGTGGTTCTTTAGTTCTCTGTAGGGTCTGGAGTTACATCAGGTCCTCAAAGCTTTATGGATGAACGAGATGATCCACCAGGGCAGTAGAAGCTAACTTGTTACTCTTCTCGATTTTACTGAGCACTTACCATGTTCAAGGCACTGGGGAGTTACAGAGATGTGTAAGACAGTCTATACTCTTAAGGGGTTTATGTTCTAGCCAGACGAGTGAAGCTGGCACAAGGAAACGGGCCAGGAAGGGGCTATGGTTCCAGAGGAAGGAGGCATCCTGGGGGCTAAGGGCAGGGAAAGCCCTAGGGAGAGAGTGTCCTGCATCTGGTGTTGAAGGCCAGGCAGAATTTGAAAATGTGTAGGTGGGTGGGAAGATGATTGAGGTTGGCAGAAAGCACAAGAAAAGGCACTGGATGAGGAAAAGAAGGGCGAAGACTGGGGTGGAGTTAGGGCCAGATTAAGGCATATGAGGGCCCTACACACTGAAAATCTGTAGTGCCCCCTCCTCTGCTTGCTCACACATTCAGATGGGATATGTGAGTTATATATATACATTTATATGAGTGTGTGTATATCTTAGCTGCCACGAAGTAACTTCTTTTTAAATGCAACTATAATATTAGTGATTGAACAAAAAGGTGGCATATGCCATTTTAGTGGAATGAGATGAACTAGATTATAAAATTTTTGGTGGATGTGGGGTACTAAGATTTTTACTATATACTACATTTTCTACAAAAAGAATATTCCGCATATACTACAACAAGGAAAATGAGTCAGTGAACTTAGTTGTTTCAACAAAACCAGAACCAAACCCATTGCCGTAAAGTTGATTCCGACTCATGGCAACCCTATAGGACAGAGTAGAACTGCCTCATAGAGGTCCCAAGGAGCAGCTGGTTGATTCGGACTGTCGACCTTTTGGTTAGCAGTCATAGCTCTTAACCACTGCACCAACAATCAATGTAAAATTCTGTTGATCTCCCACAACGAATAATTGATTTTCACTAATTTTGCTTTAAACGGTTTATACTTCAATTTTAATGCTCATGCTTCAAAAAAGATGTCATAAAATAAAATTTAATGATTAGAAAACAAATATTACAAAAAATTACTATATTTTATTTTTAGATAAATCTTTCATTACTAACATGTTCTAATTAAAAACACTTCTTTCTATTCTTTGCTCTTACAAATTCTTCAATGGTTTCATCACAGTTAAGCTGCTGAACAATATCTACTTCGATACATAATAAGGATAATGAATTGAGTCTTTCTTGAATCATCGGTGCACACTGAGGGTTTCTGAGCCTGTTTAGGGATGAAAATGACCTTTCTGTTGTGCAGTTTGTGATCATTAAAGTCAGGACTATGTGTAAGGCATTGTATTTTACCTTCTATTATGGAGTCATATATGCCTACATGAGTAAAATTTCTCTTTCCTGAATCTGTAAACTTAGTTCTCATGCAAGAATGAAATTGTCGCACTTCTCAGTGAGGATTTGTATTTAAGTGATCAGGATTAGCCTGCACTAATTTTTTGGATACCTTCATGCATTCTTCATCACATATGTCCATACCCTTTGCTGCTTTCCTGGAAGACAAATTTAGAAGCACATTCATGGTTGCAAAACAGAACCATTCTTTGCACGATAAGTAAATATTGAATTTTGTGCCCTCTTAATGTGCCTAAGACTTCATTTATTAGCATATATAGAGTAATATCAAGCACTGTGTCCCATGCAACAGACAATAAAAAATGAAACTTACTTGATACATAAATTAAAAATTTTGTGTTAAATAAATATTAATATTTCCAGTATTTTTGGATGTTTGCTATGTTATTATTATATTAAATTATTACCCACGTTAGCACTATATTAAATGTATGCAAGATTGCGCCCATGTGTATACCAAACATGTTTTAAAGTTATAAATATTATTGTTTACAAAACTTAGGACATAACTCTTTATGTAAATGCTATACAGTCAAAAAGTAACTTGATTGAATTCATCGCAATGGGCAATGGTCGACTTACTCGAGTTCCCTCGCTTTTATGCATTATCTGGGACTGGAGTTCCCATTGGTTGTTTACCAGACGTGATCAGAGCATACCCTTGTATTTGTATCAAGGCAAAGAGCATTGCTGGCCCTCCTGGCTGGAGTTACTGGATCAGCAGATGAGGATGTACAAGACAGTTCTCTAAAAATGGATCAGAGACCTGTTACCTATTAATAAAATCCCTCCTTGCCCAGTAACTGCTCATATTGGATTCAGCTGCATACTGGGTGAATGTAGCAAGAGTTAGACTTAACAGCCCATCCTCAGCTCTTGTTTATTATAAAGTAGTATACTCCCAAGAGACCAACTGAAATAAGAAGTTTCAAATACACGGGAGGGGAACGTAGGAGACAGATGTCAATGAAGGTGTTGAAGTGGTAGGGCGTCATAGCTTAAACAAACTTACCCGTGGATGCCCTCATGACCTTTTGAGAACTTTATTTCCAGCCAGCACATTCTCAGGCACTGGAGCTGATATAAATTTCGTTTAATGCCCTGCCAGTTCCCTTCCACTGCGGTGCTCGCTTTTTCTTGTGTCATATCTGCTTGGCATCTATGGGTCTTTACTTTGGACAACTGGTGCCCCTGTTTTGTTTATACCCTATGCACATGCTTACTTTGCTTATTGGATAACCCACACTGAGTGTAGTCCATGAAGAGGAGCCATGGGAACTGAATGGCTGATTCTGGCCCAGATGGCACAGTGTCATACAAACAAGTGCCACTCTGGGCATGGGAAATCTATATGGGTATTTATTACTTTGAATAAAAGATACATGTACCTAGTACAATATTCAAAAAGCAGAAAAGGATAGTGGAAATAGTGAGTCTCAGGTACACTCTGTTTTCCTAGCTACTCAATTCTCATCTCTAGACGTTGTTGTTAGTTGCAGTCAAGTCGATTCAGACTCATGGTGACCTCGTGTGTGTAGAGTAGAACTGCTTCACAGGGTTTTCAATGGCAGAGACCATTCAGAAGCAGATCACCAGGGCTGTCTTCCGAGGCACCTCTGTGTGAGTTTTAACAGCCAACCTTTCAACTAGTAGTTGAAAGCTTAACCTTTTACACCATCCAAAGACTGCTTCCCTCTCTAGTAGTAACCTCTTGTGAATCTTAGAGCAATTCTATGCTGGAGGCTTGCTGGTGGAGTGGGGTGTCTCTGGGCATTTATCAGTGGAGCTAAAGAGCTTTGTAACACTTGCCTAAGCAGGGCAGAGGCCAGGACAGCCCAAGAGGCCAGAGGGGCTAAGGGGCTCAGGGTCAGAGAGAGGTCTGCGTGCGGACATGGCTGAGAAGAGGCTGTCCTGATTGAAGAACTGTATCCTGAGTAATTTCTGATCCTGAATTGTAACATGTGACTTCCTTAATAAACCCCATAACCGTGAGTAAGAGCCCTGGTGGCGCAGTGGTTAAAAGCTATGGCTGCTAACAGAAAGGTCAGAAGTTCGAATCCATCAGCTGCTCCTTGGAAACGCTATGGGGCAGTTTTACTCTGTCCTATTTGGAGCCCTGGTGGTACAGTGGTTAAGAGCTTGGCTTCTAACCAGAAGGTCGGCAGTTCAAATCCACCAGCAGCTCCTTGGAAACCCTATGGGACACTTCTACTCTGTCCTACATGTTTGCTATGAGTTAAAACTGACTTTATGGCAATGGGTTTGGTTTTTTGGTTTAAAGGGTCTCTGCGAGCTGGAATCCACTTGACAACAGCAGGGTTTTCTGTTTTGTTTTGTTTTTTTTTTTAACTTCGAGTATGGTCTGTGAGTTCTGTGTGGCCATTACAACTAATTATTGAACCCAACAGAGGAGTAGAGAGTGCTGTGAGAGGGATAGCTGGTGTCAGAATTGGTAAAAAGGTTGGAGAGAGGAGGTATGTCTGACCTCCTCTTCATGGGAATCAGTCTTTGGCTGATGCTGATGGTGATTCTCTCTCCTTTCCCTCGTGAAGTTAGCTTTTTAGTTACTATTGGTTTAATGGTATACCAGCCACTTTTTGTGCCTCTGGACCTCGTAGGTAGCAGATTATTCCAGTTCTAATGCATTTAGCATCAGGGTGGGTCCCTTTTGACATGCATGAAGCTCAGCAGACCACAGTTGGAGCCTCATTGCTGTGTAGTTTGACCATTCTGTTAGGTGATACTTCGTGGATGAGTTAGTTTTGTAATATTTTGCTTTTTTTCCACCCTTATTTCTGTGAGATAAGGCTTGGAAACATAATTGTGGCTTTCCTGTGTGATAGTTAGGGAACCCTGATGGGCTTGTTTTGTTTTTCCTGTGTCATATTTGGAAAACCAGAGGTTCCCCATGTAACCTAATGGAAAGTTGCCCACAATAAATTCTCTAATTAGTGCTTATTGGTATATTGTCATACCAATCACAGATCAGTACCACCAGAGTGTTATTACCTTATTGGTGGCTTGTATTACCAGATCATAGTTCTCAAAATCCATATTACCAACCCAAAATTTAAACACACTCAACCAGTAAGCATGCATTTCAATGTTGAAAACACATGCCATCAAAATTTTAAAAAATAAAAACAAAAATTTGGTAACAAAAGGGTTAGATGAGGAAGTCTGATGCTTACACCACACCATTTTTACACTCTTATTTCTTATGTTGCATTGAATAATGACTTAAACCAACTTTAAGTGATGGTAGCAATATTGCACACTGTTATTTAGTAACTGACATTAATAGGAATGCTACTAATATTTTTCCCATTAAGCATGATATTGGCTTTTGGTTCGATATATAAATAATTTTATTATATTGAGAAAGTGTGGGTATAAAACTTCTTTTAAGCAAGAAAATATGTTGAATTTTATCAAACATCTTTTCAGCATTTATGAAGATTATTCTTTGAGCTAATAATATGGCCAATTATATTAATAGAGTCAAACTATCCTTGCATTCTTAGAATAAAGACCACTTAGTCATGGTTAATCATTCTTTTAATCTCCTCCCTGATTCTTTATGTTCATATTTTATTCAGAACATGTGCATTGATATTCAATACTGAAACTGGTCTGCAGGTCTATTTTGTGCTGTATTTGTCAGGTTTTATTATCAATGCTATGCTAACTATAAATAATTCAGAAGTGATCTTTCTTTTCTATGCTTTGGAGTTGTTTAAAATAGCACTGGAGACAGATGTTACTTACGTATTAGGCAGAATTATTGTGAAACTCCTTGGCTTCTTCTTTTTCCTTTCACTAGCTTTTTGACATTTTTTTTAAAATCAAATTTCTCCTTTGTAATTGATCTGTTTGCGTTGTCTATCTCCTCTGTGATCAGTTTTGGTAATTTACATTTTCCTAGAAAATTAACCATGTATTTTCGGTTTTAAATCTATACATGTATCATTGAGCAGATTTATATAATTCTTTTAGTTTCCTCTGTAATAGTCTTGGAGATTTTTCATCATAAACGTAACCTTATGAAATATTTTTGATATAATTAATTAGAAGATGTCTTATATATAAGGAAGATAAGTTAGAATATGAGGTCTTTAGAAATGACAAATTCTATGACTATAAAATGAAGGCTTTGGGGCAGATCACTAACGCTACCTTGGGAGGTTTTTTGGATCCCCATCAGATCCAATGTCAGGATGAGCAGTGGCTTGTTTTGCCATTTCAGGAAAATCCTCACTTACTTGTAGGTTTCTTCATTCTCATTCTGTGGATGATAAGGGAACAGGCTAAGAGGGTCTCACCTAATTTCTTCTACTCAGATTATCTCTCCCCTTGAGAGCCACTTACTCCCATGCCCAGTCTAGTATCTGGCCCATTCCAAAATGGTTTTGGACTGGTTTTGTCTGGTCATTCAAATTAAGACCCATGCATGAGTATGGGGACCCTCTTCGTGTGGCTCTTTTACCTTCCCCATAGTTGCCTAGGAGGTCCAAGATGACTAAGTACATTTATATCTAAGAACTTCCAGTCAGGTTCCCAGGGAAGAGAAATGTGAAATGTCAGGGAATTATCTTGTTCTTAGAATATGCTGAGATCTTCTGGAAATCACAGCTAGATCTTGCTGGTTGATTTGCTGAGTTGGGACACATTTCCTTCCCTGGCAGATTCATCTTCACATCTCCATCAGGAAAAATACACAGAATGTTGTCCTAAATTCAAGCAGAATTTTGCATGTGACTTATTTGTGTGGCTTGGTGCAGTGAATTGAACATAATTGTATATGATCTAAAGTCTGGACAGTTCTATATGTAAAGATGATAATTTTTGTGGGGGAAGTACTTGTTGAAGACAGACAGTGACAGATTCCAGGGAAATGCACCTCTCTTACCTCTAAGTTGTGAACTCATCATTATAATAAATAATTTTAACAAACAGCCATTAAACCTCTGTTAAATGCCACTCATTGTATGAGGCTTTTTACCATTTATTGTTAGGTGTCTGTGGCCTGAAAAGATATGAAGCTTATTAAGAGAGTATTCTTTTAGGGGGATATGACAACTAGAAATCAGAATATCTTCAGGAACCTGGAGGTGGTTCCTGAACTGAGACACTTTGGAAAAGGGTGTGGTATGCTGAAAAGGCATCATACCCAAGACTGTGCTTTGCATGAATTCTGTGGCCTCAGATTGCCCCATCCTCACTGACTGAATCAAAATAGTGTTTCTAAGCCTCTTGGGGAGCTGGGGGTAGAGTCTGAGTAGCTAGTAAAATGACCCTACTAGGAAGAGTTCATTACTGTCCTGGCGTCACTTGGTGGCTGGCGAGAATAGCCATTCATACCTGCAAGGTACATCACACCCCATATACAACTATGCACTGAAAATGTACAGGTGAAGGTATAATATGTTGATACATCTCAGGTCAGTTTTTCCTTTCAGATTTCCTGTTGGCCTCCCAAATGTTATCCTTCAAGACAGCTGTACTATGGAGCCTTCTGTGACTCCATCCTCTTCCTCCTTTCTGGATAGAGATGGTCACATCCTCCCTGTATTCCTACAAAAACTGGTGAATAACCTCTCTCTTGGTACTATCACAGCACATGGTAATGGCCTCTTTACATGATTTTCTCTTCCCCCATTAGACTGTGAACTCTTCAAGGACATCCTGTGTACTAACCCAATGCTTCACATAGAGTAAGCACTCAGTAAATGTCTGCTCAAGAAATGAATTAAACAACCTTACTGTTAATTCTACGTATAAACCTAGTTATACTCTCAACACTATCTGAGTGGCCAGGGCCAAGTCTTAGACATTGAGCCCATTCTCAGAAATATGGTAAGTACTTTAGAGGCTAGTTTTGCCTCTGCCTCTTCTTTTTTTGCAGGATGTGCTGCAGATCTGTGATAGAACAGATGTGTCAGGAAAGCTTTGCCTCGTGCTTTCTTAGAGAAGATGTTATGTGAATAGACTTGCAGATCAGGGAGTTTACTTTACGCACGTCCAGGAGCCAGTTGCCCAGAATTCTTAATCAGGCTGCAAGGGGAACGATAGTGATCCAAGCATACCCTGAGCAGGCGATTCCAATTTGTAAATTGGAAGAGCAACAATAGATTTAATTCTTCCAACATTCTCTGTCAGAATTCCTCCTTTTCTCTAAGCTCTGGACACACCTGCTTTGCTTTTGTTTTATAGCTGATTAAAGTTGTTCTTTTAAGTGAGGAGAAGTCACACGAAAAAGAGGAGAGCTGAGGCTAGAGCCACAGGCGTTGAAATTTATGGCCACTTCCCTACCAGCTACTTGAGTCATGGAGATCACCAAGCATGTGTTTAAAAATCTGGGGGATTATTCTGATGAGGCTCTGTGTAAGTAGGGGTGTTATCCTGGGGTCTCTGCGGCTTTCTGAGGTTCCCCACACAGTTCGCAGAAAGTTCTGGCCTTCTGCCCTCACTGACCCAGCTCTCCCCTCACTGGAGGTGTGGATGAAGGCAGCTCAATTATGATTTTCGCCAGCGTACCACCTAACCGTGACAAATGATCCACTGCGGAAGATGGATGGGGCCAAGATAACCGGGCTCTGTCACACATTGATTACAGGAGCTACTCAGACAGGGGATTCAAGGCACAAGGCAGGGAGCTAGAGTGATGAAGACATTTAAAGAGCAGCGGGTGCATCAGGGTGCTCACGAAAACAACATGCTGAGAGGCAGTACACATGCATATGTTTGGGGGTGTAAATAATTTCTAATTAGTAACTTGATTTTGGAGGAAAGCTTTCAAGATGGGAACGCAAGTATGGGCGTTATTCGTTATGACTGGAGGCAGGGACAGGCAGAAAGCTTGAAAGAGAAAGAATCCTCTCTGCCTAAATGAACAGGAGATCCCGAAAAAGGGACCCTCAGAATCTGAAAAAGCTAAAATACAGTTAATTGGCTAAGGGATAGAAGTCCAACAGAAACAAATGTTTAAAAAGCTTCAGAAATGGGTACTAATGACCCAATAGCTAAGGCCATTACTCTTTTAATCATACTGGTAAAAAAGAGTGAGTAAATCCATACTTGGAAAGCCTACCCACTTGATAGGTGCCCTTTACCTATAGTTTTACTTTCTCTCAAGGTTTACCCACCTCTCAAGGTCAGAATGCCTCCATGAAGCCACCTGGACACACCTTCACAATGCCAGGTTATAAAACCTAAGGTCCAGATATGGAAAGCACAGATATCAGTCCCTTCCTAATGTATAAATTACCCATGGTGAAAATTCCATCACTCACTATAGATAAATGACTTTTTGCTCCCTAAGAATATTTCCCCTTGATAATTTTGAGATAAATTCATATACGGAAAGTTTATCTCTCCATCCAACATATATATATATTCATCCATCCATCTGTCTGTCTGTATATCTATTTACCTACCTACCTACCCATCCACCCACTCACCCACCCATCCATCCATTCATCCATCCAGCCAGCCAGCCAGCCAGCCAGCCATCCAACCATCCATCCATCC
This sequence comes from Trichechus manatus latirostris, assembly GCF_000243295.1. NCBI lineage: Eukaryota > Metazoa > Chordata > Mammalia > Sirenia > Trichechidae > Trichechus > Trichechus manatus. Next base: position 7,272,686 of record NW_004444026.1, on the reverse strand, counting down.
ATCCATCCATCTAAACAAAAAAGTAAGTACAAGACAGCATCACTCTCCTAATAGAGGTTAAAAGATATACTGAAGGAGAATGACTAGATGACTAGATAAGGCGTACTCCAAGGAAAGTCATAAGCTACTGTGTTCCAAAGTGTGAGAACTACAGAGATCTGAGGAGGGAGATTTCCCTGGTCCCTGAGTGGTTTGCGGGGAGCATCACAGAGGAAGAGGAATGTGAATTGGACTTTGAAGAATGGGCAGAATCTATGTATTTGGAGAGCAAGGGAGAGGCATTCATTTGAGTGTACCATACTTTGGGGACCCTCACTCTGTTCAGAAGCATGGCTTTTCCCTCCTTTCCTTCCCAGCACTGTCTCTGAGATTGGCTTCCTCAGTTCTTTCCTTCCTATGTATTCTACATGAATGACTGGGAGGATATTTATGCAGACATGGAGCCATTTTACATTAAGAACTTGTCTTCTCCTGATTTTTCCTCATCTGGAGGAAACTCTTCTGTGTTTGGGGCACAAAGAGAGCCTCCTTCATCAAGACAGGAATCTCAACCAGAGTGTTTGGAAGAATCGAGGTTAAATGTGAAGGATCCTTAGTTGGGTGACCACATGCCCTGGTTTGCCTGGATGGTTCCCCTAACTTTATGCCCGTTGGCCTGGCATCCTGTCCAGCTAACACCCCTTTCGCTCTTTTCACCTCCTTTCACTCTGAAGTGCACCATTTGGAAGATAAATTATATCGTCACCCCACCTACAGCAGGAGGAGGGGAAAAAGGAGGCTAAGTGATTTCGATCTTTGACAGAAACCATCCTGGAAAAGGACAGGGCCTTGCGGCCTAGCACTGATGGCCAATATTACCTTAGGCTAAAGATATAGTGATAAATTACTCATTCATCAATGCAAGGATGGTTTAATTGGAAGCCAATTGACTGTCAGAAGCCAATTGTCAAACCTATCTTCTGCCCTTGCCTGTACTGCACCACCCCAGAGATGGCAGGCTTGGGAGTGGAGAGTGCTGGTGTGCTCTAACTGGGATGATAGAATGGGCGCATGGATGTGCAAACAGTGCTCCCCAGTGAGCTTTCATTGGGTCAAGCCAGACCCCATCAGGTGTCATCACTCAACCACAAAAAGACGCAATAGCAAAATGCTAACTATGCACCATTTCCGGGGCAGGAGCCCCAAAGCACACTTCAGAAACCAGATTGAACGCAAGGTGAGACCTACACTAGGAGTTAGGTGATGTGACTTCCAGTTCCTTGTCAGCCACTTATAATTAGGAGAAGCCGTTCTCTTCCTATAGACCTTGATTTCCTCATTGTAAATAAAATGGAATAATGATACCAGCTCAGGCTACTTTTGACAATCAATAATGTTTGTGAAATTCTTTTTAGTAGTCAAGTGCCTTTCAGTGGAAGAGTTTCTTGTTGTTGAGCTTCTACTAGGAGGCTTGGCAAAGCAACTTACTCCCTTCCAAATCTGCTCTGCCCTTTGGCAGGTTCCATAATCATTTCGTCTCTGCTTCAGACCTGCTCTGAGGATAACCTTTCTTATCAGCAAGCCCCACTGAGCAGGAAGAAAAACTTCCCAAGGGGCTGAGCCACTACTCTTCTTAGAAGTATGTTGGCACCAGAGATGTCAGTAAAAGCCCAAGCTTCTCATGCCAATGTCAAGGCCAGCCTGAGCAACACTTCCAATGAATTGATTTGCTTTTGTTTTTGTTTTCTGTTTTAGGCTAGTATTCATTGAGTATATCTATGTTCCAGGCTTTGTGCTAAAAGCTTGACATACATTATCTCATTTTATCCTCCTGGTATCCTATAAGGTAAGGTACTGATATTATCCTGATTTTACAGATAAATATATGGAGACCCCACCACTAATGAGTGTGGGGAAGCCAGGGTTCAAACCCAGATGCATCTGCTCCACAATGTGACCTGCCTTTGAGGCCAGATAGTGTCATTAGAGGCATTCCTGGAGCCTAGGACTTCCTTCTTGGTTCTCTGTGAGCTTGCTGCCATCTCAAGCCCTTTGTCTCATCATCATGGGTAAGTTTTCCCTGAGTACCTTAGGGGCAGGGCATGTGTGGGGCCACCAGAGACACAAAGAAATGGAAGATCCAAGTGCCTGGTCCTGACACCTACATTTACCTGGAGAGACAGGGAATGTAAGCAGCCTAAGGCAGTGCGCATTGTCATTGTCTTGTGAGCTCCTCCTTCCCCCTCTGCCTGCCAAAATCTTTCTCACACTTCAGATGTGAGCGACTCCAAGGCCACCTCTTCTGTGAGTCTCCCCCAGTAGTCTCCGTACAAGATACGTCTCCACCTCTGTTACATGGTAAATTTTCTTTTGTGTTTTAGTCATTTGTGTCACTGCGGAGATTGAAAGTCCTTATTAGGCAAATCTATGTCTTTGTCTTCATTACATGTCTTGAAAGTAGTAGGTGCCTATCATTTTAGCTATTTTGAGTGTTCATTCATGCTAAATAGTGGTCCAAGTGCTTTACATGCATGATTTCATGTAATCCTCACAATGACACTAAAAAACAGATTATTAAAATCCCTTTTCCACAGATGAGGAAATTGAGCATACCTGTTACCCTGTTGCCTCTGAGTTGATTCAGACTCATAGCATCCCTGTAGGACAGAGTAGAACTTCCCCATATAGTTTCCAAGGCTGTAAAACTTTACCAAAGCAGACTGCCACATCTTTCTCCCACAGAGTGGCTGGTGGGTTCTAACCATCGACCTTTCAGTTAGCAGCTGAGGGTTTTAATCTCTGGGCCACCAAGGCATAGAAAGGGTAATTGGTGGAGCTGGGCTACACACCCAGTTCTGTGTGACTCCACAGTGCACTGCAGGATACTGCTGGGCTAATACAACTTGAACTATAGGAACAGATAGTCAGTATTCCTGGAGATGGAGCAAGGGCTCTGTTATCATCAGCATCACCATCATTACCACCTCCAGCATTATCACCACAGCCTCTCAAAATTATCTGCTGTGGTAAGTCACCAGCCACCTTCCCAAGTACTATCCAGAGATGATCTCCTTTGATTATTCCAACCCTGAGAAAAGATATCCTGGATTGAGAGTGAGGTCTGATAAGTCAAGTGACTGGCCCAAGGCTAAAAAGCAGGGATGGTACTGAGATTTTAAGGAATCCTAAGAAAACAGGAATCTAGAAGCTACCCTAGCCTAGGGAGGACCTTCTTCATCACCTTGAAAATTCAGTCAAGTCAGACTGCATAGTGATCTTTCTCTACCTATCCCGCTTCAATTTTTACACCTTCTGTAGATGCTGAGTCCCGCTTCAATTTTTACACCTTCTGTAGATGCTGAGTCCTATTCCCGACATTCCCAGCTACTTGCATTTCTTCAGACAGGCCTGTTTCTTCTTCGCTTTTTCACGTCACTGAATCTTTCCTTCAAGACTCAGCTTGGAGCTCCTCCTTCTCTAAGCAATGGCCTTGACTCCTCTCTCCACTATTTCCCTTCAGCTTGTGCATACTTTCCTCAGTGCTTAGCACACAGAGTTGTCATCCTCTTCCTGAGTAAACTGGGAGTGTCAGGAAGGTGCAATATTATCTTCCCTGTGATGGACCCAACACCTTGCTCCACGCCTGGCACTTACCAGTTGCTTAGTTCATATCTGGGGTATGCATATTTTCCTCTAGTGCCTCCACCCCACCTCTTCCCTAGTACCTGAGCTACTAAGGTATTAAGGGTTACTTCTCTTGTGAATTTGGCTTTTTAAGAAGAGAACAGAGGGAGACAGCCAAATTTAATCTGAAAGTGGTATGGGATGGGGGTGGGGGAGGGAGAAACTAATGTAATAGTAGCATTTGGGAAAGGGGCAAGCAGGATGTGGAAATATCTTGAGGTGTGAGGGGCTCTCCCCAGTGCCCAGATAGTCTCCTCTATGTGGAGTGACTGAGGAGGCCTCACTGGACAGAGGATACCTGTGATGAACTCTCACTGTTTTGAAGACCAGCCAGTGACTAACACCATCCTGTCCCTCTGGGTCTGTCTCCTTTCCTACCAAATGTAGACATAGGGCTGGTTCTGACCTGCCAGGGCTTTGCTGTGCCTGGAGCCAAGGTCAGTTCTGTAGACAAGGCTCTTGCCACACTCCCTCCCTTGGAGCTTAGTCCCTTTCCAGCAGTACCTCCTGCCTGCACTCTGTACTTATGCCTCCAGACTCCAGCCCTGCCGCCCCCATTCTACTTATGCATTCTCTCTCTTTTGTCCTCTAAGCTTTAATTTCCACTTTTCTTGGGGGTGGGGAAGAGGTCGCAGAAGGAAGGGGGCCTGAATAAGGGGAGTGTCTCCTCTCTTGTGGGCCCAGCTTCTCCCCTAGCATCTCCAGACTGGCAATGTGCCCCCCTCCACCTCCAGGGCTGTCTGCTCACCTGGAAACCAGCACATTTCCTGCTTCAGCCTGATTAGCTTGTGCTCTGCAGCTCTGTACCGCTGAGCCACTTTTTAAATCAGATGCTTACTTAGCACAATCACTTAATTATGTGGAGTTTAGTTATTGTAGTTCTACATACAATTTTACAACTGATTTTGGGCAAGGAAGAATTCAATTGTTGTGGGGTTCTACATGTTGAGTTTGCGTGCATATTACATTTTTAGAAAAACAATTGATGCCCATGGAGGCATTTATTAGGCTGGAGTTCTAATAAGAAACTCACAGCTGGTTCCTCAAGGTGGGAGGTTATCTAGAAGGAAGCAAAAGAGAAAGTAGGTTGGAAAAAGCACTAGAAGGGAATTTCTTTTCAGTTTCTATCCCTGGGCCTTAATGAAGGGTCCTTTAGGTTGAGAAAGGACTTCAGACTTCTTTGTTGTTGTTAGGTGCCATCGAGTCAATTCTGACTCATAGCGACCCTATGTACAACAGAATGAAACACTGCCCTGTCCTGCGCTATCCTTACAATTGTTACTATTTTTAAGCCCATTGTTGCAGACTGTGTCAATCCATCTCTACAAGGGTCCTTTTCTTTTTCACTGACCCTCTACTTTACCAAGCATGATGTCCTTCTTCAAGGATCTTTTGACATGGCATGATCTTCAAAAGTTTAAGAACTAAGAATTATTCTTTCTTATCATCATTCACCCAGGTTGATGGGAGCAAAGTTGTACCTAGCCAGCCGTGCTTAACATAACATGTCCAGAGTACATGAGAAGAAGTCTTGCCATCCTTGCTTCTAAGGAGCATTCTGGCTGTACTTCTTCCAAGACAGATCTGTTCGTTCTTCTGATAGTCCATGGTGTCTTCAATATTCTTTGCCAACATCATAATTCAAAGGCATCAGTTCTTCTTTGGTCTTCCTTGTTCATTGTCCAGCTTTCGCATGCATATGAGGCAATCGAAAATGCCATGGCTTACGTCAGGTGCACCTTAGTCTTCAAAGTGACTTCTTTGCCTTTTAACCCTTTAAAGAGGTCCTTTGCAGCAGGTTTGCCCAATGCAATATGTCCTTTGCTTTCTTGACTATTACTTCCATGGGCATTGATTGTGGATCCAAGTAAAATGAAATCCTTGACAACCTCAATATTTTCTCCGTTTATCATGATGTTGCTTATTGGTCCAGTTGTGAGGATTTTTTGTTTTCTTAAGCTGTGTTTAAGATGTAGAAGCTGGTGATTCCCCTCTCCACTTTTCTCATGAGCATCACCATGCCAGCCCATATTATGGGTGACTGTCATGGACTCTGCCTTGTCCTTGGGTAGAAATTTATGGAAGAGAGTGGTGGAACATATAGGGTTCTAAGATTACACAGGCATGGATCTTTCTTGGCCTCATTCCTTCAGGGATTAGAGGGACAAGATGTCCATGATTAGAGGGAGAGGATTTGGTGGAGAGATCATCCAAAAATTAATCTCACAGAATAGGTTATCAAAGGGGAAATTGACCTTGTAATTCAATAAACATCTTTTTGCCACATTAAAGAGAGCCAGGAATATGAGGGAGAGAATGAGAGACTGAAGACTGTAGCAAACCAAGGCCACTGTTACCAAATGCCAGTCCTCAGTCTGGTTCCAGGCCATAACAACAGTCTCACTGTCTGTGATGAAATTGAAAATGGTAATAACAACAACCATGTAGGGGATTTTTTGCAAACCAAATGGAAGTACCAGAAGAAGTTGGACTTTAGAACCAACAATTTGCTCTTGTGTATCTTGTAAATGTAGATACACAATTGACAAACTTTTTCAAGAAAAGAAACACATATAATGTAGTTTATAACCAAATCGTATTCTATACATTTCCAGTATTTTAAACTTTATATATATATATATATATGTGTGTGTGTGTTTTGTTTTTTTTGTGTTTGTTTGTTTTTTTAGATTCTTAGTGTAAGATTGCCAGCTATGCTTTCCTGGAAAGAACTGTCTTTCATTCTGAAATAGTCTCTACAAATTTATTTTTAATTGTTAAAATTATACTATCCTTGAAATTTGTAGTCAAGGAACTGTGATATAACCTCTTCGCAGGCAACTCAAAGCCTGCCTGCGACTCGAAGCCTTCCTTGATACTACGGACAAGTGATTCTCAACTAGGGGTGATTGTGCAGTGTGTGGAGACAGTTTTTGATTGTCACCACTCAGGTGGGGTTGTGCTACTAGCATCTAGTGGATAGAGGCCAGGGATGCTGCTAAACACCATGCACAGGACACCCCCTTAACAACAAAGACTTATCTGCCCAAAATGTCAGCAGTGCCAAGTTTGAGAAACACTGCTCCAGACCATCTAAGTTTTCTTCTTTGTGGCATTTTCAGCATTTACTGTGTGCTCTAAATCTGTACATGTCAATATCTGCATCTTGTTTTGCATTGTTCTCTAATAGTTTTCATGTTCAAGCAGATGTGAGTTCCAATCCTAATTCTTCTACTTAACCAGCTGTGTAATTTTGGCTAACTCCCTTAACTATTCCGTGCTTTAATACCCTTATCTATAAAATGACATAATGATATTTCACTTGAGGATTGTCATAATGATTAAAATTAATGCATGTAAGTAATATGATAACTGATTTCATTTAGTGTTTGTTACGGGCCAAGAAGTGTCCTAAATGTTTTAAGTGTATTATCTCATTGAATCTTTAAAACAAATCTATGAGTTTAGTATAGTGATTGCCCTTTTATTTAGTATAAATCTGGTGAATTGTAGCCATTTGCCTACTTATTGTTTCTTCTAGGTGGGGCACTCTGCGCTGAGAAGGTGACCTGATTTGCCTGTCTTGGCCCCACGGTCTGTTTTAGAGTCTTATATGTCTGTAGTTAGCAGGCTCTGTTCCAAGTGTCTCATTCTCCTCCTGTGACCAGCAAGCTTGCCCAGGCATGTCCTTCTCATGAAGCAAGAGAACAAGTTTCAATGTGCAAGTCTATTTAAAGTCTTTGGTTGTGTCAGATCTGCTAACATCCCATTGGCCAAAATGAGTCACATGACTGAGTTCAGCCTTAAGGGTCAGAGCATGTGATCCCATCCTATAGCAAAGTGATATGGCAAAGGATATGGTTGCTGGGAAGGGTAAAAAATGTGGAGCTGTTAATGCAGTCCACCACAGGTTTGTAACTATAACTAAAACCCGGAAGATGATAGTTGCTTGCTGCTCAGAAGGGAGACCTGAGTCTCTCTACCTGCCGGAGAAGTCAGTGTCAGCTCTGCAGGAAGTTTGCCTTCACACCAAGAGGGGAGTATGCAACATCTACCTGGGATATAGGACGTCTACACGGATAAGGTTCTCAGCCAGGGACCAGTGCCGTCTTGCTAATGAGTTCCTGGCTAGGGATGGCCTCCCAGTATTTTCCAGGAAGCCAGAGAAAGAAAGGCAGGACGGATTCTCTCTCATCTCCAGATAATAATGCATTAGTAGACATAGAGAGATATTAAACCAGGAGGGGTTAAAAAAAAAAAAAAGGCCACTCTGAAAAGCCTTAAGAAAGCCTTCTCTCACATCTGTTCAGCTCATGGGAAGGCTCTGTTTTCCATACTGAAAGGATCTGTAAATTCATTATCAACAAGTAAAATGTACAAAGCACACACAGAGACATCGAGGTCTGAATCACCATCTGCTGGGGAGCTGCATCCATGCAAACAGAGCGGTGCTATTCCCTGTTAGTGAATAAATGGGGTGAACAGGCCCACCCAGGCCCCCAGAGATGTCAATGGGCAGGGCTCTTCCATCATATTTCATTGTACATGGGGAGGGGGCCGTGCTCATGGGTCCTGGGACCTTTCTCCCTCCCCTCCTCTTCCCCATTTAACTGTCTGAAGCTGGAGTGCCTATGGTTTGGCATAAAAATATAGAAGAATGTCAACTTCTGCAAACCCTCTGAGTGGAGATGGAGTCGAGGGCATTGTAAGCTGCTGCAGTCCTGAGCTCACTGCCTCAATGAGGTTAGCTTGGCTGGGGGTGGTGGCGAGGGTCACTGGCAAAGGACTCCAGCTAAAGAGATGTGCTTCCAAAACCTTATTCCAGCTTCTGTTCTCGCTGGTTCCAGAGAAGACCATTCACTGCTGGCCCCTGGCAAAACTGGAACCAGGCAAAGTTTGTGTTTGGCTGTCTGGGATAATGGCCTCCTTGCTCCCTGCCCCTGCTGCTCTTGCCACCTAACAGCCGCAGCTGTGGCCACTTGACTACGATGTGCAGGTTCCTGCTGCCTTGGCCTCGAGACCAACCTGACCTTCATCCTTTGGATTAAAGGAGCAGCTCCGTATCAAGTCCACCTTCGCTTGTCATGCCCTGTCCTTATGTTCAGCTCAAACATCCCAGCCATGCTCAGAATGCCACCAGCCATACCCTGTACTGATGGAGGTTTCTGAGTTGCCACTCTGGTGGGTTCCACAGTCCCTCCAGGTTAGGGCTGCTGACTCTTGCAATCCTCCAAGAGAAGAGAGCTCTGACCCTAAAGCCAGACTACCATATCTGACATTGTCTGTCTGCCTGTTTCCCTTGTTACTGCCTTCCTCCCCCATCAATAGGCTGCTCTGTCAGCCTGGATGGCCTTTCTGACCACCTACCTGAACTCTACCTACCATCTGACTCTTTCCTCTGAAGGCGCTATGCTCATCTGTGCCATTTGGACTTCCTTGAAACACCTGTAGATGGACTAGTCTGCAGGCCAGTCCTGCCCCCATGAGGGTGCCATAGGACCCACCGTTCTGCTGTCCATTGGCTGCCCAGGTTTCCTTGCCACAACCCATCCCCATTCCCTCTTATCTGCCTGCTGGAATGATTTGAATGGTCTGTGTCCCAACATAGATAGAATATGATAGAGTCCAGGACTCTCTATTAATGCCCCTATTTAGTCACTTACGAACTGAGTGACATTTCATTCATTCAATGAATATTTGTTGAGCATGGTGCCAGCCATAATTCTAAGTGCTGAACAAGCTAGCCAAGGCCCCTGCCATCAGGGAATTTAAGTTACAATAGAGGGGAGACAGACGACAACATTATAAGCAAAAACGAACAATCAAACAAACCCCAAAACAAAACAATCCAGATAATGATAAGTAGTAATATAAAAACAAAAAAAACCAAGTAACTGAATAGTAAGTAATTGGAATGGGGGTGGTGATGAAGAGGGGCTTGAGATGGAGAGGTTCTCTCTGGGCAGGTTCACACTGAGGAGGATCTTCTCAGCAGAAGCTTGTGTGATGAGATGAGAAGAAGCCAGGTGACCTGGGAACAGAGAGTTCCAGGCAGAGGGCACAGCAAGAACAAAGCCTTGGAGCAAACATGAGCTTGCTGTGTCCCAGAGACAGAAAGATAGCTAGAACGGTTCTAGCCCAGCGAACAGCAGGGAGAGTGATACCACGTGAGCTTGGAGAGGCAGGCAGGGGCAATGGTAAGCATGTGAAAGGTTTTAGGCAGTAGAGAAAAATGATCTGATTCACAATTTAAAGGGATCACTGGGACTGCTTTAGGGAAACCAGTTAGAAAAGAGATGACAGTGACTTGGACTCCAGTTTTAATAGTGCAGATGGTGAGAAATGATTTGACTGGGGATGTGTTTTGGCATACAGATGATAGAACTTACTGATCTACTGGATATATGAGAGAAAAGATGAATCATGAGTAACCAGGATAAATTCCCTTAACCTCTTTGAGCTCCAGTGCCCTCCCTATAAAATAGTCGCATATTTGATGGACATTATACAATATAAGCAGCTACACAACTGAATGTAAACCTGTCCCTGCTGACTGGGATCTCATTATAGCAAAAACAAAACAAAACAAAACAAAACAAATCCACAACCTATAGTGCCCCAGTCTGCTTTGGGACGATAATTTGGTATAGACTATGGGACTCACTGGAGCCCTGGTGGCACAGTGGTTGAGAGCTCAGCTGCTAATCAAAAGGTCAGTAGTTGAAATCCACCAGCCACTCCTTGGAAATCCTGTGGGGGCAGGCCTACTCTGTCCTATAGGGTCGCTGTGAGTCGGAATAGACTCGATGGCAACGGGTTTGGTTTTTGGGGTTTGGTGGGACTCGCCATGCTCTGTCTCTCTTCTCAGCCTTTGCAAGTGCAGTGTTGAGACACTGTTCTCCCTCCTTTCTGTCTTCACCTGGCAAACTCCTTACTCATCCTTCAGGCCTCAGCTTGATTTGAATATTTCAAGGGCTCCCTAACATAGGACTGAGTTCTCCTGCGAACCCATACTAATGTTGCTGGGCTACTTTTCTACTTGCCTCATTAATTTATAGCTCTTTAAGGGCCACTTCCGTGTCTTTTTCACCATTTTTCACCCCAGCACCTAGTAGAGTTTCTAGCTCATAGTTGTTGTTAGGTGCCGTCCTATGATACCCCTATTAATGTTCGTCGTGTAGGTCCAGCCGCCTATTCTCCCTGTTCCCCACCCCCCTAGCTACATTGTTTTTTTCTCCCTTTGAACACAAGTTTTGTATTCTTCCCCACCTCCAGTCCTCTCTGCCTGCTCACATCCCAGCCATCCTTCAAGACTCAGTTCAAGACGAGCCCGCTTCATTAAGCTTCCCAGCTCATGCTCGTATTTCTCTTCCTAGAACTGCTCGCTTTGCCTTAGTGCGTTGGGCAGAAAAGAGTGATCAGCACAGGACTGAGACTGCTTCCCTTAGAAAGGCCTGCTCGCAAAGTTGGCCCTTGGCTGGCATCTGGGAATGTGGCTGGTAACAGTGCCCCACATTGATATAAAACTTTCTTTAAATTATGAGGGTAGCTCACTGTGCCTAGACTGCTTGTACAAACGGTACAGTTTAGCCAAACATCTGCTTTCCTTTTGGGAGGCTGGAGATTTGGTATATGCTAGGCAGAGGGGACTTACGTGACCAGCCCCCATAAAAATCTTGGGCACTGAGTCTCTAATGGGCTTCCCTGGACAGAAACATCACACAGGTTGCATTTTCATTGTTGGAGGAGTAATGTGTTCTGTGTGACTTCTTATGCGAGCAGGCAGAGCATAAGGAAGGCTGCACGTGTGTTCCTCCAGACTCCGCCTGTGTCTTTGACCCTTATGATCCAACTGCTGCATCACTGTGATAAACACTAAGCTTGAGTACAATTATATGCTGAGTGTAGTGAGTGTTTCTGGTAAATCTCCAAAAGTGGAGGTGGTCCTGGGGACCTTTGACACACGCTCGTTTGGGCACTTAGCATTACTGTACCATTGTAAAACTGCCTTTTACTCTTATGTAACTGCTTCTTCTATATACATATGCCTTGTATTTCCACAAGATCCTCCTGAAAGACAGAAATATGCCTGCCATATGTCTATTTGTATCCTGTCCAGCTCATTGCACAAGCATGGACACCTGACAGGAGCCTCAGAAATACTTGTACAGAGAACAAACGAATAAATGAAAGAAACATCAAGGCCACTCGTTGTTGAGGCAGTGACTTCATGGCAGACTGTGGGCAGGTAGCTGAAATGCTTTCATGCCATTAGTGGTGTCCTAACTCCTGGGGCAAAAGGAAGCTGAATTGATCAGGCCCTAGTAGGATTTCCAACTAATTTCTGGAAGCATAAGGCAGCCAAGGAAAGCTTTGCTGAAACATCCAGGAAATTGAGATTGCTGTGTGCAAATGCAGGAAGAAACAGCCACAAAATACCCAGCACTGCTTGCAAACTGCATACCTGGAGCCGAGGGACTCACATTGTCATCAATGCGCCTGCACCAGAGGGCTACAGAGCAGCTGTTTGTTTACATATGTGCACCACCAAAAGTGTAGGGAAATGGCCACATATGCACATGTACATAGCCATTTCTCCTTGTTTACTTGCAAAATGACAGGAGTAGATATATACATGCTAAAATGCACATACATGTTTCACGTATGTCTGTGGTGTGGGTTCATATGAGTTTGCATAGGCTTGCAAGCAAAATTCCATGAATTCATGCATTTGGAGGGGCAGGCATGTGTGTTTGCATGCACCTGTGCATGCCAGACAGAGCCTATGTACATATGTGCACACGCATACTGATCTCTGCTTATCTGCTCTGTGCTGAGCACAGGCAGGTGCTTTAATAACAGCTGCAGCTGAGCGAGTGTACTAACTGCTGTGGCCCCATCATGGTATCAGGATTACTTCAGCCCTTTCAGGATTACCAGTGCTCAGTGCAGTTTAAATATATCTCCAGTCCTAATCCCTAAACAAAGATGCAATGATTTCTGCTAAAAATGTTGGATTATTTATTAAAATAAAGTCAAGGATACGGGAAGCCACGTCGGGTGGAACACTGATTGCCATTCAGGATGGGAGATGATGAAACCAGATGCACCCCCACCAACTGGGGGCAGGGGGCAGTGAAGGGAAAAGGTAAATCAGTGACTGAGTAAAGCAGCCCCTGACTCCCAGAGGCAGAGCGGGCATAGACGTGTGGTGACAGCAGCTCCTGCAGACGTAAGGAGGTAGGGAGAAGGAGAACTTCCAGACTCCCTTGGTTGTCGGTCCATTCAACAAGGATCATAGAGCAGGAGCCAAGCCCTTTTTGAGAGTCCTCTGTGTGGGTACAAAGGAGCGTTAAGCAGCTCCTGCTTACCAGGAATTCCCAGTCCAGTGACGGGTCAGGGGAATAGGCAGAGCCACTGCTAGTCCATAGGAAACCTTTGGGCAAATTTGGAGGCTGCTCACCACTCTTCAAGTGCATGCAGCCCTGTACCAGGAAGCACAGCTTGGTAAGTGGATCTGGGTAGGATTGCAGCTCTCCCAGGAACCCAGCGTAGTGAGCCTGCATAAGAAGATGTGCACCCTGAGCACAGGAAGGGAAAGAGAGGGGGATAAATGTAAGCAAAGCATTGCCCTCACCAGAGAGCAAAGGGACAGAATTAAGGAAGCTCAAAGAGACTGGTGCTCATGTTGGGTCTTTCGCCTGTAGACTCAACCAACCAACCAGTTACCATTGAATCAACTCCAACTCATGGCAATTCCATGTGTGTCAGAGTAGAACTCTGCTCTATAGGGTTTTCATTGGCTAATTTTTTTGAAAGTACATTGCCAGGTCTTTCTTCTGAGGCACCTCTATGTGGCTTTGAACTGCCAACCTTTTGGTTAGCAGCCAAGCACATTAGCCATTTGCACCACCCATGTAATCCACCTGTAGGCCCATGGCACTTTTTTGCTACCCCACTCCCCAGACTTCCTGCTGCTCTCAACAAGGAGTTTGTGGTTCATAGAAAAAGCCTGGACTTGGACTCAGGAGACAGAGTTCTAGTCATAAACAGCCACAGCTTTCTGTGTGAGCTTGGGTGAGTAACTTAACTTTATCACCCTTCTGTAAAACAGGCATGACAATCCTTTGTTTTGAAGTTCGAGTGAAATAACATATTCAACAGACATTATTCAGCAAGCCCATGTGTGTCCCCTGTGCTAGATGCCATGGGGGAAGTGAGAAGTGAAGTCACAATCTTGCCCTGAATGAACACATAATTCATACGGTTATTGATATGGGTGGATTTAAATCTGTCGTCTTTCTACTCTTTTGTTTTTAATTTCTCCTGTCTTAGTTATCTAGTGCTGCTGTAACAGAAATACCACAAGTGGACAGCTTTAACAAACAGAAATTTATTATCTCACAGTCTAGTGGGCTAGAAGTTCGAATTCAGAACACCAGCTCCAGGGGAAGGCTTTCTCTCTCTGTCAGCTATGGAGGAAAGTCCTTGTCTTCAATCTTCCCTTGGTCTAGGAGCTTCTCAGCACAGGGACCCTGGGTCCAAAGGACACACTCTGCTCCTGGCACTACTTTCTTGGTGGTATGAGTTCCCCTTGTCTCTCTGCTTGATTCTTTCTTTTATATCTCCAAAGAGATTGACTCAAGATTCAACCTAATCTTGTAGCTTGAGTCCTGTCTCATTAACATAACTGCCTCTAATCCTGCCTCATTAACATCATAGAGATAGGATTTACAATACATAAGAAAATCACATCAGATGACAAAATGGTGGACAGTCATACAATACTGGGAATCATGGCTTAGCCAAGTTGACGCACAGTTTTTGGGGACACAGTTCAATTCATATCTCCCATCTGGTCTTTTTATATCTTCTTTTGTAGTGACTGATGTTTATTATTCCATTTATCTCCTCTATTGAATTATTAGCTGTGTTATTGTAATGGTTGCTTTAGAGTTATATATCTTTAACTTAACACAGTCAACTTTGAAGTGATAATATATTACTTTATGTATATGTATAATATAAGAAGTTTACAACAGTATCTGTCTTTAACTTAATCTTCAAGTAATAATATATTACTTCGCATATAGTATAAGAACTTTATAATAGTATATGTCCATTTCTCCCCTCCTGGCCTTTTTCTCATTATTATCAGACATTTTCTTTTTATATATGTTATATAAATCATACTATGTTGTTATTAATTTTTCTGTAGATAATTATGTTTTAAAGATGTTTTAAAAATATAGGAAAAAAAGCATATATTTACCCACATAGTTAACATATTTTGGTACTTTTCCTCCCTTGGTGGTGACCTATATTTCCATCTGGTATGATCTTCTTCTTACATTTCTTGTAGTGTCAATCTGCTAGTGATGGATTCTTTCAGATTTTGTATCTCTGAGCAAGTCTTTATTTCACCTTCATTTTTTAAAGATATTTTTGCGTGATATAGATGCTAGGTTACTACTTTAGTACGTTAAAGATGTTGCTTCACTGTATTCTTGCTTATATTGTTTCTGAAGGGAAATCTGCTGTCATCCTTATCTTTATTCCTCTGTGTATAACGTGTTTTTTTTCTCTAGCTGCTTTTAAGATTTGACTCTTTATCACTAGTTGTGAGTCATTACAACCATGCTCTGAAGAAGCATTTGGCAAAATCCAACATCCATGTCTGATAAAATCTTTCATCAAACTAAGAATAGAAGGGAACTTCCTCAACCTGATACAGGGCATCTACAAAAACCTACAACTAATATCATAATTAATGCTTTTTCTCTAAGACCAGGAATGTCCACTCTCTCCACTTCCAGTCAACATTATACTGGAGGTTCTAGCTAGTGCAAAAAGCAAGAAAAATAATTGGAAAGGAAGAAAGGGGAGAAAAAAATAAGTAAAATTGTCTTTATATAGAGACAACATGAGTGTCTATGTCAACATGAATCTCTATGTAGAAAATCCTAAGACATAGAAAAGTGTATTTTTAAAAGTACTAGGACTGAAATATGAGTTTAGCAAATTAGAGAATATAATATCCCTGCAAAAAATCAATTGTATTTCTATATATCAAGCAATGAACAACAGAAATTGAAATCTTAAAAATATCATTTACAATACCATGAAAGATACGAAATATTTAAGGATAAATATGACAAAAAGTGCGCAAAACATGTATACTGAAAACATTGCTGAGAGAAATTAAGTCCTAACTGAATAGAGAGACATACTATGCTCATGAACTGGCAGATCAATATTGTTAAGATATCAACTCTCCCTCAATTGATCTAAAGATTCAGTGTACTCCCAAACAAAATCCTAGCAAGTTTTTAGGTAAAAATTGAAAAACTGATTCTAAAATTCATATGGAAATGCAAGTATCTAGAATTACTAAAACAATTTTGAAAAAGTACAAAGACTAGCATTACTTGACTTCAAGACTTATAAAGCTGTAGTGATCAATGAAGTGTGGTATCAGTGTTGACAGACAGGTCAATTGGATAGAGTAGAGATTTCAGAAATAGACCCATACAAACATGGATTACTTATTTTCCACAAAAGTGCAAAGAACAGTCCTTTCAACAAATACTGCTGGAACAATTGAACATCGATATGGAAGAAAATACATCTACACCTCCCATCATATTAAAACATTAACTCAAAATGGATCATAAACCTATATATAAAACTTGAAGCTGTTAATATTCTAGAAGAAAATCTAGGAAAAATCTTAGTGACTTGGACTCAGCACAGATTTCTTAAATATGACACCGAAACCCAGGGAAGCATGTAGAATGAGAGGGCTATGCAGCTCCATTATTTTCAAGTGTTGAATTTAGCTGAGTTTTCAACCCCAGCAAAGGGTATCCAAAACATGGGAGCTGTCCTGGACCCCTCTCAGTGGGTTTTGAGCACACGGTTTGATCCCAGTCTCTGGTCCTTCCCAGGCTTTCCACAGTGTTGACTCCGCATGTCTCACTTCTTAGGCCCTCTCCAACAGTCGTAGCCTGAGTGTGAACAAACTAGTTGTTGCTGAGTTGATTCTAACTCATGACAACCCCATGTGTCAGAGGAGGACTGCGCTCCATAGGGTTTTCAATGGCTGATTTTTTGGAAGCAGATTGCCAGGACTTTCTTCTGAGAAGTCTCTGAGTGGACTCAAACCTCCAACTTTTTATTAGCAGCTGAGCATGTTAACTCTTTGTACCACCCAGGGACTCTGAGTATGGACAATTCCCCTTTATTCTGGTTTTATATTATTAGTATAGATTACATTGTGTCCCCAAAAATATGTGATGTAAATCCTAACCCCTAAACCTGTGGTTATAATCCCATTTGAAAATGGGTGATCTTTGTTATGTTAGGAGGCCACGTCAGTGTAGGGTGTGTTATAAGCCAATCAGAGATGGGGGAAGAGAGATGCCAAGTCACATGAAAATCACCAAGGAGCTGAAGCTCAAAGATACAAGAACCTTCCTCCAGACACAGCAGAGAGAGAAAGCTTTCCCGTAGAGCTAGCACTTTGATTTTGTACATCTAGCCTTCTAAACTATAAGAAAATAAATATGTTTATTGAAGCCACCCGCATGTGGTATTTTTGTTATAGCAGCACTAGATAACAAAGACAATTATATACTTCAGTTGTATTGGAGTTTTTTGAGAACAAACTTTATTAGGAGACCCAGAGAATAACAAAACAAGCCAAAGACGGAAAAAAATGCCAACACAAAGAAATGATAAGATAACACAGCAGGGGGCCTTATCTTCCTGTAGTCAGGCCATACTGACTACCACAGTTTAACGGGCACTCAGGGTTTCAATTACTTTATTCATCCCATCAGGCCCCAAGGCCAGACATGGCTTCTCAAAGCCCGTATCCAAGGCCAATTTTGGTTAGCACTCATCCTGAGTCTTGAGTCTCTCCCAGGATGTGAGCCCAGTGGCATTCCTGTGGGCCAAAGGGTACACGTACTTTACCTCTGCATCTACCTCCTTCCCTGAAGGGTCTACTTGAACCATAGACACTGGCCTGTCCCACCCTAGCTCTACAAGTCAGAGGTCATCTCTGTCTAGTTCACAACCCTATCTGTAGCCCAGCATTTGGCACACAGTTGATGTACGGTAAGTACTTGTTAAATAAAAGAGTGTTCTTTGGGCTTCAGCTGCCCTTCTCACTAACTCAGTCTGCCTATTCACTTACCCTGACCTGCGTTGTTATTAATTTTTGAAACCTGATTTTAAAAACTCATCAGAAACCTCATTTGGGTTCCAGCTTTGCCATGTACTGACTGGAAGACAGTGGTCATATCAGTTCATATTTTGAGCCTCATTTTTCTCATTCATAAAGGGGGTATGAAAATCATAATTTAGATCTCTTAATCCCACCCTGTTGCTGTCGAGTCAATTCCAACTCATAGAGTCATAGCGAACCTGTAGGACAGAGTAGAATTGTCCATAGGGCTTCCAAGGCTATAATCTTTATGGAAGCAATGGCCACATCTTTCGCCTGCAGAGACGCTGGTGGGTTCTAACTGCTGACCTTTCCATTAGCAGTTAAGTGCTGAACCATTGAGCAACCAGGGCTCCTTCGATCACTTAAAGGGCTGTTATAAAGACGCCTCTTCCAAATGTAGTGCAGTGTTTTATAATCTGTAAAAGACTATACATGAGGCAGGGATTGTTCAGGGGTAGAATTCTTGCCTTCTGTATGAGAGACCCAAGTTCAATTCCTGGCCAAGGCATCTCATGCGTAGCAACCACCCCTCTGTCAGGGGATGCCTTCTTGTTGCTATGATGCTGAACTGGTTTCAGCAGAGCTGCCAGGCTAAGACACACTAGGAAGATAGGACTGAAAAACTACTTCTGAAAATCAGCCAGTGAAAACTCTGTGGGTCACAATGGTCCGATCTGCAACTGAACCGGGCAGCGTTTTGTTCCATTATGCATGAGGTTGCCATGAGTTGGGGATGGATTTGACAGTAGTTAACAACAACAAAAAGACTATACAAATGTTAGGTGTTGGGAAACAGGGTGCTGATTCCCCACGAGTCCTGTTCCAGGTGTAGGAGCTTCCTTTGGAGGGAATTTCCTAGCCTCTCTGTCCCCATACCCCTGAATTCTCTGATCTGTGAGTTTGGGAGAATGAGTATAGAAGGTGTGGATCTGCCCTTCCCCCACCCTTCTCTCTAGAGCCAGCCTACCCATAAAAAAAAAAAAAAAATTGCTATCAAGTCGATTCCAACTCATAGTGAGCCCACAGGGCCGAGTAGAACTGCCCCATAGGGTTTCCATGGAGCGGCTGGTGGATTCAAACTGCCGACCTTTTGGCTAGCAGCCAAGCTCTTTAACCACTATGCAATCAGGGCTCCAGCCTACCCATAGGACACACCAATTTTCTGCTCCTCTTATCAGCGCATTTCACAGAGGCAGGCCTGCTTTCCAGAGCAGCTGAGGCTTGGGTAGATAAAGTTCAACATCAAGCCAACTGGCCTGATGTGCTTAAGATGCAGTTTCCACTCTCGCCTTTATCAGTAATACATTGTTTTGATCTGTCTTTATCTGTCTGGCTCCTGAGCCTCTCTCTCATTTGGTTCTGAATTCAAGTGGAGACAAAGAATATTATTGAGTCCTCAACCTTAACATTTGGCAGTTAGATTGTTATTATTAAGAGCCATCCAGAATTCTTTGTATTCTGAATCCCTGGGAGTGGCATTAACCAGCTCCCACTCTTGGGCAACATAACTTGCGTTAAAGCCTCTAGAATCTCTAGAAGCACAGTCAGCTGCTTGGTGCAATGGGGAGGGGGCTGGATTAGCCTTGCTCTCTGTTCTCACCATGACCACGTTCAACCCCCCCTTCCTCAGGGTGCAAGCGCAGTCTTCTCTCTCACTCCAGTGCTGCCACTTTTCTGTCCTGCTCTCACCCTCCCTTAGATCTTGAGGCTAAGCCTCTCTTTAAATCGCCTCCAAGGAACCTTCCCTTTCTCTTGGCAACTAGTGATTGACTCTCTGGGCAAAGTGAGCCCTGCTGATGTGTATGAAGGGTGCTCTGGAGAAATAAATTGTGTGGAGGATGACTGAGGGCTTGGAGAAGAAATTCTGACTCTGGGAAAAGACACAGGAACCCTGGAGGCTGTCACCCATCCCTCTGTGAGTGATGGATCTGCTCAGTCTAAGTTACTACTGCTCGCCAAATTATCATTTTGAATGGTTCAGTATGGCTGCAGGAGGAGCGGCCGGGGCTCACAGCAGCCATTTTAATAATTACCTGGGGCTGAATTTGGCATGAGGTGCTTGCTGGCACATAGATACCGCGAGACACTTTTTGACCTGGCTATACGGATTAGTAAAATTAATCGTATCTTGAGAATAGTTACAACTGGCAATTAAGAAGCCAGTGAACGGACCAGAAAGTAGGACTCCTGGGGTCCCCAGACTTGTCATCATTGTCATCATTGTTGTAAAAGACTAGTTGGATACTAGATTTACAGAGAAGCTTGCTATCAAAAAAGACACACTCAGAGGCAGCGTGGTGTGGTAGTAAGAACACCCTACTGGAGACCAGAAGACTGCATTAGCCCAGTCTAGATTAACCCTTGTCTAGCTGTTTGACTCTGAGTAAGTCACTAGGGCTCACTGAGCCTCAGTTTTCTTATCTGTAAAATGGATAAAAATTATATCTGCCCTCTCTAACACATAGTGATACTGTGCAAATCAAAAGACACAATAGATTCAAAATTATTTTAAGAACTCTGAAAACGTTTTACAAACTCTGTGAGACATTATCAGTCTCTCTGGCAATTTCTTTCCTTCCTTTTCTGGTCCCCTCTCTGTCTGTTCAGCCCCCACTTCCTAGGGTCTTCCTGCCACCTGTTTATGTTGTTCCCTAGGTGCCTTCTGGAAGAGTCCTCCGTACTCCGTTCATGTGCTCTATGAACAAATCTAAACATTTCTATTCTGTTCATTTCCCTAGGGGCTATGAGATCCTCGGCCATATAATTTAAAGGGTTTTTTCAGGGTAAGGCAGTAATGACATAAGTGTCACCCGTGGAGTATGTACTGTCTCATAGTATGTGCTACCATGAAAGAATGCATCTCTATTTAGGTCAGAGCCCCTCAAATCCACCCAAGCCTGCAGGCCAGGTCAGATGGAAGAGAATAGAAAGCTGAAGAATATACAAAGTGTATGTTGTGTCAAGCCTGTCTCCTAGCACCTGCCCACTATGGAGTGCCAAGGGAGTTGCCAGGGCATTAAGCATTTTGGTCCAGGAGCATAGTCTCAGAGCAGCCCTCTAAATATTGCATTCAGGTTTGATCTGCCTTTGAACTTGCTAGTGTTTTCTGTACCTGGAATGTCAAACTGAAAACTCAGAGCACAGTGCTGAAGCCCAACCTCAGCTGATCTTATATGCCTTGTGCCAAAGTGCCTGCAACAAAACTAGTCAAATCCTATATTTAACTGGCGCATCATTCATAATTTAGCAGATGTTGTGGATCGATCAGGATGGACAGGCTCTGGGGAAGCTCAGCCTGGACAAGAAGAAATGGCTTGGAATGCAGGAGAATACCTCAAAGACAGACAAGAATTCTATCTTTTATTAATCTCTTTATTCATTGATTGATTGAATCATTCATTCCTTCACCAAAATTCATTGTTGTTTATTGTATGCTAGGCACATTCCAGCTGGTAGTGGGGTGGGAATCCAAGATGGCTTCAAGGAGGAGGATGATACACTGACCTGAGCCTGGAAAAAAAGAACTATCTTGGTAGAAGATGAGGAAGAGTGACAGGGCACACATTATGGCTAAACGAACACCATGAGTAAAGGCTAAGGAAATAGATGAGGCAGTAAGTTAGTTGTCTTAGTTATCCACTGCTGCTATAATAGAAATACTACAAGTGGGTGGCTTTAACAACCAGAAATTTATTTTCTCACTGTTTAGGAGGTCAGAAGTCCCAATTCAGGGTGCTAATACTAGAAGGTTTTCTCTCTCTGTTGGCTCTGGAGGAAGGTCCTTGTCTCTTCTAAGCTTCTGCCCCTGGGCAATCTGCATATGAGTCAGCATCTCTCTTCCGCCATCTCTGCTTACTCACTTGCTTGTTTAATCTCTTTTATATCTCTTAAGACACACTCTACACTAATATTGTCTCATTAACATAATAAAGAAAACCTCTTCCCAAATGGGATTATAACCACAGGTGTAGGGTTTAGGATTTACAAAGCATATTTTTTGGGGACACAATTCAAGCCATAACAATTGTTAAACAGAGAAAATGGAGGAGAATGAGTCAGAGATGAGGCCAAAAATATGGAGAGGGTCAGAATTCAGAGGACTGGATAGAGCATATCGAGAAATCTAGACATTTTGCTACAGGCAATGGGGATCCACCTTGTTTTTTAAAGCTGAGACATGACACGATCAGACATGTGGCATTAGAAAGCCAACTTTAGCTGTGGCACCAAGGAAGTGATGAAGGGTGAAGATGAAGGCGGGGAGAACAATTTAAAAATGGCTGCCATAAAGGTAACAAGGATAGAAATGAACAATGACAATGGGAGTGAGAAGGATGACATGAAATCAAGAGATGCTCTGGAGGTGGAATTGCTATAGTCTGGGAGTTGCTTGGACGTAAGAGAGAGTGAGGGGACCAATTTAGATGGCTAGAAAGATGTGATGGGAAAACATACCCAGGAGCAGGAGCAGGAGCAGGAGATGAGGAAGAAGATAAGCTCATTTTGTCCATGTTGAGCTTGATATTTAATCTTATCAAGGGAAACTGTCAGATAGGTGGTTGGATAGACAAGCCTGGAGCTCAGGAGAGCATTCTGGCTTCAGGAAAGATGGCTATATCTCCACATCTTGTGATGCTAGAGTCTTGTCAGTAATTACAAGCTTTGAATTGTGTGGGAAAAGATTGAAGAAAAGGGAAGAGATGATTTCTTCCCTCTCTTTTTTTCTGTTTGCCTTTTTCTTTCTGCCCTCCAGTGTTTCTTCATTTCATTGAGCTATGGCCATGCTGGCTACCCAATCTACTCCATCCATCTCCTTGTCTTGGTGGAATGAAAGATAAAATTGAAGGTGCTGATACAACAGCCATGAGAGGGGTAGAGGATCTAAGGTAGGGGAAGAAGGAAAAAGAATGATCCTCTAGAAAAAACTGCCTGTGACTGAATGTGGCTATCAATTAGTACATATTTCTGAATGCTTATTAAGATCATAGTAACAGGTTAATGTACAATAGATCTTGATTTTTTTTCTTGCTTGACCCAGTTCAACACACCTGTTCTGTTCCCCCTGCCAGTCATGTGGTTCCATCCTTGGATCCAGAGCCTGACGCACCCATGTCTACCTCTGCATTTTGCTAATGCTATTTCTCTCATTAAAAATATGCTTTCTCCTTTCCTCCCTTATTTAAGTAAATCTTACCTTCTTTTTGGTGCAAATGGTTAACCTGCTCTACTGCATTAGAAGGATTGGCAGTTTGAGTCCATCCAGAGGAATCTCAAAAGAAAGGCCTAGCAATTTACTTCTGAAAAAACAGCCACTGAAAACCCTATGGAGGAGAATTCTGGGAAGATGGCTGCATAAACAGACCATCGTTCCCACCCTCCCCTACAAATACCACCAGAAATGCAAGGAAACGGTGCTCAGCTTTGAGGGACTCTGAATCAGGGAGCAGAGGAAAGCAGTGAGAAACTGCAGACAGGCAAGAATCAACAAATTCATTGAGTCACTTCTCCCATCATCCGTGCTCCTCCCCCCAGCCACAAAGGCCACTGGCTGCTGTGAACTGGGCAAGTGGCCCCAGAAAAGGAGCCTGCTTCCCTAACCACCACAACTCCTGCCTGTACAGAGACAGGACCCCAAGTTTCTGCTCTAAAATCAATAAGGCAGACCTCTCCGGGTGTCCTTTTTGGGTGTGTTAACACCTCCCCCACCTGGACACTGTTGGCTGCAAGCCTACTGGGAGTTACTATAGAAGGCCCTTGCAGTGGAGTCTGCTCTCATAGTCAACACTCTACCTGTCTCCCTGCACACTCCATTGCTCAGGCCTACGAAACCAACAGGATAGACCTCCTGGGAGCTATTTCAGGTCTATTTGCTCCCCCTTCCAGTTGGTGCTGAAGACTGCTGACTGAGGCTGCTGTGTGCTAGGAAGCAGGCATCTTTAGTGGAGGCTACATCCATAGCCAACATACTATGGGGGGAGGGGGAGCTCTGATAATAACAAGGTAGACCTCCCCAAGGGTCTGTTTGGAGTGTGCCAGCACCTCCCCCACATGGACACTATTGGCTGCTAGCCTGATGTGAATTGCTACAGAAGGCCTGTGAAGTTGAGTCTGCTCCCTTAGTCAGCACTCTACCTGACTCCCCACATACCCCATAGCTGTGGTTTCTGAAACCAATAGGACAAATCTCCCTGTGGGTCAATTAGGGTTAGTCTGCCCCCACTTCTGGTTGGTGCTAAGGACTGATGACTGAGGCTGCTGTGTGCTAGGAAGCAGGCATCCTGAGTGGAGACTACATCCACAGCCAATATACAAGGGGGCAGGCTCTGATAGCAGCAAGGCAGACCTTCCTGGGAATCCGTCTGGAGTGTGACAATCTATCCCCCAACCTGTAACTGTCGGCTGCTGGACTGACACAAACTCCTACAGAAGATTCCCTACAGTGGAGTCAGGATGTGGGTCACCTAAGTGGAGACTGCTCTCCCACCCACCACAGGACCACTGGGACTCTGAAACCAAGAAGACATCTCTCAGAGGTCCTTCTGGGGAGTGCCAGCCCCTCCTACTCCTGAAATGGAGAAAAGTCTGCTTGTGCTTCCCCTGAATGCCAGCTCAGATATAAGCAGCCCCCACAGAATAGGGAAGAAAGCCTCAGGCAAAACCAAAAAATCCCCTCGAAGGGGGCTTGCTGACTCAAGTTTTCTGACTATAAATGTGGTTGAAGACAGAGAGAAAGAAAGGGAGTAATAACCTGAGGGAGAGGACTGCGCCCCCTGGTGAACAGATCAATTAGTACATGATATCTCACCTGAGTCTCAGTATCTGCTGGTGGACAGACTGACCACAGCATGTTTTCTGGTGTGTTTGGGAGAGATTAAAAGCTGAAAACTGATCCCTGGAACTTTTGAATCCTAATTAAACCAGGGAGGGAGAAGGATCTATCACAGAGAGGGAAAGGAAACAGTAAGCAAAGGCTGAGGACTCTTCCCACCTGAAAGTTTTTTGCAGACAGTAGTGTGGGCAAAAACCCCAAATACTGGGGAAAACTGAAAAAGTTAACACCCTCAAAAATTCCAGTGCCCCGACAAAAAACCACAAGACACACATAGAACGGAGAAACAATGGCCCATACAAATGAATATGACAAAGAAAGTTAAAGAGCATCTAGAGATGACTGAATAAAGAATGGAAAAATATAATACAACAACATTAAGCATAATAAAGGAACTAAAGGGAAACATAGACAAAAAACTAAAAGAAATAAGGAAAACAATGCAAGAACAACGTGAGGATCTAAAAAAAGAGATATTGCAACTGAAAGGGACAATAATTGAAATGAGAAACACAATAAAAATACTTACCAACAGATTTAATCAGGTGGAAGGAAGGATCAGTGAATTAGAGGATAAAAACCCAAATCTGTTCCCTTCAAGTCAATTCCAATTCATAGTGAACCTAAATGCCCATCAACAGAAGAATGGATAAACAAAGAATATGGTACATACATACAATGGAATATTACTTAGTCAGTAGGAGAAATGAAGTCTTAATACATGCTACAATATGAATACAGCTGGAAAACATTTTGCTGAGTGAAATAAGTAAATCTCTAAAGGACAAATATTACATAACTTCACTTATATAAAAAGAAAAGGCAAATGTATAGAGAACAGAGTTTATTAGTGGTTACCAGGGGTAGGAGGGAGGGGGGAAAGGAAGGGTTAATGGTGAGGGAAATTTCACATTGATTAAGGGTAAGTGTGATGGTAAAAGTTGTGTGTCAACTTGGCTGGGCCATGAATCTCAGTGTTTGGCAGTTATGATGTAGTTTGGCAGTTATGTAATGATGTAATCACCTCCAGGATGACATCTGATATAATGTAATCACCTCCATGATGAGATCTGCTATGAGCAGACAATCAGTTGAAAGGAAATTGTCTTGGGGGTGTCGCCTGTGTCCAATATATATGGACTTTCTGACAAAGCTGCCAGCTTTTGCTCACTCTGGATCCCGCTCTTCAACTGACCACCAGTTTTTAGGACTTGAGCCAGCAGTCTGCCACCTTACCTTCCAATCTTGGATTTGTCAGCCCTTGCAGCTATGTGAATCAGGAGAAGCTTCCAGCCTGACTCCTGACCCTAGACTTGAGTCTTTCCGGCTTCTACAACTGTGTAAGCCATTTCCTTGGTATAAATCTCTCTCTCCATATTTATCCACATTTATGCCTATTCCAAAGAAAAATGATCTAACAGAATGCAGAAATTATCGAACAATATCATCCATATCACACACAAGTAAAATTTTGCTGAAGACCATTCAGAATGGTTGCAGCAGCACATTGACAGTGAACTGCCAGAAATTTAAGCC
>NW_004444026.1:7242214-7244075 GCF_000243295.1 Trichechus manatus latirostris | reverse complement strand
TTAGCAGCCAGGCACTTAGCCGTTACCACCAAGGGTCCTTATTTAAAACTAGGGACATTTACAAATATACAAAATAATTGTATATACAAATATCCAATTATTAAACTGTTCTGTTTAATTCCACAAACATTTACTTACTGCTCACTATGGGCAAGGCACTGTTGGAGAGATTAATGATTTAAAGACGCTGTCAGAGACTAAATTCTCTGGCACATCACCAACAGCACCTTTGGGAGATAATGTCTTCCAATCAAGGTTTAAAAATTGTAACTTCTTGGCATCTGTAAATCAAAGGCTATTTGTTGAAGAGGAACTATCATCTTGAATTACTCTAGAATAAGAGTTTTTCTAGGGGGGGCTATTTTTTATTTCCTCAAGTTTTATGGGAAAGTAGTGGATCCATAGAAGAAAAGGAAAGTGAAATCATTCATATGCCATCACCCAGAAGTTAACATTTTAGCGTGTTTCCTTGACTCTTCTAAGAAAAGTTACTTTTTTTGTAAAAAGAAAAAAATGAATTGTTTAAAAACAATTTTAGGGAAATGGAGTTACATAATAGATCCTATTTTCAAATAAAGTTAATTAATTTAATTTTACTTGAATTTAACAGAAGAAGAAAGGCCTATGTTAAACTCTAAGAATCATTGAACTTCATATTAATGTATTGTCACCACAGGGGAGAGTTTTTCCTAAAAGATTCCTTTGTATTTAAAAAGAGAGATTATGAAAACGTTAAGAGGTGAGAGTTATTATTTTTAGGTGACATTTGCCCATTTAATCACTTAGACATTTTTTTAAAATTTAAGTTAAATTTTTTTGTCATCCACATTCACAGTAATTACCTAGGCTACTTCCTTACAGCAGTGATATGGTTATCAGAGGTATCTGTTGTGTTCCTTGCTTTTCAAAATGTATTTATTGGTTGCAAAATGATGTTTTGGTCCCGTTTGCTTCTTTTCCTTAGGGCTTCAATCTCACTTTCTATGTCATTTTGTTGCTTTATTATCTTAGCCATGAGATCTTGTTTTACTGGCAACTTCTTATTAGATTATTCTATAACAGGAGTTGGAAAGCTTTTTATGTGAAGGGCCAGATAGTAAATATTTTACGTTTTGCAAGCCATGGAGTTTCTGTAGCAACTACTTAACTCTGCCATCTAGTGTGAAAGTAGAAGCAGAGAGTACATAAACAAACGGGTGTGTTTGTGTTCCAATAGAACTTTATTTACAAAACAGGATGGTAGGCTGGATTTGGCCCTCAAGTAGTAGTTTGCCAACCCCTGTTATTAGCATTATCCTATAGAATATTCGGCTATAGAATATTGTGCTATCGAAGCTACTGTGAACAATTTTCTTTTGTCCTTGAGTTAGATTTCTTCCGTTCCCTGAACTGAGTATCTGTCTGTTTTTTGCAGTTATTATTGTAATTGTGTTGCCCATTTCTTTCCTTCTTACTTATGCTTGAGCACTTCTGTCCAAACATGTTATTGTTTGATATAGGGTTGATACCTCTGAATTCCTTTTGCCTGTACTTAAGACCACTCAGTTTTCCTCTATGAGCTTGTTTGCATATTTTATCTTCCATCCACTTTTATAAAGTCTAAGAGAATGCAGAGGCACCAAGGTGCAAGAGCGGAGATAAGGCGGGAGGGGAAGAGCTCATCTGAGGATGACTAGAGTCTTTGTTATAATACTGCATTTGTTTTCTCTTCTGCGATTTGGTGAAATGTTCTTTACCAGGGTTCATTCCTTTATTCAAGTTAAGGTTATTCCAGGGAGGCGACATCATTGGACTTTAGATCTTTTTATGGAATAGCCCTGAAGAAAGGTATTCTTGCAGTTCAGTTTCCCAATTTCTCCTA
>NW_004444026.1:7239102-7241220 GCF_000243295.1 Trichechus manatus latirostris | reverse complement strand
GCCCATCTGCTAGGGTTGCTGTGGAGGTGTTTACTTCCTTGGGTAGGATATTGGACAAGATGGTTGCTAACATCCTTTCCAACTAAGTTTTTAAAATTAGAATTTGAATATTTATGGAGGTCTTTTGCAAAGCATGCAAAGCCCTGAGAATATTGCAATGCCTCATTTTCAAAACGATTTTGTTATCTTGCCACATTAGAGAAGAATGGGAGCTGATGTCCAAAAATCCAACCATAGGGGGTGTTATAAGTCAGCATGCTGAGGATCACTGCTCTGAGAGAGACAGTGGGATGCAGAGGGTAGATGATCTTCCAGCTTGACTCCTCCAATCTGTAGCAGAGTTCCAGAGCACCCTGGACTCTGGCTGCAGTTAGCTGGCCCATCTCCTTGGACTTTGCCACTTCATAAATTTGCCAACAGAACTGGGCAGGCACATGGTGCCCATGCCTGATATTGCCCCCAGCAAGGAGAGGCATAAATCCCTTCCGCATCTGGGCCTCCAGCCTTGCTGCACTTGGACTGATTCTGAAAGTCACCCTGGCTGTTTGAAAGGAAATATCATTTCTCCATGGTCTTCTCTGCCATTGACAGAGAGACTGTGAGGAGTTGATAGGAAGGAGCCTTCTCTGAGGTTATATACTGCCCCAGAGAAAGGAGGTTCTCCTTGGAGGGGGTGACCATAGAAAAGCCCCTTTGTAAAATGGGGGCCCTGCATCTACCTCTTGCGATGAACAGTGCTGCAAATCAAGGAGGCCTTTTGCAGTATATACATATGGAATGAGGCTTATTTATGAGTGGGAAGAAACCTATAAAGAAGAGTTATTAAGTCCAGGAGGTACTGATTTATGTCATAGTAAAATTTAGACTATAGTTCAGCCAGACGAATGACAGTCTCTGACAGGTGTCCATGAATAAATCCCCTTCTTCTAAAACATTCCCTTCTCTCTGCTAGCCACTGGCCAGATTCTTCAGCTGGCTGAAGGAATTTGCCCTTGCTACGTTTCTCCTCACTTCCCTCCCTTTCGTGATCTTTTTCAGCTCCAGATGAGAGGGAGGAGAGCCACATAACCAGCTAGCTTTGAGAAAGCCTTGGGTTTTCATTGTCTCTCACAAATTTCTGGAGCCTAGAAACCGAGCTATTTGCCTTCAGGCTGGCAGAGACTGGCTAGGAGATCTGAGGAAGGCAGGGTAAGTGTTGGCAAAGATGCTTGGCTTCTGTCAATAACTGTGTGGAATCACAGCATCTCTCAGGGCTGGAGGCCCTGCATTCCTGCCTTTTAAGGCTCTGTTGGTAGGAGCTGTGTAATTAGATCCTGGCCTCCAGCAGCTGTGGCCTCTAAGAAGCTCAGCGTACTCAGATCTTTGACCAAGAGCTCTGCATCTGATGGTATGACGATGGCTGTCCTCTGTGGATGCAGGCGACTGGGGCTCCTTTGTACTCCAGACCATATCTGTATTCAGGTGGGACATGAGGTTCTTCTGGCATCTACTGCAGTGGTTTGTGTCTGCATGTATAATAGCTCAGAAAGCACAAACTAGCTTCTGTTAAATGGACTTGAGATGCTGAATGCATAAATATGGCTAGGAGTCATCTATCTGTCTGTCTACCTGTCTATCTATCTATCTTCACACCAATATCTATTTGCCTAACTCTGTATTTGTCTGTTAACATACATAGAAATACAGAGTCCATGACCAAAATCTCATTACAAAAGCTGATCAAATGGAAACTTTATGATTAACTACATTCTTTCCTTTCTTAAAATAACCTGCTATAGCAGTGTTCATCAATAGAAGCAGGGATGAATATCATGCATATAGACACCTGTTAAGGGTCTACGGACACCCTGGTTGGGTAGTGGTTAAGAGCTACCACTGCTAAGCAAAAGGTCAGCAGTTTGAATCCACCAGGCGCTCCTTGGAAACTCTATGGGGCAGTTCTACTCTGTCCTATAAGGGTCACTATAAGTGGGAATCAACTCAATGGCAATGAGTTTGCCTTGGTTTGGTAAGGATCTTCAGCTATATACGACATCAGTTAGCTAAAACCTTCCATTGGCATTCCCAAAGTAAGGGATTAAAATATATATGTATTCCCATTATCCACTTGTGCTCCTG
>NW_004444026.1:7237334-7238460 GCF_000243295.1 Trichechus manatus latirostris | reverse complement strand
CGTATCTCGAAGTTCCCCAGGAAGCCTACCTCAGGTCTGGATATGGACTAAAACAGGGCTCTAGAAACAAGACTTTGATGGGCATTGATCCTGATCTTATTCCCAGATGTCTGAAATTTATTAACCAGGACCCTGCATGCTCACAGAGGTCCTGATACTTTGTGGTATGAACTCTTCTTGTCCAGAATCCCCTCATAGAAGCCCAAGATTAGCGCGGCTGTGTTTGACCTGAGGTGGACTCAATATGACAAAGGTTTATTCTTACTCATGTCTGTCTACCTGTCTATCTATCTATCTTTATAACAATATCTGTTTATTTGCCTAACTCTGTATTTGTCTATTAATGTACATAGAAATACAGAGTCCATGACTTGTATACGGAGTCCTGTGCAGGCCAAATACCTCTGCTTGGCAGCTCCCTTTCAAGCAGTGACTCAAGGATCTAGCTCCTCCATTTGGGATCTGTTGCCTCTGAGGACACTATGAAATGGGAAGGGAGAATCATGTGGAGTTTTTTAAGGGTCAAGCATAATTCCATTCCTTTGGTAGAACTTAATTACATGACCCTCAATTTAATGCGAGGAGGGCTGGGAGAGGTCATCTTCCTGTGCACCTGAGAAATGGAAACTGCATGGAAAGCCTGTAGAATTTTCTCTGCCACAGTCCCTGCAGTAGGTAGGCTAGTGCTGGGATTGTTCTAATAATATCCAGGAGGCCAGTGAGACTGCAGTGCAGTGGATGAGGGGAAGAATTGTGGAAGATGAGGTCACGAAGATACCTAGGAACCACACAACAGAGTGATTGGGATTGGATTTTAAGTGGTTGGAAGCCATTGAAGATTTTGAGCAGAGGAGTGACATGATCAGACTTACATTTTGAAAAGAACTCTCAGGTCCTATCTCCTTTGTACACTTTCAAGCCCTCTTGGCTCTGGCAGTTCATGGAGGGAAGCAGTCCCTTCCCCCACAGTCCCTGCCCTCAGCATTCTTTTGACACTGCAAAGGCCCACCAGGTACAAAAAGGATGCTCTATGGACAAGGTCAGTCCCAGCAAAACCATGGTGATAACTCAGTGTGGTTTCTATATCATTTTTTGTCTGTTTGTGCTACCTCTCTTCTCCCTCAAG
>NW_004444026.1:7189861-7228288 GCF_000243295.1 Trichechus manatus latirostris | reverse complement strand
GGACTCCAGATGGAGAATAGGATGAGGTATTTGGATTTTATCTAGTGGTGGATACCTGGAGAGGGTAGAGATGAGTCTAAAGCAATTTATCTTATAAGAAGACATTCCAAGCCCCAAGTGAGGGGTTCCCCAGTTTCCCTTCTGCTCCAGTCACACTATGAGGGTGCCCGTGAACTACACATGCAAGCTCCTGAAGCTCCAGGAAGGTGGACTCAGGCAGACCTCCTCATCAGCCCCAACAGAAGGGCTTCTGCATCCCTCCTCTACTGCTCTCCACTCTCATCACTCAGCAACCCAGTGGCCTGACAATCTCTCTCCCCTTCAGCACCGTCAGGGGACAACATTCTTTAGAGGTGAAAGTACAGTTTAATTTCTAAGTTCACCAAGGCGTGGACTGGGGCTGCAAAGGAAGCTGAATGCATTATTGGTGCTGCATATTTGATAATGTGCGGAGTTTGACCACACGCAGCTGGGGGCCAGACGAGTGCATTCCTATGGAGAGCTGCACCCTGTCTGCCTGGGCCAGTGGGGGCGGTTCGAACAGCCAAGGCTTCACTTCCTGTGCTCCTTGTGTCTGCTTGGCAGCCCCTCCTCTAAGGAAAAGAAGTCCATTCCTCTCCCTACCTCCTTCCCTAGACAAATGTAGAGGGACGAGAGAGAGAAGTGAAAAGGAAAAAAAGAATGGACTTCTCCCCCGATGCTCCCCCACCCCCACTCCCTGGGCTCTCTACACAGAGACCCTGCAGAGAATGGCATTTCTCTCACTGCGGTTTCCCAGTGACAGTGGGGTCAAAGAAAGCATTTTTCAAAAAGAGCTTGTTTTCTCAATTTATGGCAGAGCATCCAGTAGCAAGCAGCAAAATGAAATAGGTCTCTGTTATCTCTCCCCCCAAAAGAGACAGCCCTTACAAGGGAAGGAGATAATTCCTGTCTGGCTTTTATATGCCTCATAAAATGCATTGTGCAGGCATGTAAAATATATGGGACTGGGCGGACATATGGGGCGGGGAAAGGTGCAGTCCCTGGCTCCTCACGCTGTTTGAGCTGGAGGACAGCAAAGTGGAGAGGTTTTTTCCTTTCTCTTCTTTTTTTTCTGAGAATAAGGACAATGATAATTGAGAAAGCCCCCAAATACAGCCTCTGTACTGATCTTCCATGGCAGATGAAAGCATGGAGAGGAAGAGTAATAGTAAGTTGAAATGATAATAATAAAGGCTTCTTTTTTTGCTTTGCCCATCTGTGACTCAGTTTTCAAGTTTCTGGGATACAGCTGTTGGGGTAACTGGGAGTCGGGATAACTTCTCTCTTTGACTCTTGCAGTGCTTGGTGAGTCCAGGCATATATCTGTTCATAATATTTACCTGAAGTCACATGTGCTAATTTGTACATACACATACAATGCATATAATGTCATTCCATCTTTAGCCCTCCAGGAACTTAGAATGGTGATCTCGCTCGAGAGTGACCTCATTTGTTTCCCTTGACATAAATAGTTTGAGCTTGATGGCTGAACACTTATGGACTCTTCATTTCCAAGTTCACAGCCATATTCCAGGAGGGAGAATTTAGCAGCATTGTCCAGATACCTGATTCCCTCCTTTAGATGCCCCTTCTTTAGAATGTCTACCACTATGTTCATCCTCTACTCTTGTTCAGAGGAGATTAAAGAAACTTAAACTGTGATGCATATCAAATTGTTCTTAAGAATTAGCTGAGAAGCAGCTAATAGAATGAGGGATGGAAGACAGAGAGCAGCTGTTCCCTGAGGACGATACCCGTCAGATTTGGGACTGGAATATAGTGTTTTTAGAGCTGAAACTCTGGTATGAGGACATAGGGATTCTTGAGTCAATGGAATAGTGGAGATGAATGAGATAGAGCACAAATATTTCTGCCTTCTAACTCTCTCCTTCTTTCCTTTGTTTCTTCTTCCTTCTATCCCTTCCACAAATATTTCTGAGCAATTCATAGGCACAGGACACTATGCTAAGGTTTAAAGACAATAGAGGGAGACTGTCCTAGGAATCAATGTTCATTGATTCATTCATTCTCTAGACCAGTAGTTCCCTAACATACAAGGCTTTTAACAACACAGATTTACAGGCCCAAGCCCAGGCCAATAGAATCAGAACGTCGAAGGGGTCGACTCTGGTACTCTATATTTTTTGAAGCTGCACAAGCACTGTAATGAGCAGGCAGGGTAGGAACAACTGTTCTATTGTGCTCTGTGTTCCCAGGAAGGAACCAGCTGCCCCAATCCAGTAGAATAAAATGTCACAGGATTTGGGGATGAGCAGAGCTTGATTCTTCTACCCTAGCACTATAATTTTCAGGTTGTGTGATATTTCCAAACCTCAGGCTCCTCATCTCTAAAATGGGGATGTATGATAGAACCCAAATTATAGAATTTTGGTGGAGATTGAATGTGACAACATACGCAAACACACTTTCTAAACCATGATGGGTTGTACGGTGTGATCTCTTTACCTCAGCATCTTCCTGCGTGTTGACTGCCTGCTCTCCCTTCCCTTAAGTTCTCAGGAGGTGCTGTCCCTCTGCTTCTGCTCCCATCTCTCATGCTCATACCATTGCATGTTAATTCTTGTCACCTTGACTTTCTGTGTGTCTACTAGTTTCTTTCCCTGTCTACACACATGCTTCATCCTTACAATCTCTTTCCTCAGAACTGCTGTTCTCTTAAGCTACCATCTTACCTCCCATCTTTCCTTCACTAACACATTTTGATAACAGAGGAACCCTCTCTGCTGTCATTTTCTGTCTACCCACCTACTCCTTAATGATTAAATGTTATTGCATCCTGTACTACTCCATGAAAGCTGTTCTCCAAAAGGTAACCAACAGTCACCAACTGTTGGCCAACCAACAGTTCCACTTCAACCTCTCCACAGCATTCAGAACCATTGTTCTGTCCTTTTATTGTTATTTAATACAACATATTGACTGCATCTCCGTTTTCACCACTCATATTACTGTGATGGTTAATTTTATGTGTCAACTTGGCTAGGCTATGGTGCCCAGTTGTTTGGTAAATATTAGTCGAGTTGATTTTATGAAGTAGTTGCATGAGATCAAATCAATTGACCTTAAGTAAAGTAGATTACCTTCTATAATGTGGGTGATGTGATCTTCAAACCAAGCAGTTGAAGGCCTTAAGAGCAAAAAGAGTTTCCCTAGGGTGTGTTCTGCCTCCAAACTATAAATAAACATTTTGCCATAACTTGGCTTTTTCTTCGCTCTTCCTATTGCCTGACCTATGGATTTTGGCATGCAGGCCTGTAGGAGTCTCCAGCCTATCGCCTAACCTATAGATTTTGGACTTGGTAACTCCCCACAGTTGCGTGAGCCAAGTCGTTAAAATAAATCTCTCTCTCTCATGTATATAAACTGTTAGTTTTTTTTTCTCTGAAGTACCCTGAGACAATCACTGCTAAATAGATGCTTTCATATAGGTATCTATGTTAAGCTTGAGTTCTGCATTAAGTGTGGAGGCAGGGTCGTTCCAGGTTTGCTTGATTCAGTGGCGCTACGGTATCATTAAGGGACCAGGTTCTTTCCACCTGTTCAGTTTTCCATCCTTGGGATATTGACTTGATTTCTTGGATCGATTCCCCTTTGGGTCTCAAGATAACTGCAACAGTTTCAGATGATGTGTTAAGATGCAATATGAAGAGGCAAGAAAAAAGACTGCTCCTCTTAGAATATCTCTTTCTAAAAGAGTAGGGAAAATCTGTTCCAGTGGACCTACAGGACATCTCATGTCTCATTGGATAGAATCACATTATACCACTGACTAAACCACTCATTGGCAAGGGGAATGGGAAGACTAGGATTGTTTCAGCCTCACTAAAGCACATGGCAATTCCATAATGGTAGTGAAAAAGACATGGAGGATAAGGATAACCAACAAAGCTGCCCTTCTTAGCTATACTCTTAATCAACAACTTCTCCCATTATTCCCACCAGTATTGTTATACCCCTTACAATGACACTCCAATCCACCTTGCCACATTTCTCTCTCCCTGTTCCAATCATACCTGGCTACTTCCATTTCCTGATTTCAACACACAGTACTGTGCCTCTGTGCCTGTTTTCATATGCTGTTCTCTAAACCTGGAGTTTATCTGACTACATTTTATCAGAACTTAACCTGAGTGGGTGTGTGGGTATTGTCATGATTTGTACAAGCTCCTTTGTGTCTCCACTCTGCTCAGGAGATACTTTTAGCATAGTTCCATTGCATTACTTACAGTTCTTACTGTGGACTACATATTTCTTTGAGAGCAGCAATGTGCTAACTAACTTCTATATTTCCATTGTGCTAAGGCACAATATCACCACATAATAGGTTTCAGTAAGTACATGTTAAATCAAAGAATTAACAGGTTTAATGTAGATAGCTATATATGTTTCACACTCAGTCCTCTTTCCATTCCAAGCACATAGACACAAATTCTCCACTGATGCTTCAAATGCCATTCAGATCACTAAGCCTGACCAGGGAAGATGCTCAGCTTTTCCCAAACCTGTCTCAGGAAGCACTCCTCGACAAGATACTATTTGGAAGAAAGCTTACAAGTGAGGGACAGGCCTGAAGATGGAGGCATAACAAAGCCATTTTCCCCCCACAAAAGTCACACCTCTCGATGTTCACTGAGGTCAATTTCCTTAAGAAAATTTTACCAATTGCTACAGTTAATTGGCATAAACCACAGGCTATTTTAACAATAAGGGAACCTATGAGAGTAAGTGGAGATTTTTCTAAGCAGCAATTTCAGGTACTCAAGATTAGGTGTTGCCTAGAGGTAGGGCCAGATCACTTCCAAGGTTCTGGGAAAGGTACCCCTGCTGTGTGCCCATGTCTATATGGATGTGTCTATATGGCTTATTACTGCTATGAGGCTGAACCCCCAACTGGAAGGTGGGCACTTTTGCTCTTGGCAGGGATTCATGGGAATGTGAGAAAGTGATGGAAGTCACTCAACTGCCCATGAGGAGTGGCCTACCTTTATTTGTTCACCTGGATTAATCAGAGTTCCTGTAGGTCAGACTAAAAGCACATGGGAGACTTCCCCTTGCCTTTGTGTGGTGATTTTCACTTTGTGTACTGTTCCCAGGCCAGCCAGCCATGGCGACTGTGACAGGCTGTTTGCCCTAATAAAGCACACAGCAGCAGCCATCACAGCTTATATAGAAAAGAACTGTCGGGACCACTTTTCCTTTCGAGTTTATTGTGCCCATGGTGGGCACGTGAGGTTTTACAACATCCCCACCCCCAGCCTTCCCAGCACACTGTGCTTGGCTAATGTGGTTTGGAAAACCTGAGAACCAGTCAGGCAAAAAGAAAACAAGTCTATAAGCAGGGGATTTTGTCTTCAGATGCCCTTCCCACACCCGTCATTTCTCTACTCCTTCTCTCTCATGGGACTCTTCCTCTCCTCGTCCTTCCGTAGGCACTCAGCCATCTCACCCAGCACAGTGCTTTTAGGAAAGGATCTGATCTTTGTCATTTACACCTGAGCATGAATTTAAGCACCTCTATTACATCTCCCAGGAATATTTGCCAATTAAATCTCCTACTGCTTGCGGAATGAAAGACTTTGTTCCCTGTTAAAGTTTCAGGCATCAGTGAGTAGATATGCTATACAAGCACACACCTATGCACATATCTGCAATATTCAAACTCTGGAGTTTTATAGGCTTTGATCCTTGCAACATCTGCATGAGATGGAAGAGATATTCTTAGCATCTTCATACTACAGAAAAGAAACTCCAGAAAAAGAAACTGAGGTTTCTTTTTCTGTAATATAATTGATTTGTCTAAGTCACAGGGGGAATTTAGCCAAGACTCCCACAATTCCAGCTTTGGCATTTAGTAGTTTTGTGACTTGGAGCAGGAATGACCTCACTGGGCAGAGAGCCCCATGGCCAATGGATGGTAAATGTCCCCATATGTTCATCCGGAAGTCAGGATCCTCAAAGTGACAAACCCTCATGTGGTTTCAGCCTCTTCTGTGTCAGGCACTGGTATGTCATTAAGATATTAGGGATACTTCTAGTTGCCATTGTCAGCTAATCCTAAAGGCATTTGCCCCTAAATCAGCCAGTCACTTACCAGCCTGTAAGGGCAAAGAGATTTGCCTTGTTCATCTACATCCTTCAGCTTCTCAGCATCAGAATTTGATATTCCCACTTGCACCCTCTCACTATACTTTTACTCTTTGTGCAGCCTCCCCAAAGACCAGCAAGGAGTCTGGCTAAGTTAGCAGTTATAATGGAGTGGGATATCCTGTTGGCAGAAAAATGGCAGCTATTGAAAGAGCCAGGGTCTGTGTTCCTTGGACGTCTCTCCCTGCCCTCCATCTCTGAATGCACAGAAGGAAATTTCCATTCCATGCTCCAACTATGACTGCAGTGGTCTAGTTAGAGGCTTGCTCCCTAGTTTCACTAGTGTTATGGCATTCCTGGGGAAGGTGGTCTTCCTATTACCTGACGACTATGTAGCATGAAAAAGATACTATGCTAAGTGCTATACAGTGTTTTCTCATTTAATTCCTATAAGTATCTGATGGAGTAGGGATTATTTTTCACATTTTCAGGTGAAAGAACAGAAATTCAGAAGAGTTAAGTAACTTTCTAAAAGTCCCACAACTAAGAAAGGCTAAAACTGGGTTTGGAACCTGGGTCTGACCCTAAGGCTCAGGCTGTTTCCATTACATAAATGGTGATCTCCTTGGTCACCAAGTAAGACAAATGTGACTGGTATCAACTTCAGTATTATTCAACAAACATCTTTGAACTTCTGCTATGAGCAAAGCATTGTGATGGGGCCTGAGAGTGTACAGATATGCATGATATAGCAAGTTTCTCTTCTCCAGGGACTCATAATCTAACAGAGATAAACTTTTAGAACATTTCTCCATCCATACTTCCACTTACCTATCACCCATCTATCCACTCATTCCTGCTCCATCCAGCTACTCATCCACCCACCCACATATCCATCCATCCATCCAACCATTGGATATTGTGTGTGTTATGTTCCAGACACTGTAATATACCTTCTGGGAGATACAACTCTGATCAGGCTATCTTTATGGAGCTCAGAATCTCGTGGGCAAATCAGATATGTAACTATTCCTTTAACTCTTTTTAAAAGGAGAGCAAATGGAACTTGAGGGGTTTATAAAGTGCTATGTGTGCCTAGAACAAGGACCTTTAACTCTGTCCAAGGCAGGGCATGAACAACTTTACTTAGGAGTTGTCTTCTAACACCCTCCCTGGCTATGGACTCAGCTGGCCTTTCTCTCCTCTGGGATCTTACAGAACTTGAAATACTTTCTATCATTATTGTCATGTTCAGGTCTCTCTTCCAAGAGGCCCTTGAGGAAAGGAAGTCAGGTACTATTCATCTTTGGCACCTGCATTGTGCTTAGTAAGTACCCCATTGTATTTATTGTCTTGAACTGAACCTCAGTGGAACTCAGCTTCCTCTAAGTGCAACTCTCTAAGATGAGGAGGAGGAGGAGCGGGGTCAGGGGCTTGCCATATATGACCTCTCAGGACACTGCCAGTGTTTTCTTTCAGTGCTTCTGTAGTCCTCTCAGTTTCCCACACCATGGTCTCCTCTTCTTCAGCACCTCCACCCCTAAGCCCTTTCCCTCTTCTTTATTCACCTTTCTCCCCTATATCATGAAATTACGCAAACAAGATCCCAACAAAAGAAATTCTTAAGGCGGGTTCCACTACTTTTTACAGCATTGCTGTAAAGATTGGGTGAGGAAAGTGTATGGATAGGAGCATCTCTGATCACTGGGCCTGGGTAATTTTTGTTTGCAAATTGCTAGATATGAACTTGGAAAGACAAAGGAAAAGTCCTTTTGAAGGCAGAGACGACCACAGAAATATTGTGCTCTGTGAAATAGATAAGCAGAAGAGCTGTTTATTCCCTTGGTGGCATGAGGCCCGTCTTTGAGGCAGATAAATCTTTGCTGGTAATACAGTACTTAAACCAGAACTGACACCTTTTTATATCAACTGCAGAGAATTGCTTTTGTGAGGCTCTGATACAAAGGCTGCCTCTGCTTTTTCTTGCATATCAATTGCTTGGCAGCCTGTTGCTTATCTCAGCCCTGCCCTTTAGGCAATTGCCCCTGGTCTCAATATGGAATCAAGGTCTGGGAAGGACAGGGAAGAAGAGATGGCCCAAATATGTAAGGGAAGGCTAGTAGAAGCACACAGGCATTGCATGGAGTTGGTATGTTTGCCTGTTCCAGGGATCCTTCTCTCTACCCCTCTCTGCCTTCACCTTCACACTCATTTCCTACACAGGAGCAAGCTGGAACCAGCTGGCCAGGCAGAGCAGATGAGCGTAGTGCAGTCACCGTACACGCAGGTTTTGCCAGGCACCCAGGCCCCGAGGTCATATGGGCCAAAATTATTTTTAACTGTTTTCTCTAATAGACAACTAATACATACTCATCGCAGATAAATTGATAAGCAAAAAGAAGAATAGAACTGTCCATAATATTCTGTTGTCTATCCTTCTAGGGGTAAATATATCTAATTTCTATGCACATATGCATTAAAAAATAAAATTATGCTCTACATAGAATTTTAGCTTTTTTCTTTTCTTTCATTTTCCTCTTTAATATAGCAGGTACTTTTCCATACCAACAAACCTACTCCTGCAACATAATGGAAGGAGCTGACATTGTCACACTGTTCTCATGCTCACAGAGTTCTGTGGCTCATGAAGACCTTTCCATTTCTCTGCTTAGCTAAAGGCCTTCCTCCCTCTTACCTTCTCTACTTAACTCCACTTTCCACTGGGTGCTACCCAGTATTTTCTCATTTAATTCCCATAAGAATCTGTTATGGATTGAATTATGACCCCCAAAACTGTATGTTAACTTGGCTAGGCCATGATTCCCAGTATTGTGCGATTGTCAACCATTTTGTCATCTGCTGTGATTTTCTTACATGTTATAAATCCTACCTCTATGATGTTAATGAGGTAGGATTAGAGGCAGTTATGTTAATGAGGCAGGACTCAATCTACAAGATTAGGTTGTATCTTGAGTCCATCTCTTTTGAGATATAAGAGAAGTGAGCAGAAAGACTAGGGGACCTCATTCCACCAAGAAAGTAATGCCTGGAGCACAGCTGAGAAGCTCCTAGACCAGGGGAAGATTGATGACAAGGACCTTCCTCCAGAGCCAACATAGAGAGAAAGCTTTCCCCTGGAGCTCAATGCCCTGAATTCAGACTTCTAGCCTCCTAGACTGTGAGAGAATAAATCTCTGTTAAAGCCATCCGCTTGTAGTATTTCTGTTATAGCAGCACTAGGTAACTAAGATGGTATCTGATGGGATAGGGGTTATTGTGCACGTTTTTAGCTGAGAGAACAGAAGTTCAGAAAAGTTAAGTGACTTGACTTGGAATCTGCAGACATGACTTACACTACCCATAATTAGTTGTGTGACTTTGCCAAGTTATTTAATCTCCCCAAGGCTTAGTTTCTCTACCTATAAAACAGATTATTAATTTTGACATCATTTGAATGAGATCAGGATTAAATACAACAATATTTATCAGCATGGTGCCTGGTAAACGGTAGATGCTCAATTAAAAGCAAAAAAAATGTTTTTTTCCCTCCAGAGTATGTTCCCCACAGTAGCCACTTTAGTCTCCTGTGGTCTACCCTGCTTAGCATCACTTGGCACCATTGGCTGTTTAAGTCTCTAGTGTTGGCCCACTTCTCCTTCCCAGGCTGGGTGTTTTAGTAATCTAGTGCTACTATAACAGAAATACCACAAGTGGATGGCTTTAACAGAGAGAAATTTATTTTCTCACAGTCTAGTAAGCTACAAGTCCAAATTCAGGGCATCAGCTCCAGTGGAAGGATTTCTCTGTCTGTGGGCTCTGGAGGAAGGTCCTTCTTGTCAAACTTTCCCTGGACTAGGAGCTTCTCTGTGCAGGAACCCCAGGTCCA
Organism: Trichechus manatus latirostris; assembly: GCF_000243295.1. Lineage (NCBI taxonomy): Eukaryota > Metazoa > Chordata > Mammalia > Sirenia > Trichechidae > Trichechus > Trichechus manatus. The sequence goes on along the minus strand of NW_004444026.1, from coordinate 7,218,276 downwards.
AAGGATCCACTCTTCTCCTGGTGCTTTTGTTGATGGTATGAGGTCCCCCCTCTCTGCTCACTTCCCTTTCCTTTTATTTCTTATAAGATAAAAGGTGGTGCAGGCCACACCTCAGGGAAACTCCCTTTGTATTGGATCAAGGATGTGACCTGGGTAAGGGTGTTACATCCCACCCTAATCCTCTTTAACATAAGCAATCTTACCTCATTAACCATAGGCAGAGATTAGGATTTACAGCACATAGGAAAATTACATCTATCACAAAATGGAGGACAACCACACAATACTGGGAATCATGACCTTACCAAGCTGATACATATTTTGAGGGGACACAATTCAATCCATGACACTGGGTTTACAGTGCAACTTTCTTTGTCCTGCCAACCTTGTTTCTTCCTAGGGGTTCTTTGCCCTCTTTGTTGTTGGTGTTTCTTCAACCTCCAAGGCTGCCTAGCAGAGAGGGGCTCTGTCTTCATGGATATTTTGTAGTTCCCTAAACAAGTTCACAAGGAGCCCTGGTGGCACACTGGCTAAAGCACTTGGTTGCTAACTGAAAAGTTGGCAGTTCAAACCCACCCAGGAGCTCCAAGGGAGAAAGGCCTGGCTATGTATTCCCATAAAGATTACAGCTTAGAAAACCTATGGGGCAGTTCTACTCTGTCACGTTGGGTCACTATGAGTCAAAATCAACTTGGTGGCACCTAACAGCAACAACAAACAAGTTCAAAGGCTCTTTCGATTTTAAGAGTTTCACTGCCTATTGCTTTAGAGTAACTGGAAGGGGATAACAATAATGTCTTGTGCTCTGGAAGTCACTTTGCCTTCATAGACACGGGTCAGGGCTTGACTAGACATATATCCTTCCCTAATCCTATTTCCTAATGGTCCTTAGGAAAAATCTCTTTGGCTATTGTCCTGGAATCAATGTTGTTCTTTCCCAATCCAGATCGTGGTGCTCCTATCCCTATCACTACCGCTCTCTGCCCACTTCTCAAGAGTGGGCAGCCTCCCAGGGTAACAGCCACTTGTGGCACAGAACATGTAGCTGTGGGTACTTGGCTAAGCTGGAAACCCATATCCCCTGCCAATCTATAGCTTTCTTCCCGAGCAGCTGCCACCACACAATGGAATTAACATAAAATGCAGCTTGGCAGAGGCACATTTAATTTACGGTGATTATATTATCTATTATACAACACAGTTTTAAGTACTACAAGCTCCCTGTAGAACAGGGGGAAAAAACCACATGTAAAAAGAACCCAACCCTCTCCAAAATCACATAATGACAGAAGAATCTTAGTAACAAAATACAATTCGTGGCATAATAGTGTATTTTAAAGTACTTAACATTTCTCAATTCTCTATTTCATTCCCATCAGGAGCTCAGTTTATTTCTAGTGCAGGAGAAAAAATATCAACAATTTAAAATTCTGAGACACAATTAAGCTGAATGTGGGTTCTTTGCAAGAGAATGTTCCAGGGTAGATTCTGGGTGGGTTTCCCTCTGGATGGAATAACCGTGCACTGCTGGTGTACTCTGGCCAGCACTGGGCCTGGACACCATGCCTTGCCCTGGAAGGTGAACAGAGCCGCACACTTCCTGGGCCCTGCTCACGTCTCTACTAATTCCCAGGCTGCTTCTCTCTGCCTGGGGAGCAGGGGGCTAATGCTGCCCACTTCCCTCCTCACATTCTCGGGTCTCCTCTGTGGGAGAGGGTCAACAGAGATGATTCAAAGAACATGAACCCTGAAGTCCTCCAATCCTGATTCCACTACTTGCTAGCCATGTGATCACTCTGGGCCTCTGCAAAATGGGGATAACCCCAGCCCCCTCAGGTTTGTTGTGAGAATTTGATTTCACAAAGTAGCTAGCAAGTGCCTGGCATATAACTGGAGCTCAACAATCCTTTATTCCCTCCCTGCTACCGTTCTGTTTTCCACTCCCTCTCCTTCTGTAGTAAATGGACAGACAATGTTTTTCCAAAAGGAATGGGTCATGAAAAGTGGGCTTTCAGGTAGCTCTGGGGAGGTATTTGGACACAAGAGGATCTTTTCAACAATTTCAAGTAGTCTTTGAGCCTTGAAGGTATACATCAGCCCCGGAACTGTGGAGGTGTGAACCTGTCTGGAAGCAGAGGATTGAATCAGATGGCCTCTGGGCTGAAAAAACCCTTTTCCTGCCCCTCAAGCTACTACAAACTAGGAGGAATGTCAGGTGTGTTCACAGAGTATGAAGGACCTAAACTGGAAGACAGAACAGAATGCAGTGAAGGTGCTGAGGAAGTAATAACTGGCCCTCTGGCTTGCCAGAGGTGGTGTGATGGTTAATGTTATGTGTCAGCTTGGCTAGGCTATGATTCTCAGTGGTTTGGCAGACGCTGGACTAGTTGAGCTTTCACTTTCCATGATGTGATCTGATGTGATCTGATGTGATCAGCCAACAAGTTGAAATAGATGTTTCTTGGAGGGTGTGGCCTGCCTCCAGTATATACATGGATGTTCTGGCAAAGCTTGCTTTCTCAGCCTTTTACCCTTTCCATCATGTGACTTCCAGTTCTTGGGACATAAATAAGCCTGCAGAAGTCTCTGGCCTGCTGCCAGACTTGCAGATTTTGGATTCTCCAGCCCCTGCTACACCGTGAGCCAGCAGAGGTCTCCAGCCCACCCACCTGACCCACAGATTTGGGACTTAACCAGCCTTCACAATCGTGTGAGGCTATTTGCTCAATTCTGTGGCCCATTTTCTTGAAGTAAATCTCTCTTTATATAACTACATATATGTTTCACTTGTTTCGTTCCTTTAGAGAATCCAGACTAAGATGGGTGGCATCATGAGGGCTGTGGGTAAGTCACAGGACAGCCACGCTTGAACTCCACTGTGCCTAGCTTACATCCACATTAAAGGACAAATATTTCTTGTTTTCAGGGGAAGGGGAAGAAGGTAGCCTCTCTGCCTGGGGAACGCGGGACTAATGGGATCTTTGTTAGAAAGGTCTTCAGCAACCTCTTTTCACAGCTTGCTTAGCAAACTTTATTGCCAAGATGATCTTTATGTAACTCAACACAACTTATAAACAGGGGCCCTAGGTTGTGACAGACAGCCGGTGAGGCACAGACTCAGTCCAAAGATGAACAAGACTCTGTCCTTGCTTGGTAGAGTTTACATTTCAGACTGGACACAGGGGATGGAAAACGCTACAGAGTAAGGTGTGTGCTTTCAAAGAGCTAAAGGCAAACTGAGACACAAGGGTTCAAAAGCACAAAGTATTGTGCTTCTCCTGGTAGGGAGAGAGAACGTTTCCACTAAATGAGACGGATGGCATTTGGGATTGCTACAAACTTTAAACTGATTTTCTTAGGACCACACTTCAGTGGGAGTAGAGACCTTTCCATCACTCTCTATGTGATATGACCTTCATATGACTGAAACTGTTACTATCCATAATCATCCCCCTCTGTATTAAGTGAGAGAAGCAGATATCAATCAGTCAACATATATTTACTATGCACTTAATATGTACCCAGCACCTAGATTGCTGAGCTCTGTAGGTGACACAATATAATAACTGACATGGATAATATTTAGCAATTTACAGAATATTGTATCATATACTTTATATGTGACCCTAATAATAAACCTGTAGAGTCAGGCAAAATATAGATACACATATAATCTTAGATATTATTTTAATTTACATTATTACAATATTCACTTTATGGAGAAAATCCTGAGGCACAGGAAAGCTAAGTGGGTTTGCCCGAGGTCACAGAGCTAATATGTGGTAAGTCATGAAGCCAGGTCTTTGTATTCTAAACCCTGTGCTGTTTTTACAATTCCATTCTGCCTCTTACAACTATATGCTAGCGGGGATGTGATGTTTGAAGATTATTGCTGAAATATCTAGAACTGTATGTAATATGAATTCCAAAAATCTTGCTGACCCTTAGGTTGCATATATAAACGAAAGGAGAAATAAATCATTCGGCTACAAAAAGCTCCAAACTCCAAACGTTTCCTCATCTTAATGAAGTGCCAACATGATCTCACAGGTTAACCCTTATACTGGCCACACTCAACTCTTCTTTCTTTCAGTTTCTCCTTTTTTCTTCCGTTGTTTTACAGAGTTGAAACCATTTACACGAAAGCAAAACCAGGCCCCCTTTCAATGATTTTTTTCTATTTCTGTTAACTTCTTTCTGCCCCACCAGTTGCTACCTACATACTCCTGATGAAATTCTCCTCAGGTCCTCAGGATATGTCTGGGTGTGGGGCCAAAGATGAGGTCAGATGATAATCCATGTTGTCTTTGTTATTATAAACTGTCGTAGCTTCTATTTAAAGTTATGCCATTTGGCTTTGTGTAGTGGCAGCTACATTTTTTTTTTCAGGGTGAGGAAAAAAACAAACAATCATTTAGCTCACCTGCATTGGGCACAAGGAAGTCTTATCTACTAGACTCTCAGAATTCAGTCCTCAGCTCTGAGGCCAACGCTGGGATGGGGTCTCCAGGAACTTGGTGGTGCAATGTAGGTGTGAGGTGTGATGGAACAGGCTTGGTTGGTGGAAGTGAGGCTGGAGAGAATGGGAGTATTAGGAGAATTTCAGAAGAAAAAAGAGACTATAGTCCAGCTTGCTGATAGTTTCCATGTAGGAAATAGAGAAGAAGAGAAAGACCTGAATATCTCAAACCATATCGTTTACCTGAATGACCCAGTTGGAAAAGAAGCTAATTTCACAAACAAATAGTAAGTTTGTAAGTGGGATAGACCTGTTTTAGCCACATGTTTTTTTATTTCCATGCTTATATGGCCCTGTCATATTTTAGGAATTCAGTAAATATTGAAAGAATGAGTGAATGGATGAATGAATCATCTCATGAAGACTTGGAGATGCCAAGTTAGAGTACAAGTAATAAGATATCTGCTAAAGTGGTGTCAAAAGGAATGAAAGCTCCACAAATGAGGACATTGTCACCACATTTTCCTTCTGCACAAACACAAAAAAAAGGGGCTGGAGAAAAGAAGACTCTTTGGAAAAGAGAGTGATGTGGAGGAGATTGGTTCAGAAGTCTGTGGCTTTCCGGAAACCTGGTCTTTACATAAAAATTGCAAAAGAGAGGAAGGAGAATGGGAAGGAAAGAGAAAGAAACTAAAAGAAGAGAGAGAAAGAGAAGATGAAAGGAAAGGGAAGATAGAGAGAGGGAAGGTGAAGAAGAAAAGGCAGAGGAAAAGAAGAGAGAGAAACGGGAGCCAAAGCAATAAAAAGAGGAATAAAAAATGGAATGTGAGGAATGCAATGGAAGGAAAAAGAAAAAGGACAGAGAAAATGTGACTCCATTCTAAGAACGTTGTCACTGCGGGTGTGCGGGTGTTGTTAGAGGAGGGGGTTCAGGCCTTTGTGCAACTGTTATTATATAATTAAGTCTAATAACAGTAATTCATTGGGAGAAGTCACTGCCTGCATTATGGATGGACTCTGATTTGATGAGACTGACTCTGCTTGTATTCATACTGCCTGACTGGAGTGGTGGGGGAGCCCGGTTGGGGGAATGAAACGAATAGAGGTTGTTCCCCATCCAGCTTTCCTGAATAGAGGCTGCTTCAGACTCAATCACATTCGATTATTTCCATTTATCATTCTCCCAGTCATAGCCTTGTCTTTCTATTAATTATGGAGATTAGCTTGAACTATTGTTGATGCTAATTAGACTTTGAGAAACGCGTTTAGGCTGCCCATTGGTTGGCACTCAGGAAAGGAAAGGAGGTGGAGAAAAAGTGGGGCAAGTGCCAAGCTTAATCTATCCGCACTTGGGCACACACAGAAGAGAGAGCTGCACTGGTTAAGTCACAGAAGGAAGAGAGCTCACTAGGCATGACCCTCCTTCTACAGGCTTCTCCTCTGCACCTGCCTTTGTTTACAGGTCACTCTTGTTCCCATGTTTTCCCTATAGGTGCTGTGCACATCCCTGTCTCTGTGTATTGCTCATGCTGATCCCTCCTTCTCAAATGCTCTCCTCCTACTTTTCTACCAATCGAAAACCCAAAGATCAGAGTACAGTTGATGACCTCACTTCCCCATGAAGTCTTCCCTGAATATTCCATTTCCAATTACTATCTCTCTATTTTGAATTCCTATTATTACTACAGTAGAGTCTTTAAGAAGACAAAATTCGTAGTTAGCAAAACCTGTCTTCAAGTTCCAGTTGGCTTATTGCTAGCTGCTTGACCTTAGTCAAGTTAGTTAATGTTTCTCATTTTCTCGTCTTTATAACATTGGCAAAATAATAATACCTCCAAGTAATGTAATGAGCAGGACTCATGTCCAAAGTGTCTTCTATCCAATTCCATGTTGAGAATTGGATAAAATATACAATTATATATATATATATATCCAATATAGCCAATCTCCATGTTGAGAACATAGAATGTGCTTAGTAAATCCTTGGAGATTGACCAAGAACAGAGATTCCAGTATCTAAATGTGAGGGACTTTTGGAGAAAATAACTTTGGAGGTGGGAGGAATTGGATAGAAAAAAATGTAGAAAAATGTAGGCAATGCAAGATGAGAATTGTTATCTCATCGTTATTAAGAAATTCTGTAGTTGTATACCTGTAAGAAGTTGAACTGTAAAGTGTTGTGTGATAGATATATTTACAACAATGAAAAAAAAAGAGTAGCTGCTGAGGCTGCTTTTGTACAGCCAAACACTTCTTGTGATTTGCTTCTTTGGTTTTGAGGTTTAGGGTCATAGTTTCATGGGACATCCCAGTTAATTGGTCTAATAACGTGTTTAGTTCTTCTGTTTTACCTCTAGTTTGTTGCATAGTGCCTAGAGTCTTAAAAGCTTGCAAGTGGCCATCTAAGGCACAACAAGTGGTCTCTATACACCTGGAAGCAACAGAGGAAGAAGGTGCATAAGGAATAGGAGGAGGAAATGGATGCGTGGCTAATTGCCCCCATGAACAACTGCCTCCTTTGCCATGAGACCATAAGAACTGTATAGTGCCTGGCTACCATTACTGAAAATTTTGATCAAGAATTCTGTAGAAGAATCCTGATCAAAAGGGTAAAAAATGCAGAACAGAATTTCAAATTCTCATGGACTCCAGACTTCTGGAGCCATGAAGTCTGGAAGAACCCCTAAAACTATTGCCCTGAGATAATCTTTAAATCTTAAACAAAAATAACCCCTGAAGTGTTCTTAAAACCAAACGATGGCTTAGCTTAGCTTAGCTAGTAAAAAATGTCTGCCTTGAGTATTATGCTCTTCTAAGAACTATCTAAATGGGATCAAATTGACAAGAGCAACTCCAAAGATAGATAGGAACCTTAGAGGGTAGTGAGTTTATGTTAATGGGTGAGGAAAAACTCAGAAAAAGAGGGTGAGAATGGCCGCACAACTCGAAGAATGTAATCCATGTAACTGAATTGTACAAGTAGAAACTGTTGAATTGTATGTTTTGCTGTGTATATTCTCAACAACAACAAAATAAATAAATTAAAAAAAGACATCTTCTAGCTATTTTCTTCCATTATTGTTATTGTCAACATCCACCCAGGAGAAAAGAGTGGTCCAGTATTTAGAATACATTGTCTTAGGACTGGAAAGTCTTACTCAAGGTTAGCCTCTGGCAACCATAAACTATTGAATTTTTGCTGCTTTTTGGACTCTGAGTTCATTGTTGGAAAGAGAAAAAGAAATAGTAAGAGATATATAAATTTCTCTACAGGTATGGTGAGGAGAAAGATAATCACCAAAAGGTGATATAGTTATTTAAGAACAGTAACTTATTGAACATCTATGTCTAGCCTTCATAGGTTTTGTGGAGGAAGTATGAAAAAGACAGGAAAGACTTGATCTCTGTCTGGGATTTATTTCTACTGTTTTCATTCAATTAATTTGACAAGCATTTAATGAATGTTTACCATGTATCAGTTGCTAGGCTCAAAAGGTTTCACTTATACAAGAAATTCTTCCTGACCTCATGGACTTACAGTCTAGAGAGAGCCTTAACTCAGTAGTTGACTTTGGGCTTCCCCACAGTGGAGTCCTGCAGAGCAAGGAGCAGGCTATCTGGAGGCCTGCTACCCTGCTCAGGCACATGGCCAGGTGACTTTGCCCCTGACTGACCATCATAGTCTGGCTCACATCTTCAAAGGAGCTTCTTAGTCTTAGGCTCTAGACAACATGAAGTCACCTGGTCTGCTGTAGGCTTGTCCCAGGATTTGAGCCTTACCTCCCCGCTAACCATTGATTTGAGTCTCAGAATATGACCACAGGCTTTGATTGTTGCAATTAATTGCCCAGTCCAGATTTAATGCTTCTGCTGACTTATCTGACCCTGACTAGTATGCAACTTTGCTCTACTCTCACAGTTTTTGGCATTTAGCTCACTCTTCCCCAGGCATCTAATCTCATTAGGTAAGGCACTCATTAGGTACCTATTATATACTAGGCATTGGCATTATAATACAGTGGTTAAATTCACAGACTCTGGAGTCAGACCAAATGGGTTCAAAGCCTGTCTGTGCCACTTATAGTTGGTGGGACCTTGAGCCAAGTTACTTAAATATTCTGTGCCTTAGTTTCCTCGTCTTATTGGGTCAATAATAGTACCTATCTCACAGGATTGTTGTGAGGATTAATTGAGTCAATAAAGTGGTTAAAACAGTACCAGGGCAGAATGTTTGATAAATATTTACTACCATTATTTCTAGGGATGCAAAGAAAATTAAGATATGATTCTATAAACAAAAATGTGTAATAAAAGGTTGCAAGTACTATAATAGAAGTCTACTCTGGGTTTTAGAAGAAATACAACCAGAATGCTCCTTAGGAGCAAGAATGGCAAGACTTCAGCTTGTTTATTTGAACACATCATCAGGAAAGACCAATTGCTAGAAAAGGAAATCATACTGGTAGAGGGTCAGTGAAAATGAGGGGAACCTTCAATGAAATGAATAGACACAATAACCACAACAGTGGACTTGAGCATACCAATGGTCATGAAGTGGCACAGGGCCAGCCAACTTTTTGAGCTGGAACTGATTCAACAGAAAGTAATAACAACAACAACACATAAAGTATGCTGGGCTTACAAAGGAGAAATCAATTATTCCACCTGGGGGAAAGGAGGTGGTGGTATAGTCAGGAAAGGATTCTAGGGAGCTGTAACCATGAGCTGACTCTTGAAGGTAAGGAGGTGTTCTCCAGGTGGACAGGGAGGAGAGTGATGGCCAGTGGGAGGATATGGTCATCAGAGGAAGCAGCAAAAGTAAAAGTTAGGGGGCACAAAACAGCAAAGCATAGTTGGGTAATTGCAAGCTGGTTGGGATGACTGGAACTTAGAGTCCGGCATTGAGAGAGAAGACTGAGGTGGCTATCTGTGGAAATTGGGGAAAGGTCTGGAACACCATACTGGGGAGTTTGAGTTTTTCTTGAAAGTAGCAAAAGACACAGATGGGTTCTAATTAGGGCAATACCATCATCATATTTGTGTTTTAGTTCAATCAATCTGGAATGACAGTTAAGAAGCAGGAAGATAAATTACAAGACTCTTAGAACAGTGCAGGCAAGAGAAAGCTGAGGCCTGACCTGGGGCAGGTGCTGTGCAGATACAACAGATAGAAGGGAGGCAAAGACTGAAAGGGAGGATAAGGGAAAGGAGTGTACATGGACTATTCTGGTTTCTGACTTGGTTGCCTGAGTGCTTCTAATCAGAAACAAGGGGAGGAATAAGGTTTGGGAGAGAAAATTGAGTTGTTCTGAACATATTAGATTTGAAATGCCTATTGGATGTCAAAATGACAATGTCAAGCAGAGAATAACAGAGAGTCACTCTGGAACCCCAAAGAGAGGTCAGAGTTAAAGACAATGATTTGAGAGTCAATAGCTGATAGGAGTAGTTCAAATCATGGAAAGAATGAGATTGTCCAATAGGAGCATGAAGATTGATTTAAAAAGTCCAGAATGGAACCTTGGGGAGCCCAATTGTTAAGAGATTAGACAGAGGAGAATGTATGAGAAAACATGACGAAGAAAAGCGGTCATAGAAGTGAAAGGAGCTACAGGAGAGAGTGGACTTCAGAAGCCACCAGAGAGGAAGTCAGTGTCAAGAAGAATGTGGTCAATGGTGTCAAATGCCACATAGATCAATTTAATAGAATAACTGAGAAAATTGTCCATTGACCTGGCCTGGTCACATTTACAGCTTATAACCCTCAGTGCAGACAACTCCAAAGGATTTCACTTAATTATACTGGCAGTTCACTATGGGACTTACAGCAGTCAATTCTACTGCTTGAAACAAATTTGGGAGCACAGAAGTCACAATGCTGCCTGGCCTCTGCCCTTCTTGCCCAAGGAGTACTGACTGCTTTCTGACTCTGAGATTTTCTCGACTTTCTCTGGAAAGTGCCAGAAAAGAGATAACCAACTCTTGCCTTGGTTGATCAGAATTTAGGGTATGAGAGAGGCATGAATATCAAGCTGCTAGCTATGGGTGCTAGACAACAATTGAGGTTAGGAAAGGAAAATCTGACTTTGAATGTATGGGAAAAGAGCTTTACAAATGGAAAACCACTCAACTACTTTTGTTGTTCTTGCTGACATTGTTGACGTTGACTGACCCAAGGCAGTCTACACCACAAGGACCCAGGATACCCCAGAAAGCCCAGGTCTCTTGCTTCTAGGGACCTAGTCCAATAAACAGACTTCTTCCCCTCTTTGAAGCTTGTCTGGACCAAACTAAGGTGTTAAATAATATGTCAGTGCCAGAGACCACACTCCCATAAGAGGTAAATAGTGCACGTGGACTGGAGGAGAATAGAGAGAGTGAAATGCAAGAAAACTTTCTTACCTGTCTGAAATGAGCCCAGCTGCTGAACAAATCCAATACACCAGTCTGTCTTCATACAACATCTTTCTTATCAATAATGTAAGCATGATGGAGGCTGCTATTGATCTTCAATACCTAAATCTTATTTCTCTATGAATAAAAAATGTAATAAGATCTCAGAAATAAGCTAAAGACCACTGCCTGGGTCTAAATGACAGGGATAAATTACAGTACACTGCAAAAGACTGAAAAATGTTAATGGATGGCCGTCCCAGGTTGCCCACGAGCTGGCTTAGAGGAGCTCAAAACTAAAGCTGGCGAGGAGCCAGCAGAGAAGATCACTGATCCCATCCCCTCTGTGGCCTGCAGGACAGCATCAGATCCATCACTGCCAAAGACCCTGCAATGATAATAGCCACACTCCTTTGATTTGGTATATTTTCTTGCTTCCATTTTATTGGTGTGAGCGTGTGGCGGGGGGGCATTACAGTTTTTCTACTTTCAATGGGATTTAAGATAATGTACAAAGTTAAGTATAATATAAAATGGGAAAATTAAACAGTAAAATATCAATGGGAATGGTGACATAGACATTGCCAAGCACCTAAGATTTAGTTATTGACTCTAGCTGGAAATGAGTTTCATTACATCTAAGAAAAAAAAAAAAAAAAAGCCACTGAAGACTGTTTCTTTATGTTTTGGGCCCTATTTTCACTTTGATTTCCTTAGTAGAACACTCCCTTTCCTTCGTATGCCCCACTGTGGTCCAATCCACAGAGGTAAATTGCCCTGCTTGGCTTTGATGTCGGGAGAGGGGTTTTTAGAACGTATGCCACATGCAATGACGGATATCATAAATACAATGAAGACACTAAACTCTGATTGAAACCTTTCGGTGGCACCACTGCTTCCACAGGCACAGGTACAAATTTAAAGTATTAAGTGGCCTTTTCCAAATACAGCCTGTTTTCATGTTCCTTTCCTACCTTCCAGTCCTAATAAAGCAACTGTGTAAGCCTCCATTTTGACCCTAAAGGAGTGCGGTTCCTTCCAAGTTTGGTAGTCTCTTTGTTTTTTTTTTTTTTCCCCTCTGAACTAGAGTCTGTAAGATATTCTTAGCTTCCAGATTCTTCTCTCTCCCTCCCTCTCGTTTTTGCCCCACTCATCCTCTTCGGAGATCCGTATCTATTGGCTTCACCCCTATGAACTACCCTTTGTCGTTGCCGCCTTCCCTCAACTAGCTCATTCTGTCTCTTCTCCATGGGATTCCTTCCTTCACTTCTGGTCTTTTCATAGATAAACAGAATACTGAAGCAGAAGTCTGACCCCATCATTGGCTTGTTTGTTTGATTCCTTAGAGAGAAATAATGAAAAATCCATATCAGAACATCTCCAACATCAGAACATACTCAAGTCCCTTATAGAATATATGTAGCTTTTCATATAATTTTATTAAATAAATGGTATAATGATATATTCATTGTTATTGCAGAGTATAGGCTTAATAGTTCTGTTACCATCACTTTATTAACTTTGTACGATCCAGGGCATACGGGAATATTGTTATTGATTACTATCTTGATCAGATTTACCTCCCTGAAAATTGCAGTCATAATATAGACTCATGTCAGAACGGGACCTAAATCAAGCTTAACCTGCTTGGCAGTGCCACAAACTCAAATGCGGTTAGACTTATTCTACATTTACATATACAACTCTACATTTGAACAACTCCTACTGTTATGACTGAGACTGTAGGAGTTTTTATGATTCCACAATTGCCTTTCTGCATGTATTATACCTCCATCTACACTATTATCCCTAACACTGTTGTTGTTGTTATTGTTAACTGCCTTTGAGTCAGCCCCCAACTCATGGCAAGCCCATGTGTTACAGAGTAGAACTTCTCCATAAGGTTTCCTTGGCTATAATCTTTACAGGATCTGATTGCCTGGCCCTTTCTTCTTCGGAGCTGCTGGGTGAGTCTGAACCAACCTTTAGGTTAGTAGTCAAGTGCAAACCATTTATGCCACCTGGGCTCCTGTCCCTAACACTAGCCCCAATAAAAACACAGTTATTGGGGGCTTAGGGCAAGTTCAATCACTTTATATCTATGAGGACGTTAGTGGTTCCGTGGTAGAATTTTGGCCTTCCGGAGACTTGAGTTCAATTTCCAGCCAGTGCATCTCATGCACAGCCACAGTGGTGTCAGTGGAGGTTTGCGTGCTGCTGTGATGCTGAATGAGTTTCAGTGGAGCTTCCAGACTAAGTTGGACTAGGAAGAGACGCCTGGTTATCTACTTCTGAAACTCAGCCAATAAAAACCTATAGATCACAACAGCTCAATCTACATTTTACCCTGGGGATGGCACAGGACCAGGCAGTGTTTTGTTCCTTTGTGCATGGGGTTACTATGAGTCAGAGGCCAATTCAGCAGCAGCTAACAACCAGCTTGGCTGAGTGTGTGTGTGTATGAGTTGTATTTGTTTGTATCTTATAATGTTCTAAGAGCAGCTCCTCTCTTAAATTTGTCCTACTCCCTTTTACCTTGTTAAATTTATAGATCCAGACCACACTAAATGTACAGGTTGTCCCATAACCCTCAAGATTAACTAAGTAGCAATACTCTCAGTTTAAAACATTTGTGAAACACACAGCCATGTGAAACTCATGGTTGAGGCTACTCTAAGAAGATCATCGAGGATATCGTTCATTACTTTATAGGATGTCTGCTCTATGTAATCAGGTTTCTCATTTCAAATAGTCTGTTTGAAAGCTTAGAGCCAAATTTGTGGTTTTGTTATACATAAACAACAACAACAAAAAAATCAAGCCCATTGCTGTCAATTCAATTTCAACTCCTAGTGATCCTATAGAACAGATTAGAACTACCCCATAGGGTTTCCAAAACTGTCATCTTTATGGAAGCAGACTGCCACATTTTATCCCTCAAAGCAGCTAGTAGGTTTGAACCGCCAACCTTTTGGTTAGTAGCCACTTAACCACTGTGCCACCAGGGCTACTTAGAAAGATGTTTACCTGTGTTTTATTGACTGTGCAGAGGCATTTGTCTGTGTAGATCATAACAAATTATGGATAACATTGAGAAGGATAGAAATTCCAGAACACTTCATTGTGCTCATGAGGAACCTGTACCAAGAGGCAGTTGTTCAAACAGAACAAGTGGATACTGCGTGGTTTAAAGTCAAGAAACGTGTGTGTCAGGGTTGTATCCTTTCACCATATGTATTCAATCCATATACTGAGCAAATAATTTGAGAAGCTGGACTATATGAAGAAGAACGTGGCGTAAGGATTGGAGGAAGACTCACTAACAACCAGCAATATGCAGATGACACAATCTTGCTTGCTGAAAGTGAAGAGGACTTGAAGCACTTACTGATGAAGATCAAAGACCACAGCCTTCAGTATGTATTACAGCTCAATATAAAGAAAACAAAAATCCTCACAACTAGACCAATAAACAACATCATGATAAACAGAGAGAAGATTGAAATTGTCAAGGATTTCATTGAACTTGGATCCACAATTAACACCCATGAAAGCAGCAGTCAAGAAATCAAACGACGTATTGCATAGGGCAAATCTGCTGCAAAAGACTTCTTGAAAGTGTTAAAAAGCAAAGATGTCACTTTGAGGACTAAGGTGTGCCTGACCCAAGCCATAGCGTTTTCAATTGCTTCATATGCATACAAAAGCTGGACAATGAATAAGGAAAACTGAAAAAGAATTGATGCATTTGAATTATGGTGTTGAAGAAGAATATTGAATGTACCATGGACTGCCAGAAGAATGAACAAATCTGTCTTAGAAGAAGTACAGCCAGAATGCTCCTTAGAAGTGAGGTTGGCGAGACTTCTTCTCATGTACTTTGGACATGTTATCAGGAGGGACAAGTCCCTGCAGGAGGACATCATGCTTGGTAAAGTACAGAGTCAGTGAAAAAGGGGAGGACCCTCGATGAGATCAATTGACTCAGTGGCTGCAACAATGGGTTCAAACATAGCAACGATTATGAGGATGGTGCAGGACTGAGCAATGTTAAGTTCTGTTGTACATGGGGTCATTATGAGTTGGAACCTACTTTATGCCACCTAACAACAACAAGATATAGAAATAAAGATAAATATATACCTATATTCTACAAGGCACTTATGTATGTTCTGATGTTGGAGATGTTCTGATATATATTTATATATGGTATATGTATATATATATATATATATATATGTATGGTGCAGATCACTGTGCTTGGTTCTTGGAAAGAAGAAGGAAGAAAGGAGGCAAGTAAGTAAGCAAGCAAAGAAGAAAGAAATAGAAAAAAAAAAAAAAAGATGACATAGCCCTGCCCTTAAGGAACTTGAGAAGTGATGGCCCCCAGCTCCTTGAACGGCTTCAGTGCACATTGATTTCTCCTCTCTCTGAACTCTAACAGCACTTAGAGTCAATAACACCCAATTTAGCACTTGATGATATACTACCTGGTATTGCCTTCCTATTGTTTTATGTGGCTAAGTTTGCCTTTTGGGCAAGGATCTTGTGTTAACTTCTGTCTTCTCACAGTGACTAGTGCACTTGCTTAGTTGATAGATTGATGGAGAAGCCATCCTTACCAAGACTATGGTCCAGGCCCCTTCTAATATACAGCCTGGTGCAGCTCACCCCCTTGGACCTGCTCGGTTACACAATAGCATTTACTGCTTGATTTATCCCTGCTGCATGTGAGCGTCTTTGAAGAAATGAACTCTTGCATATAGTTCCATATGCCGGGGTTGTGGCTAAATATGTTACTGTGAGGGGAATTAAAATGGTTTAATGATAATTAATTCCTGCATTCAACAAAGATTTACTGAGTGCTGACTCTGTGCCAGGCACTATTTTATGTTATTGTAATATATCAGTAAACAAAGATCTCTGCCCTAATGGTGTTTACATTCATGCAGGGTGGAGGGGACAAGGGAGAGAAAAGAAGAAGGCAGACATTAGACGTTAAATATAAAAAATATGTAAATTATACAGTCTGTTAAATGGAAGTAACTGCTACAGAAAAATAAAAAGGTAGACATGAGTAAGTGGGATTGGAAGTGCTGCATGAGGATATGGTGTTACAATTTTAAATATGGTGGTCAGGGAGTACATCAGTGAGAAGGGACATTTAAGCAAAGACTGAAAGAAACTGAGGGAGTTAGACATGCCCACATCTGGATGTAGAGTGCTTCAAGCACAGAGAACAGCCATTGCAAATATCTCAAAGGAGAAGTGTACTTGGAGCACTCAAAGAGCAGCAAAAAGGCCGATGTGATTGGAACAGAGTGAACCAGGGAGATGGGAGATAAGATAATGAGATTAGAGGAGTGACAGGGGTACGGATCACAGGTGGTTCTGTACAACATGACAGTACTTTGAGTTTACTCTTAGTAGGATGAGAAGTCACTGGAGAAAATTGAGTAGAAGAGTGACACAATCTAATTAGCTTTTTAAGATGTTTATTTTGTTGCTCTGTCGAGAGCAGACAGAAGGAGGTCAAAGGAAGGTGGAAGCTAGGAGACTAGTTAGGAGGCTATGGTGAGAGGAAATTGTAAGGGGAGATGGTTAATCAGACCGGAGGCAGTAGCCATAAAAGTGGTAAAAAGTGGCCTGATTCTAGAAATATTTTTAAAGGTGTAACGTACTTGACCAATTCTGGTTGAGTATTGGTTGACATTCAACCATTTCAGGAGGTAGCATATGATCAAGAACTGATGGTACTGAAGGAAGTCCAAGCTGCACTGAAGGCACTGGCGAAAAACAAGGCTCCAGGAATTGACAGAATACCAACTGAGATGTTTCAACAGACGGACGCAGCTCTGGACGTG
Organism: Trichechus manatus latirostris; assembly: GCF_000243295.1. NCBI lineage: Eukaryota > Metazoa > Chordata > Mammalia > Sirenia > Trichechidae > Trichechus > Trichechus manatus. The sequence goes on along the minus strand of NW_004444026.1, from coordinate 7,201,560 downwards.
CTCAGTTGTCTATGTCAAGAAATTTGGAAGACAGCTAGCTACCTGGCTGACTGACTGGAAGAAATCCGTATTTGTACCCATTCTACAGAAAGGTGATCCAACAGAATGCAGAAATTATGAACAATATCATTAATATCACACACAAGTAAAATTTGCTGAAGATCATTCAAAAGTGTTTGCAGCAGTACATAGACAAGGAACTGCCAGAAATTCAAGCCGGATTCAGAAGAGAACATGGAACAAGGGATATCATTGCTGATGTCAGACAGATCATGGCTGAAAGCAGATAATACCAGAAAGATGTTTACCTGTGTTTTATCGACTATGCGAAGGCATTCGGCTGTGTGAATCGTAACAAATTATGGATAACATTATGAAGAATGGGAATTCCAGAACACTTAATTGTGCTCTTGAGGAACCTGTACTTAGACAAAGACGCAGTTGTTTGAACAGAACAAGGGGATTCTGCGTGGTTTAAAGCCAAGAAAGGTGTGTGTCAGGGTTGTGTCCTTTCACCATACTTATTCAATCTTATTTTATAAGAAAATAATTTGAGAAACTGATCTATATGAACTAAAAAGCAGCATCAGGATTGGAGGAAGACTCATTAACAACCTACATTATACAGATGACACAACCTTGCTTGCTGAAAGTGAAGAGGACTTGAAGCACTTACTGACGAAGATCAAAGACTACAGCCTTCAGTATGGATTACACCTCAACATAAAGAAAACAAAAATCCTCACAAATGGACCAATAAGCAACATCATGATAAATTACGAAAATATCGAAGTTGTCAAGAGTTTCATTTTAATTGGATCTACAATCAATGCCCATGGAAGCAGCAAATGACTCATCACATTGGACAAATATGCTGCAAAAGACCTCTTTAAAGTGTTCAGAAGCAAAGATGTCACTTTAAGGACTAAGGCGCACCTGACCCAATCCATGATGTTTTCAATCCCCTTATATGCATGTGACAGCTGGACACCGAATAAGGAAGACCAAAGAAGAAATGATGCCTTTGAATTATGGCGTTGGTGAAGAATAGTGAATATATCATGGACTGCCAAAAGAACAAGCAAATCTGTCTTGGAAAAAGTACAGCCAGAATGCTTCTTAAAAGCCAGGATGGCGAGACTTCATCTCACATACTTTGGACATCTTATCAGGGACCTGCTCCTGGAGAAGGACATCATTCTTGGTAAAGTAGAGCGTCAGCGAAAAAGAGGAAGACCTTCAATGAGATCGACTGACACAGTGGCTACAACAATGGGCTCAAGCATAGCAATGATTGTGAGGGTGGTGCAGGACTGGGCAGCGTTTCTGTTGTACATAGGGTCGCTATGAGCCAGAACTGGCTTGACGGCACCTAATAATAACAACACAACAACAAAAATGTATGGTATTTCCTGAAGATTTTGATATGAAATGTGAGTGTGTAGTCAAGGGTGACTCCAAGGTTTTTGGCCTGAGTAACCTATGGAGCTGCCATTTACTGAACTGAAAAAGACTCTAAGAGGTACAGATTTGGTAGGGAAGAGAAGAGGTTAATTTTGGACATGATCATTTTTATGTGTCTATTACACATCGAAGTGGAGATTGGATGTGCTAGTCTGGAGTTTAAGAGAAAGACATGGAATGGAAATGTAAACTTGAGAGCCACTGGAATATAGATGTTATTTAAAGCCATAAGACTGTAGGTCACAACTGATGAGAGTAGACAGAGGTGAAGAAGTCTAAGGACTGAGCCCTGTGACCCTCTATCATGAATAAAAAACCAAACCCATCGCCATCGAGTTGATTCTGACTCATAGCAACCCTATAGGACAGTGTAGAACTGCCCCATAGGGTTTCCAAGGAGCAGCTGGTGAATTCGAACTGCTGACCTTTTGGTTAGGAGCCAAGCTCTTAACCACTCACCACCAGTGCCCTATATCATGAATAAGTAGAAGTAGATAGAAAGCGTCAGCAGATGAGTCTGAGAAGGTGTAGCCAGTAAGGCAGAAGAAAAATCAGGAGAGAGTGGTGTCCTTAAAACCAAGCAATGAAAATGTATAAATGTGGAGGGTGTTATCAACTGGGTCACATGCTACTGAAGGGTCAATTAAGATGAGGACAGAGAATTGATTGGCAATGCAGAGGTCATTGGTGACCTTGATAAGAGCAGTTCCAGGGAACTGGTGTGGCCAAAGGATTGATTGGAGTGAGTATAGGAGAGAATGGTAAAAGGGGAATTGAAGGCAGCGAGTGTAGATAACATTCTGAAGGATTTTTCTGCAAAGGGAGTAAAGAAATAGGTGGCAGGGAAGGGAAAATCAAAAGAGATGTTTCTTTTTGTTTTTTTTACAATGAGAGAAATAGCAATATTTTTGTACACTGATGACAATGGTTCAATAGAAAATGAAAAATCAATGATGCAATAGAGGGTGGGGCAGAATTGCTGAAGCAGTGCTCTTAAATACGTAAGAGGGGAATGGAAGCTAGTGCACAAGTGCACAGACTGGCTTTAGATGGGGACTCAGATCTGTGGTAACATATAGGAAGATAGAGCATGTGGATACAGATGCTGCTGGTGGATAGAATGCTGTGGTATAATAACAACCACTTTTCATTACACATGTAGAATATACTAAACACTTAATGTATAATCCTGGTGAGGAGGTTATCATCATCTATATTTTACAGATGAGGAAACTGAGGCTCAAGGAGTGGAATGACTTGCCCCAGGTCACACAATGACTGGTAATTGGTAAAAGTGATGATGTCAAGATCCAAGCCCACATCTTTCTAACTTCAAATCCCACAGTCATAACCACGACTCTCTGTTGCCTCTATGGAAGGTGGGTCTGTGGTCCCTCAGGCTGGGGTCTCAGGGAGAATCACTGGGGTCTCTTCAAAAGTCCCTCAGACTCCAGCAGAAGACCCAAATGAAATGAGAGTCAGAAGGGCTGGAGTCAGCACAATTTGTCAACTTTGCACTGTTTCTCTCTAGATGATGGATTCCAAATCACTGCAAAAGGAAGATCCAAGGGAAAATCCTCCACCCAGGAGGTCATTAGCATTTAATATACCCCTCCAAGAAAGGAAGAAATAGGAACTTATCTAGAACCAACTAGGTAGACCAGAGAAGGAGATAGGAGAAGTGGAGGGAAGCCTAGCACAGAGCTTCCAATATACTAAACCCTGTACCTTCTGCATGCCATACCTCAGTACAAGTTCACAGAATTGGGTAGAATCTATTCCATCCCCTTGTATCACCTCCTCTGAAGGCAGCTGGCTTTCCTATAGAAGATTAGAGTCAGATGCCTGAGACTGGAAAACATCTAGTCCAGTCTACAGCTCAGCGAGAAATGCTGTCTTTAATGACTCTGCCATACCCCTCCTGGACACCTCTATTGATAGAGACTTCACTGTCTTTTGGACAATTGGCTCCGTTATTAGGCAGCTACAGTTGTTAGAGTTTTGCCTTAAATGTTTGTGAGATCTATCTCCTTCTACCCCCACACACTGGCTACAGTGATGTAATTTCTCTGGCAATGGAAGTCAGGCCTCTAAATGTGTTTTCCCTACAAGATGATTCATCCTAAGTAGCTTCAGTGGGGGCAAAGACAAGAAGAGCATTTCTTTCTATAAGTTTATAACCTCCTGTGCTGGTCATAAGAACAGGTCAAGTCAAGGGCCTCTGCTTTACAAAGTGCTGGGGGAGTGATGACTTTTTGACCTTCTGATGAGGCAGAAAAAGACTAGATTTGATGTAAAGTCTGACTCCACCTCAGTGCTCTGTAATTTGGACATTTTGGTTTCCTTCCTCCATAGGGGTCTACTCTGCCATGATTCTCCCAACAATTCTTTTCTGGAAGAGGTGGGCCAAACTTTCCCTCCTGCCTCCTCCCCACCCCACAAGATCTCCCTGATTTATCTTGTGCAGTCCTTGTTTGCAATGACCCATCCTTGGGGGAGACCTAATTTTATCACCTATCAAAGCAAGCACATAGTTTGAGAGAGAAGCTGTCAACTCTGAAATGCGATCTTTCTCGCAGAAAGAAGGAAATCTGCAAGGTGCCAGGGGCAATGGCGGTGAATGGTTCAGATGTGTGGGTTGTCCTATTTCTGCCTTGTCACAGAGTGGAGAAGGGAAAGCCATTTTATAAAGTCCCTCAAAAGTGGGCTAGCATACAGAAGCCCAGGTGTCCCCTGGAAAATACTTTGCCTCATTGAGCTGACAAGTAGCACATTTTCTCCTCCTATTTTTTTTCTGGAATCCCAAAACTGCCTCTATCCGCTGTAATTTTTTCTCCCTAGGGACAGTTCTATGAATAAGCCATGAATTAACAGGGCATTATGTTCAAGGCCCATTCAGTGCAGGCATGGATTCCTACCTTCAAAGGATGTTGGGAAGGGGGGGCAGTAAAATTCATGTGTTCTGCCTGGCTGCCTGCCCTCCTGCCCGCTGTTGAAGCCCCACCCCAGAATCTGCAGCAGAGAAGTAAAAGCTGACAGAGAGAGGACCTGGGAAGCTAGCAGGTAGCTGGGCTGCCAGGGGCTAAAGGATGGCCAACCCGATTCCAGAAAGTAGAGGGGAGGGTCCGATGAGCCGGGCATGGAGACGGAAAAGAGCATTTTCATCCTTCTGCTGCCCCTATGAAAAGACCAAAGTACTTATCTATCACCCTTGATCCTACATACAAAGTGGGGCAGTTGCTATTTCCTTGGTGCTTTCCTGCTAGATGATTAGTTACAAGGAAGAAAACAAAACGCTTAATAAACACCTACTATATCCCAGGTATCACGCTACACCAATGCATGTGTGTTAACACATTTAATCCTCTACTCTGTTAAAAAGGGTCCCTGAATGGTGCAAACAGTTTGCTTTCGCCTATTAACCAAAAAGGTTGGTGGTTCCAACCCACCCAACAGCCATGGGAGGAAGGACTGGCAATCCACTTCCATAAAGATTACAGCCAAGGAAACCCCATGAATTGGAATTTACATGAAGGCAAAGGATTTTTTTTTTTTTTTTTTTTTGGTTATTAAATCTTATAGGTAAGGAAACCAAGACCCAGAAATGTTGAATAACTTAGCACAGGGCTGAGATTTGTTTGATTTGCGATTTATTACAGAAAGTTTTATATTAAACCATGAAGTGTTTTCCCTGTGTACATCAAATCCATTATGATAAGCTTTAGGGGACAGTTTTGATTTTTCTGTGGATTTTGACTGTACCTCACATTGGTTGAAATAAGTGGGCCTTGAATTATTTTATGGTTAATAGGGACTTGGGATGTATAATTGGTTTTGGGAATTACAGGATTTTTTTTTTTTTTCCTGTAGAGTTGGTGCCACCTTTTGGAAGGAGCATGGAGAAGATGCCAATAAATTCTGGGCTGAGAGATAAAGTGGACCTACATTTTGCTTAAAATTCAATTGATGGGAATATATTGGGTATAATATATATATACCCATTGTTGTGTAGCTCTTTATTAGGTATTATGGAGGACCAAAGTGAAGACATAAGATCTATCCTTAAGCAATTTACAATTGCTTGAAAAGACAGAATATAGTTGCACAACTACACATAAAAATGCAGAAAACTTATAACAAAGATCATATATATAATATAGGCTCATGTGAACAGTAGAGACAATAAGAGCCACCAAAACCAACCAAACCAAACCTATTGCCGTCAAGTCGATTCTGACTCATAGCAACCCTATACGACAGAGTAGAACTGCCCTGTAGGGTTTCCAAAGAGCGCCTGGTGGATTCAAACTGCCGACCTTGTGGTTAACAGCTGTAGCTCTTAACTACTGCACCACCAGGAGGTCAGAAGTCAGAGGAGTGAGAGATGGACATCTACAGTATTCAGTATTCAGCGCAGGAGGGAAGTTTTATGTGGGCTTAAAAGAGTACGGTATTTATCTGGGAAGAAATGAAGAAGACCTTCTAAATGGGAGGAGGAGAAAGTACTTAGGTATAAATGTGGTGAGTGTTGGGGGTGGAGGTGATGGGAAGGCCATTTTGATTGGAACCACATAGGAAACAGTTGAAGAGTTGATAAGAGAGGTTGAGTAGGCCATGAATGCTAACCTAGAGTGTGATTCTAACCTCCATTCTTCAGTTCTTATCTTCGGCCCTAACCAAAATTTGACTGACTTTATTCAAACAGATTTTTTTTCCTCATATCACTCATATTTTACAGTTGGGAGGAATGGCAAGTGTTTAATTTCCTTCCCATTGCCACTTCCAGACCATTTCTCCCTCCTTTTTGTAACAGTTCTTAGGCCTTTAGGCTCAAACCAAATATCCATATGACTTTCTCCCCTTTCTCCTAATAATCATATGAGGAGCTTCTTATCATGCATACTTATTCATTAAGACTTAGCATTTAGTTCTCCATCTTCCACTTCTATTTCAACTCCTGTCCTTGTCCTAGTCAAGTCAACATCCACATGAACCATACATCTATGCCTGGCATCTTGGTTCTTTGAATTTTTCGTGTCTGAGGACTTACATCATTCACTCCCATGGTGAGATTCTGGATATAATCATTAACAGAATCTTCACCACCTCCAAAATCATGAGCTTGATCATTTCCTTTTGTATTAAACCCTGCTACATTTTTACTTCAGTGACCATAATACTTCTATTTCATCAGTATTTTGACCTCAAGATTTTCAAACCATAGAACCCCCTTGTCTTAGGCTGGGTTCTCTAGTGAAGTAAAACTAGTGAAGTGCATATGTATATATACAGAGAGACAGAGAGGGAGAAAGAAAGAGAGACAGAGAGATATTTATCTCAAGTAATGGCTTATGTGGCTGCAGAGGTTGGCAAGTCCCAAGTCTGTGGGTCAGGCATTGGCTAGAGGCTTCTACTGACTCACATAGCTGCAGGGGCTGATAAACCCAAGATAAGCAGATAAGACAGCAGGCTGCTAGCTCACATGTTATGGAGGCTGATGAATCCCAAGATTGGCAGACAATAAGGCAGGCTGCTGGCTCAAGTCCAAGAACTGGTGGTCAGATGATGGCAAGCAAGCAAGTTTTGCCAGAATGTCTATATATATATTGGATGCAGAACACACCCCCAAGGAAACTCTCCTTACAACTGATTGGCTGATCACATCAGATACATCATGGAGGATGGCTACATCATTACGTAACTCCCAAACTACATCGTTACGTAACTGCCAAGTCACTGAGAATCATGGCTCAGCCAAGTTGACACATAACTATAACCATCACAGTCCACCCCTTGTCAATTGGCACCTGTACAAATCTCCTTAAACCACATACAATCTCTAAATAAAGACAATTACAAAGTAATACTTGAGCCTAACATGATAAAACTAACACAAGTATAAAATGCACTAGCCCCATTTACGTCTTACATTTTATAAGTGAAGAAAACAAAAATAATTGATGCACACAAAGCAGAAATAACAATTACAGTCCTCATTTCTGCAACTGGTCACGTGGTCATAATTGGTGGTTAGAACTATCTTCTTCCACTAGCCATGCTGTATTCCCTTTACCCTCAGCAAGCACCTCAGTTGGTTGTGGTTCTTTTCCTGGTGGGGTGACCCAAAACTTCATTCCTGAAGGGTTTGGACCATTAACAGTCTTGTTGGAATTGAGTTGCTGTAGTTTTCCATTGACTTTAATCAAAGGGAATGGCAGTACTAAGATACATCCTAAGGGACTCTCCTGTATTCCAGTCATACTATTCTTCACCTCCGTTATGCAACACCAATCAAATTTCCCACTGGTAGTCAGGATCAATCACAACACACAATAATGGTAACTCCCTTCTTTGCCTGTTGATCCAGAGGCATAAGGAGACCAAAGTGTCCAGATGTCATGCTTAACTTCCAGTTCAATGGAATTTGTATTTTGTCTCCCGGTGGCAGCATTCTTCCCTTTGAAACTAAGACCTCTAGACCTGCAAAGCATAGGATCATGGGGACAGGAAGTAAAAATTTTGTGAGTGGGTCACTAGGGGTAATAGTGAATGGTGCCACTCCCATTTCTACCCTTTGATTGCTGGAACCATGAATCTTGGCCATGGGAGAAACACCCCCATATATAGGACTCTTGTGTAGAGCATATATAGCTTCCTGGAGAACATTGCTCTAACCCTGCAAAGTATTGTCACCTAGATGATGTGTAATTGCATCTTTAGGAGGCCATTCCATCATTCTATCAAGCCAGTTGCTTCAGGGTGATGGGAAACATGGTAAGAGAAGTGAATTTCATGAGCATGGGCCATTGCTGCACTTCATTTTCTGTGAAGTGAGTCCCTTGATCCAAAGCAATGCTGTGTGGGATACCATGATGGTGGATAAGGTATTCTGTGAGTTCACATATGGTAGTTTTGGCAGAAGCACTGCATGCACGGGAGGCAAATTCGTGTCCAGAGTAAGTGCCTATTCCACTAAGAATGAAATACTACTCTTTCTTATGGAGGTGGTCCAATGTAATCAACTTGCCACCAGGTTGATCACCTTGAGGATTGATGCCATATTGGGGACTCAGTGTTGGGCTTACTTGAACTAATAATTACTTAGTGAGTCTGGTAGAACTCAGCTTGTGAAGGGCAGTTCTAGTTACATGGCCTCTTGATGTTCTGTGATCAGACATTCAGTTTCTACCAGTGCCCTTTAGCATACAAGTAGCTGTTGTTTTTGAATGGTGTATTATTCTCTACTGTAGATGACATGACCTTGCTTCAGTATCTACAGCTGTACATTTTGATTCTCCTTTTAGAACTTACTAATAAATCGCACTTGGTGTCTTTTCTCTCCACAGATACTTCTAGTACCATAGGGTCTGTCAGGTCTGTGGCACAAGCATTAAGGTTGCTTACACACCAGTCTGGATCTGCTGCAGAGCCCTTTCCTGTTTTGGGCCCCATTCAAAACAGGCAGCCTTCCATATCAGTCATGAAATTAATTAGCACAGTATTCTCAAGTGTAGAATATGCTTCCTTTAGCACCGAAAAGTCCTATTAAGCATTGTGTTTCCTTCTTATTGTTGGAATATACGAGATGCAACAATTTGCACTCTACTTTGAAGGGAGTGTCTTGACATGTCCTAGACCACTGTACTTCTAAAAATTTTAATAATGTGGCAGGCTCCTTAATCTTCATAGCTGTTTGCAGGTCAGACTTCCACCTGGATGCTACACTGAACTTGTCAGTCATCATGACATTACATCTACCTTGCTTTGGTTGGTTAAATGCTACTGCCTAGCCTCCATTATTTCAGGACTCTCATCCCCGTTGATACTAGGGAATTCAGTCCCATAACAGCCTGTTCTCTTATAAACCCCAGCCTACAGAAACAGCCACCACTAAACTTTTTAAGGCTTTCCATGCCCCTCTCACCTGTGCACTAGCTGTTGCTTTGATAAATGGAGTGTCCTTCAGGCCTTCCATTGCTGATGGGTTTTTCTGGCTTTATATAATGTATCCATTCTACCATGGCCACTTCTCTGAGCTTTGTTATCAATTCCTCCATTGTCTGCCACTACAGTTTTGGCATTTCTACCTCACTTATTGCAAACAATCCCTTTTTCCAAGCTTCCAAGAGATATCTTTTCAGTATATTATCATTGTTTCCCAGGATTCTTACCAGGATATTAAATCCCGTGTCCTGGGAGAGTGCTCCCATATCAATAAAATCTCCTATCCAACCTTATATTCAGCCTCCCTTGATCCAGCACTCTCAGGATCCTGTATCCTATATACTCTCTCAGTTCCTGCCAGTATATCTAGGTTAGATCCTGCAGCCCCTTCAGCATATACTCCCTTTGCCCCTAGTAGGACCAGCACTTCCTTGTTGGGTTATAGTAACATGTGACCCTAACTATTGGTCATGTACCCAACAACATACCACCTAGTTGCTATCAAGTCGCATGGTGAGCCCATGTGTGTCAGAGTATAACTGTACTCCATAGGATTTTCAATGGCTGATTTTTTGGAAGTAGATTACTGTGCCTTTCTTCCAAGGCACCCCTGGCTGGACTCAAACCTCCGATCTTTCAGTTAGAAACCAAAGGTATTAACCGCTTATATCACCCAGTGACTCCATCTAACTGTGTAGGTGGGGGTATATGTTGAGGGTAGCATGTGTGTTTTGCAAATCAGAGCAGGAGGAGCACTGGCATCTAACAGGGAGGAGTGAGCCATTTCTGTAGAAAATTCAGAACAATTTGGGGTTTCACGGCTCAAGAGTTTATCAACAAAGTTCCAGCAAAATGGCACTCTAGGCAGAAGCACCACGCCGTCCCTCAACGGCAAAGATCCAAAAAACTAAGCCAAACAGAGAATACAAAAATCCTGAAACCCTAAAACATCAAATGAAGAGTAAAGAACTCAGCCAAGCACCAAATGGAGTGAGAAAACTGACAGAGAACGGAGAGCGAGGAGAGATTCGTAGAGAGGTCCCCTACCAGCTAACACAGCGCAGATCCGCCATCTTGGACTCCTATCGGAGACCAGCAAATAGGGGGTATGAGAAAGCAGCCTCACAGAGCTTCCAGCGGGAGACAAAACAACCGGTAACTGGCGTTATATGCTTTCCCACCCCCCAACCTTCTTCACCCCGACTCGGCCTCCTCTGCTTCCCGCAGCCACTATCTCTTGACCAGGAAACAGCAGCTGCTTGGTTTCCACACACCCGAATGGGTGGCTCTCTGAGTGCCATTTGTTGGCTGCTGGTGTTGCTTTTTTTCCGCTTCTTTTTATTTCTTCCCTGCCTCTCCCCACCTCCCCCTCCTTTCGCTCAAGTATCTCTCTCTGTGTGCCATCTTTGCTTCTTCCTGAAGGGCTGCAGAGCTCCGGTAATTTGTGATATACACTTTCCCACTCTCTACCCTTCTTCACCCACACTCGGCCCCCTCTGCTTCCCACGGACACAGTCTCTTGTTCAGAAACACCAGCCCGCACTAGCTGGCTCTCTGAGTGCCATTTGTTGGCTGCTAGTGTTGCTTTTTTTTTTTCTGCTTCTTTTGATTTCTTACTTGCTTCTCGCCACCTCCCCCTCCCTTCGCTCAAGTACCTGGCTCCGTGCGCCATCTTTGCTTCTACCTGAGGGGCTGTGGAGATCCGTTTGAGTGTGGAGCTGCTACCCGGTTTGGGGTGCCGTGCTGGTGGGATCCTGGGGCTTTTGTTCGTTTCTTTGTTTTGAATTGTTTGTTTGTTTTCTTTTCCTTTTCTTGAGTTGGGAAAACTTTCTGGCCAGGCTGAGCTGCGTGGCAGGGAGACTCCCCTTCCGCTTCCACAGACATGCAGAGGGAACCCTGAGGGCATTTCTTTTTATGTTGGTTTATTTTTTTTCCCCCCTGTTTCTTTGGGGGCCTTTCTTGTTTTGTTTTGTTTTTTTAATTTGTTTTGTTTTCTTTTTCCTCTTTTTCCCTTTTTGTTTTTCTTCATTGCTCAGTTTCCTGTCTCTCTATATCTTCCTTCTCTTTCTGTTCCCTGAATACCTGGTATTGTATACCTCTATGCCTTCTAGGCAGGCTGTACTGCAACACCTGAGAGTGACTTCCCGAGACCTCATAGCTGCACCAGTGGGATCCCTGGGAACTTTGCGATTCTTTAACCTTTCTGATTCTTATTTATTCATTCGTTTCTTTTCTTCCTCCTCCCCTTTCTGTTTTTCTCCATTTCATAGTCTCTCATCTCTCCACTCCAA
>NW_004444026.1:7172633-7182539 GCF_000243295.1 Trichechus manatus latirostris | reverse complement strand
AAATAAAAAAATTTAAAAAAAAAAAGTTTATCAACTTAGATGTCCCTATCTCAATATCAGGTTCTTACTCCTTCCCAATGACATCCATGACCTTCGTGTAGCAGACTTGTTGGGTTTAGATGCTTTACTACCCTTAGAATTAAGCTTTTGGCCTGATCCTCAACTTTTTCTGCTCTCCTGCTACAGGAGGTGGGCGTCCCTTTTTATGTTGCCAACGAGGCCCTCTAACTTTCACACTTTGCCTTAAATTGGTGATTAATCACCCTCAGCCTTTCATTGTCTTTCTCCAATGCATCAATAGCACTCAGTAACAGCCATTCCACTTCACAGACTTGAAAATTACTACTTCCTCAAATCTCTCAAGTGCTTGAGATTTACACCCCCCAGTGCTTTCCCTTACTCTGTGTCTCATCCCCGTTTACCACCAGTTGAAGATTTTAATAGCTGTGCCACTACAGCTTTCCAGGGACTATGACTGTCAGAACTCCACTGACCACCATCAGTGATGGAGTCCTCATTTACAGCTGACTATACAGAGAGTGGCGCCCTAGTGGTGCAGTGGTTAAGAGCTTGGCTGTTAACCAAAATGTCGTCATTTCGAATCCACCAGCCGCTCCTTGGAAACCCCATGGGGCAGTTCTATTCTGTTCTATAGGGTCACTATGAGTTGGAATCGACTCAAAGGCAAGAGATTGGTTGGTTGGTTTTATACAGAGAATGATATAGCTCAAATATCCCATTTTAAAGTGTGCTTCTTGCTACTGTCTTAGGTCAGGTTCACTGAAGACAGACTTTGAGATGGAGATTTCCATGCAGAAGGTTTATTAAGGGCTTCTCTCTGGAATCACATGTTTAAGAGAGCGGGGGACACTGGAGTGGGCAGAGGGTGAAGTTATACCGTGATGCAGTTGTACGGAGGCCTCATCGAATCTCACGATCTCACAGGGATCATACAGCTGGAAAGGCCCTTCAGAGTTGTCCCAAATTAATTTTGATGAAGTCATATCCATCAGTTTTTCAGCCTGTACTGCCTTTGGTGTTGCAGTTAAAAACTCAACTATGGTAACATTTATTCTCCAATATTTTTTTTCGATTTATTCTATTCATATAGAATATATATATATATAATATTCATATATATATATTCTATTCATATGGGTAAACTCAGTAAAGATAAGTAAATGATGGTAAAATGTCTGACTAATATAAACATATTCAAGCCTCTTGGATTTAGCACCTTACACTCCACAGTTGTTCAACTTACTGTCCTTAGGCTGCTGTTGTGATGTTTTGGAATCTTGGAGGATGGAAGAATTGTCAGAAGACCAGAAAGCCAGTGTTAGGTAAATTTTCAAAGGAATAATAAGAAACTAGACAAAATTCAAAAATGGGTTAAAAGTGCGTTATAAAAGAAGTTTGGGAATATCCAGAAAAGGAAGCAAAGAACCCTAAAACCCAGAGTAAGTTCTGTAAGAGCACATCATGTCAGACTAGTCCATTTCTCTTCTTTTTCTTTTTTTTAACTAATAATTTTAGATTAGTATACAGGAAAATGTTTCTGGATTTCATTAAGGCTTTTTGCAGAAAAATTTATCACACCCTGGTAGTTAAGATGTACTAATAAAGGATATAAGGATATTTAGGCAGATACTAACTTGCTAAAGCAGCCAAAGATTTGGATAGATGAGAAATCCAATTTGAGGTAGGTTTCTGGTGACCTTCCCCAGGGCTCTAACTCAAGCTCGGTGCTAGTCAAAATTTTTATCAATGACTTCTATGAAGACAGAAGCCACAGTCATCAAATTTGCAGATGACATGAATTTGGGATGCTTAGCAAATATGCTGAATGACGGAATTAGGTCCCCAAAAGTTCTGGACAGGCTGCAAGAATGGAGGAATGCAAAATGATAAAATTTAACCAAGGAAAATGTAACATCCTATATTAGGTTTAGAAAAAACAACTCTACCATCATTGGATAGGAAAATTGCAATGTAGTAGTCCTGACCTACATGTTACCAGGAGGGACCATTCCCTGAGAAAGACACCATCCTGGTAAGGGAGAAGGTCAGCAAAAAAGAGGAAGACCCTTGATGAGATGGATTGACACAGTGGCTGCAACAATGGGATCAAACATAGCAATGATTGCTAGGATGGCACAGGACAGAGCAGTGTTTTGTTCTGTTGTACATAGGGTTGCTATGAGTTGGAACCGACTTGACAGTACCTAACAACAACATAGTCTCCAAAGTGACGAAAGTGACAATTTTATTATATTCTGTGTAAATGAAATCACATATGAAGGGATTCTTTTTCCAGACACCATACTTTAGCTAGACCAAGTTCAGAGGAGAGGGACCAGAATGGTAACAATCCACAAAAACATTACATGTAAGTAATTATTTTGGAATTTGGTAACATCTAGCCTGGAGAAGATACAGCTTAGAGGAATACATTGTCTCTGGCTGAAAATATTTGAAAAAATGACATGAGGAAAGGAATAGCCTTTTCTTTTTCCTCCAAGTGTTAGAAACAGGGCCAAAAGTTGAAAGTGATAGAGAGATAGATTTAGGTTCAATGTAAGAAAGAGCTTCTATTCAGAGTTAACTTTTTGAGTGCCCTCCTGTGATCGTTAAGGTTGTATGTCAGCATGGCTGGGCCATGATTCTCAGTGGTTTGGTAGTTACGATATAGTTTGGCAGTCATATAATGATGTGATCACCTCCATGATGAGATTTGATATAATGTGATCACTTCTATGATGGGATTTGCTGTGAGTATCCAGTCAGTAGAAAGGTAGTTTCCTTGGGGTGTGGCCTGCATCCAGTATAAGACATTCTGGCAAGGCATGTGGGCTTTTGCTTGCACTGGATCCTGTAGCTGGCTCTTGTTCATCTGACCTCCGGTTCTTGGGACTTGAGCTAGCAGCTTACCTGCTGTCTTACCTGCTGATCTTGGGATTCATCAGCCTCTGCAGCCTGTGAGCCAGAGCCCTGCTATCTGATTTGCCTATCTTGGGTTTGCCAGCCCCTGCAGCTATGTGAATCAGGAGAAGCCTTCAGGCTGACTCACAGACTTGGGATCTTCTAGCCTCTACACCACGTGAGCCATTTCCTTAATATAAATCTCTCTCTCTACATATATATATGTATATATATGCTTTACTGGTTTTGCTTTTCTAGGGAACCCAGTCTAAGACACTTCCCAAAGGCATGATGAGAAGAGGAGAGCTCCTGGTCACTAGCAGTGATCAAGTACAGACCAGAAGGTGATGTGGCATGTGTACTTTAGAAGAGATTTAAACATCCATCAAGTGGGAAATTGAACTGGATGAACATCATGGTTGCTTTCAACTCTCAGATTCTATTTTCCTGAAATGAAGGCCAGAATTTCTGGTGATTTTAAGTAGGTCATAATTGGACACAGGACACAGGAAATAATTCAGGACACAGGAAACCTAGACTGGTGACCTTTTAAGGAAGGGTCCTTCTGAGTGAACTTTATCTGCTCATGTACTCTGCCTGTACCTGCAAATATTTCTGAGATGGAAGCAACAGAAGCAGAATTCACTACCTTAACCCCTCCTCTCTTTTTCCTCTCTAAACTGTCAAAACCTGCTCTCAAGTGCTTTATTCAAAATGAAATATAAAAGACTAAAGACAACTCTAAGTTGGGTTCCTCCAAAGAATAAAGTTTTTCAGAGGTTAATAATGACTCCTATTTTTTAAGTACTTACTGTATGTCCACTACCCATCTGTCTTTTTGTCATACTGCAGTGGCTTAGGTCTTGCTATGATGCTGGAAGCTATGCCACTGGTATTTGAAATCTGTCACCAATGGTGGACAGATTTCAGTAATCTTCCAGCCTAAGACAGACTAGGAAAAAAGGCCTGGTGATCTATTTCTGAAAATTAGTCAATGAAAAGCCTACGGATCATAACAAATATTGTCCCATATAGTGCTGGAAGATGGTGCACAACTGGACAATGTTTCTTTTTGCTTTACATGAGGGCACCATGAGTCAGAGCCAACTCGGTCGCAACTAACAACAACAATATGTCAAGCACTGTGCTAGGTATTTTATTATATTTATTCATTTAGTTTTCAGAACAGCTCGATAAGTGGGCATTGTCATTATTATCAACTTCCAGATAGCGAAATCAAGGCTCAGAAAGTCAATAATCATAGTCAGTAAGTGGTAGAATTGAAAGGCGGAGCTGAAACTTGAACCCAAGATGTCAGTCTAGGGAAAAAAAATCTATACCATTAACCACTATACCACATGGTTTCTTCAAGGCAAAGGGAGAATTCTGATTATATGGAAGAATTCTCATGGCAATATTATCTGTAGCACTTTCAGGAAGAGCTGAACAGACCCAGGTGTAGAGAAACCCAGACTGGAGAAGAATTGTTCCTTCAGTACAACTGAAGGCATCATTGGTAGTGTTGACATCATTTTTTGGACTAATAACAGCCACACTCTGCTCACATAAATTGAGTCTTATTTCAATTGGCTCATTTGCTGCAAACAACAAGCGCATATGCCAATGTGAATAAAAACAGGAAGGCCACAGAAAGAGATAGGTTGGTGTCTTAGTCATCTAGTGCTGCTATAACAGAAATACCACAAGTGGATGGTTTTAACGAAGAGAAGTTTATTTCCTCACAGTTAAAGTAGGCTAAAAGTCCAAATTCAGGGCGTCAGCTCCAGGGGAAGGCTTTTCCTCTCTGTCGGCCTTCTTCTCTTTGGTGTTGCCCCGGACTAGGAGCTTCTCTGCGCAGGGACCCCTGTCCAAAGGGCGCGCTCTGCTCCCGGCGCTGCTTTCTTGATGGTATGTGGTCCCCCTGTCTCACTGCTCACTTCTGTCTTTTATATCTCAAGAGATTGCCTCAGGACACAATCCAGTCTTGTAGATCAGGTCCTGCCTTACTAACACAACTGCCACCCATCCTCCCTCATTAACATCATAGAGGCAGGATTTACAACATATAGGAAAATCACACAGTGCCAGGAATCATGGCCCAGCCAAACTGATGTACACATTTTTGGGGGGACATAATTCATACCATGACAGTTGGAAAAGGTATTTCACTGATATCTCAAGAAAAAAAAATCACATTTATTTATTTATTGTTACAAAAGCGATACTTCCTCATTTTAAAACCGATTAGGTAATACAAGAGAGCACAAAGCAAAAGCCATCATTTGCAATCCAACTGTGTGGATGCGCAGATGACCACTGTGAACATTCAGGCATATACTTAAACCCTCAGTCGTGTATGTATAAATTCACACATATTTTTTAAAAAATGCGAACTTTCTGTACACACTGTTTTGAAGCCTCTTTTTTTTTCCACTGAACATATTGTTGTGAACATTTTTCCACCTCATTAAATTTTCTTCTATCCCATCATTTTAAATGGCTCCATAGCATTCTGTTGTACCGATGCGCCATAATTGGAACCTCATGTTTCATAAATAAATAAATCACAGGAAGCTATCCAGCAGGTCAGCCACAAATGCTTTAAGAGGTGGTGAGGTGGATGGTAAGGCCAGGAGGGACGGAAAGGGGAGGCAGAGGAAGCAGGGCTCCCAGTGGAGTTTTGAGTTTGAGAAGGTAGGGACAGACATTTAATGCTAGTGACAGACATTTCACAAAGGGAAAAATTGCCTAAGAGGGAGTGAGAGGAAGGCAGGTGATAGACTGGAAAAGGTTGTTGAAGCAGGAGATGAACAAGGACTTTTGAGACTCTTCTGGAGGGAGAAAATATATTTGGGGATGGGAGCAAAAGTCCTGGCCTGAGAGAAAGAGCAGATTTAGGGTCTGGTGGGGATGCTGAAAGGAGTCCCTGGGTGTGCACATGGTTAAACGCTGGGCTACTAACCAAAAGGTTGGTGGTTCAAACCCACCCAGAGGGGCCTTGGAAGAAAGGTCTGGCTATCTGCTTCCAAGAAGTCACAGCCTTGAAAACCCTAAGGAGCACAGTTCTACTCTGCACACATGGGGTCACCATGAGTTACAATCGAGTTGACAGCAGCTAGTAGTGGTGGTGGGGATGCTGACCAAGAGGGAGAGCCTTTAAGGCACAACTCTGAACCTAATCTGCCGTGTAAAATCCAATATCCATGCTGTTCTCGTGGGCAGCCACTAAGGAGACCCTTGCCCTTAGACAACCTGGACTTTTCATGCGATGCTAATGGGCTAACTATCCAGAAAAGAGCTACAGGGATTGTGGAAAGGTGTAATCCTGAGGTTTCAGCTCCCTGGGAGATTCCCCAGGGAGTGTCCCTCAGCTCTGACTGGGGAAGGCCAGTGGAAAGGAGGAGAAAAGCAGGCCTGCCACTCTGGTCACTTCGAAGTGCCTGGAAGTCACTGGCTATCCTCCCCCTTTCCTGAAGATCCTCCTCCGTGGTCATGTACCAGTACTGCTGTTTCTCAGGCGTGGAGCTCCAGGTCTATGGGTGAAAATAATTCTCAGGAGGAGCCACTTTAGAGCTAGCTGACAGACCCCTTCTTGGCCATGCCTCCCAGTTCTTATCAAAACAAAACTAAATCCATTGCCGTCAAGTTGATTCCAACTCATAGTGATCCTATCGGGCAGAGTAGAGCTGCCCCACAGGGTTTCCAAGGAGCGGTTGGTGGATTTGAACTGCTGACCTTTTGGTTAGCAGCCAAACTCTTAACCACTATGCCACCAGAGCTCCAAGTTCCCATTAAGGGGGACCTAATTGCCAAGAGTCTCAGGAGTGAGCTTGAGGCTTCAAAAGGAGGCTAGAGGCTGCAGCAGCCAGGATATTTAAAGTAGGTCACAGAACTGTTAACCTTATGACCTTTGTTTTTACAAAGAGAGCCTGACTGAGGAGGCTCCGCATTCCGGTCACCCTTTTGAATAGGACTATGAGGAGCATTTTCCCAGGCTATTTAGACGGGTAGGGATCTTTGGAAGTCATCTATGCCTCTTTTTATAATGTGAAGGCCTGTCTATCTACCAAAGGAGTTTCAGAGTTGTCTGAAGTCAAATCAAAAGGGCCCTGAACGGTGCATATGGTTTGCCCTAGACTGCTAACCTACAGGTTGGTGTTTCAAACCCACTCAGCAGTGTCATGCAAGAAAAGGCCAGCCATGTGCTTCTGTTAAGATTACAGCCAAGAAAACCCTGTGGAGCACAGTTCTCCTCTGTAACACATGGGGTCGCCAGGACTTGGAATCAACTCGACAGCAGCTAACAACAACAACAAAGTCAAAACTCCACATACTCTGTGACCTTGAGTGGTTCTGAGCTTAGTTTCCTCATTGATAGATGGGACAGGTAATAATAAAATCTGTGTCACACAATTGTGAAGATTAAATGATTGAATGCTGTCTTTCTGAAAGAATAGGTCTATCCAACACCTAGCTTTCCCTGGGAGTGTGGTCTGTGAAAGCCAGCTGGCTGCCGATACTCAGGTCTCAAGCTTCCATTCATTTCCCTGGCAAATCCATCCCTCTCTGGGGCCTGGACCTCAGCATTGTGCACTCATCTGCCATCCTGTCAACTGAACTCAGAGAAGTGGATTCGCGCTGACAAAAGTCACAAGAGGCATATGTAGAGAGACAGAATGCCAATTTATTAGTTGAAAATGAGAAATACTGCTACAAGACGGACTGGATATAAATTACACAAACCTGTCCGGCACAGTCTTTCTCTGCAAGCAAGGTATGTGGGCAAAAAAAAATTATCAGAAGGTGGTTTGAGGAACATGGAATCAGAACCAGAGAAAACGATTTGATGACTCAAATGTTTCCTGGCTTTGATAGTCTAATGCTTCTTTCTCCACAGCAGATACTTGCCCCTCAGATGGACAGACACACATACCAGCCTGATAGGGCAGCTTTTGAAGAGGTCTTTCTCCTAAGAAGGCACAATACCATTGATTAGGTTTCTGCTTACCGAATGACAATCTCACCACAATTTTATCTCCCTGAGATTGCTCCTAGATCTCCTTGACTGGAGTTTTGGGGGTTCCCAAACTCTTCAGTCACACAATTACAGATAATCTCTGCATTTGCTTTCACAGTTGCTTAATCACTTCCATTGTGTGTAGATTTTACTAGGTTTAACTCCCAGGGGACCAATGTATTCCTTCATCATCAAGTTCTTGGGGCTGTCAGCATTTCACCGCCACCCTTTTGTAGACTGCCAACACCCACAGAAAAGCTGTCAGAACCACAAAAGGTTATGTAAACCCAAGAGTATGTCATCGCTATGTGTTGTTGATAACAAAGCCAGATCTCAGATGCTGGTTTCCAGACTGGAGCCTTCCTTCCAGACTAAGAAGGCCTCTCTTCTCTCCCCTGGGTTGTAGGACAGTAAAGTATTTTGGAAAGTGCAGAGAATGCTTACCTGATTATCAATGGCCAACATTGTCTGCTTAGATTTTGTTTGAGCTCACCCAGGCCCCTTATGTAACCAGTCTCTTGGCGTGTGTTAACGGCTGGTTGCTGCCAGTATTATTGCAGTGGGTTTATTTTAGAACTTTAGTTAGTGAATGTATAAATATTTATTTGATACCTACTAATTAACCAGGTACACAGAAAAGGCTACAGACCTGAGGTCATGATCTTTGAAGAGAAAACCTCTGAGTATTTGGTCAGTGGAAATTTCCTAGTGATAGTATGCCATAGAATCTTTTTGGGGAGGGCCTGTGGGGGACGTTCTTTGGTTGTTAGGGAAATGCTGCTATCTTTCGTTATTCATAGGCTTCTAGTTTTGATAACAGATTGTTGTTGCTGTTAACTGATGTCTAGTCAGTCCCTGACTCAAGGTGACCCCATGCGCAACGGGACAAAATGCTGCCCAGCCCTATGCCATTCCTATGATTGGTTGCCGATCAGACATGGTGAGCCATAGAGTTTTTCATTGGCTGATTTTCAGAAGTAGATCACCAGGCCTTTCTTCTTACTTACTTTGGAAGCTCCACTGAAACCCCTTCAACACCATAGCAACATGCAAGCGTCCATTGACAGACAGCTGGTGGCTGTGCTTGAGGTACATTGACCAGGAAAGATTGCAGCCTTGGAAGCCCTATAGGGCAATTCTACTCTGTTCTATAGGGTCGCTATGAGTCGGAATCAACACAACAGCAGGGGGTTTGGTTTTTCCGGTTTATCCGGCATGGAAGGTAAGAATTCTCCCACTGCCCTCTGATAACAAATGACCACTGGCAAAACCCCAAGGCCCACTCTCTTCACAGTTGAGGCCAGGTGTTCACTGCAAGCCCCCTCTAACAGGTCCTGCCATTGCTACCTGCCACATTTATCACCCCTGTGCCTGCCTTCACCATTAAGGATCTTCCAGCTGGTGGCTCTGCAGACTTCCAGGAGATGGTGTATTGGCTTCCTTTTCAAGCCTTCACAGGTGATTTGCCCCCCACCCCCACCTGCTCCTCGGCTCCAGTCCTTTCCACCCTTGGATCTCGACCATCACAGCCCATGTTTCAAGACTCAGCATTTTCCTTACCACGCAAGGGCTCCCAGGGTCTGAGTCCCATCTGGAGGAGCGTCCTTTCATCCAGTGCTGGATCTGCCCCTGCCACTTAATGCTTTCTCCTGGAAACTTAACAGAACAGGGTGTCGTTTTCTGCTGAACAGTGTCCAGCACAGGGCGTGTGGCGGGAGCGCTCAGTGTTGCTTGCTTCCCTCACACACATTAAAATCAATGGTGTTTGCTCAGCTGGCAGAATGACAACTCATTCTTCTGGACAGGCTGGCTTCACAATTGCTCGTTCAAGGGGAAATCTGATAAGAAACAATAGTCTGGTCTTCGGGAGCACTAAACCGTTGTATTCTAATTTAAACTTCAGGCCCACTGACTATCTGGCTTGTCTTCTCCTTTAGCAGTTTTTGGGTGTTTTTTTTTTTTTTTTT
>NW_004444026.1:7151602-7172533 GCF_000243295.1 Trichechus manatus latirostris | reverse complement strand
ATTGCCGCTGCAAAAAGAAAAAGATCCTCAAAAGCAACAAGCCAGATTAGAAAATTCAGTGAGGTCATCACAGAGTGTCGGAAAAGACAAGGTGTGAGCCACTGGACTCAGACAAGGCTCAGATGCCAGGAAAAAAGGCATTGTTACCAATTTCCCAAGGCCCTTCGGAGGAAAAAGGAAAGAACAGACCCAAAGGGCCGGTCACAGTGCTGCTGCTGACTTGTGGGCCAGTCTTGGGCAAGACCAGACTTTTCACCATGGGAGGGAGGTTGCATCTCTTCTGATGGGTGAGCTGCCAGGAGGCACAGCTCCGAAAAACCTTGTGGAATAATAATAGTAACGTGAAACATAATCCTCGTGTCAGAAAAATGTTAGAGTTGTCCATGTTCTTTTAAATTCATTGCCTTATTTAGAATCACAGAAGTATATACTATGCAGGAGAGAATTACAAAGAACATCCAGTTCAAACCATTCTCTTTACAGATGAGGAAATTGGGGCCGATGGCTTGCTGAAAGACTCACTCCTAATCCTCCTGACAGCCTGGTGAAGGTGGCAAGACAGGCGGGTTTATTTGGCAGGTATTTTCTATGCCTATTATAGGTCAGCCACTTCGCTAGTCTCTGAGCATACAATGGTGAACAAGGTAGATGTGGTTTTGGCCCTCACAGAACTTAGAGTTGGGTGGATGAGACCGATCAATGGACAGTTACCCACAGTGTGATGGTTATGACAGAATGCTGTTTGACCTCTTTAAAAGGGCACCTAACTCAGACGGAGTCTGACCAGGTAAGGTTTCAGCAGAAGTGACATGAGTTAGCCTGGTGAAGTGTGGGGTTGCAGATTGGGGATGAGGCATGGTAAACTAGGCAGAGAAAACTGAAATGGTCAACTGAGTTTTTCTCTAGGCCTTAGCTTTTGGAGTCCCTAAACCTCACCTCCCACCCCCACAAAAAAAAATTAAACTAAATTAAAAAAAAAAAAAAAAAAAAAACCATTGCCATGGAGTCAATTCTGACTCATAGACCCTATTAGATAGGACAGAGTAGACCTACCCCATAGGGTTTCCAAGGAGTTGGCTGGTGGATTCGAACTGCCGATCTTTTTGGTTAGCAGCTGAGCTCTTAACCACTACACCAAGTCCCTGGGTGGTACAAATGATTAACGTGCAATCCACTTCTGAAAGGTCACAACCATGGAAACTCTATAGCGTGCAGTTATACTCTGCAACATATGGGGTTGCCATGAGTCAGAATCAACTAGTTGGCAATTGGTTGAGTGTGTTTTTTTTTCTTTTGTTTGGGTGGTTAACACGCTTGGCTGTTAAATGAAAGGCTGGAAGTTTGAGTCCACCAAAAGATGCCTCAGAAGAAAGGCCTGGCAATCTACTTCTGAAAAATCAGCCACTGAAAACCCTTTGAAAAAGTAGAGTTCTACTCTGACACACATGGGGTCACCATGAGTCAGAATTTACTCGAAGGCAACTGGTTTTGGTTTTGGTTTTTAGCTTTTGAGGCTAGTCCTGAGTGCCTCTTTCAGCCCAGTGACTACAAGAGGCGATGATGGCTTGGCTCACCATGTGGAATCTTTAATGTCCTCTTCACAACAACTGTGGACTGCACATATCCACAAGTGACAGCTATCATCAAGAGGAAACTGAGGCACAGAGAAAGTTCAGTGACTCAACCAAAGTCCAACAGCGGAATGGTGGCAGGGGAAGAAGACCGCTTGACTTCTGTTTGGGATTCCCTAAACAAACAAAGAGAGGTGCAACTAAGCTCTGAATCTGGGTTGGAAGAAAAATGTTGGACAGGTAAAAGACTGAATTCTGGGCTTTTTCCTGAGCATCAGCTAAGTGGGTCTTAGGCCTCTGTGCTATTCACAGAGTTCATGCCCACAAGAGAACTGGGAGTTGACAGAATATAGAATTTTAGCATTGGAATGAAGAACCTTTATGACCTACACGGAGTTATATGTGTGTTCAATGTGGGATTCCCAGGTTTGGTTTTGAACACATATAGAAGCGGCAGATACCCCAAGAGGCATGTGAAACCTTTAAAATAAAAAAGAAAATTTGAATAGAATCAATTTAAATCGATTTTACTTTTAAAAATTCACATGCAGTACTTTTAAGGGGGAAAGAATGCAAAACTGAGCCATCTGTAGCATCCTTGGGAGGCTGTGAATCTCGGTTGTGCTGCAGGCAGTCTAGGTTTTAGGTTAAGCTGAAGACTGGCAGTTGAGAGCGGGCTTTGTCTGGTTTGTGGAGGCTGTGAGGATGCATCCTTCCCTTACTGTCTCTGCAGAAGCACAAGAATAGGGGTTGTCTCCTTCTGTGGCTCTAGGGTGTACTTTTTGCCTTGGGATGTTGAAAGAAGAGGACCGAGGGAAATGGCACATATCACTGGGCCTGTCTCCAAATGCTGGCCCATTTATTCAAACCTTAAATGTTCCTTCCAATGAGGAGATTCTTAGTTTTTATATCACATTGTGTTTTATTTAAGAATTTTATGTTTAAATCACATTAGAATACATTATCTTACTTGACATCATGGTGTGGTAGAAAGAGCTGAGGTTTGCAGCCCAGCTCTACCACTGATTTGCTGTATGGCGAGCAGAAACTCTAGGTTTCTGTTTATTGATTATTTATGAAGAGAAATACCTATTTCACACCAGTGCTGTGAAACTTGAATGAGTTAAGGGATGCAAAGTGTCAAGTGTAGTGGGTGTGGCACATATTGGAGTCCCTCGGTGGTGCAAATGGTTAATATAGTCAACTGCTAACTAAAAGGTTGGAGGTTCCAGTCCACCCAGAGGTGCCTCAGAAGAAAGGCCTGGCAATCTACTTCTGAAAAATCACCGATTGAAAACCCTATGGAGCACAGTTCTATGCTGACACACATAGGGTCGCCATGAGTTGGAATCAACTTGATGGTAAATCGTTTGGTGGCACATATTAGGGACTTGGCACATGGCGAGTATTATTTTTGTTCATCCTCTCAGTAATCTTGTGATGTTAACGTGGAAGGTAAGATAAACACCACTGTACAGATGAAGAAACCATGACACAGAGAGGTGGAGTTATTCACATATCATCATACTGCTGGGATGAGAGAACAAGGTATTCTGACATGTAGGCTTGTGGCCTTTCAACTCCAAATGCTTACAGTAATATAAGGCATTAGCAGCTTTAGAAATTTTCTTCTGGTTTCCTTTGGAAATAGTCATGTAGGCATTTACTGGCCCTCCGCTTTATTCTAAATTTGGTTCCAAAATGGTTTTTTAAGATATTATCAAGAACTATTTCTGGATGACTGGGAGAGAGGTCATTTTCCAGATAATCTCCCGAATTAAACAGAACCACAGCCCTTGCAGGAAGCCTGTAGTGTGTGTGTGTGTGTGTGTGTGTGTGTGTGTGTGTGTGCAGCCTTAACTGGGCCCCAGTGGCATCAGCTGGTGACAGGAGCTAGCACACCAAGTCACAGCCCAGGCCCTAGACTCAGTCTCGGCATAGCCCATGGTGGCTAGGCTTCCTGGCCTGGGAGGGTGAGGAGGACAGGCAAGCAGGAACCCCTTCTATGGGTGTTCTCCTGCAGCCTCATCTTGGAGCAGGGGGACTAGGCTCGTTCAGGAGCCTCCAGTAATGGGCTGTTAGGGGGAAGCAGCAGTGGCACCTGCAGCGTCCATCTCACCTATTGGAGACAGTATGGTGTCATGGAGATTGAACTGGGCTTCAGTCAGGAAAACTGAGACTCTCTCATTTACAAGCTCAGGCAAGCATCTTAACCTGTTCATGCTTTCACTTAGTTATATGCAAAGCATGCCTAATAACCTGCTCTGCAAACCTCAGAAGGTCATCGTAGGAATAAAAGGTCTTTTTGAAACTGCAAAGTGTTCACTAAATTGGAGGTAAAGGCCTGTAGGGCATGGAGTGGGGAGACAGATTGACTCTGAAAGAAAGTCAAATTGAAGTACCAAGCAGTTGAACAAGGAGACACATAGACTAGATATTTAGGGGTTTTGAAAATTAATTATTAATTAATTAATACACTAGACAAGGATTTATTTATTGCCTACTTTTTTGCATAACACATTTTGTTAGGCACTATATATCCAGAAGGAGTCCTGGTTGCACAGTGGTGAAGCACTCGGCTGCTAACACAAAGATTGGAGGTTCAAACCCACCAGCCTCTATGCAGGAGAAAGAGGTAGTGATCTGCTCCTGTAAATATTACAGCTTTGGAAACCTAGGGGCAGGTCTTCTCTGCCTATAGGGTTGCTATGAGTAGGAATCGACTCAATGGCAATGGGTTTACATATCTAGAGATGAATGACACGTGCCCTGTTCGCAAAGATGCTGCCAAACTGGACGGAGAAGCCTGGAAAAGCTACTGTATTTTTTATCTAATGCTGTGTAATATGATGCCCTAAATCTGAGGATGAGGAGCAGAGGGCAGTTTGGGAGCCAACAGGATTTGTGGTTCTAGAAACCACTGAGCTCGATCATCTTCTTTCTATAGATTAGGGCTTGAGGCAGAGAGACTTGGCTTATTCACGGCTTAAAACACTAATACACATTTATTATCTCTCATAGATTCTCTGTATTAAGAATGGGAGCAGCTTCACTGAAGAGTTCTCCCTCAGGGTCTCTCGTGAGGTTTCAGGCAAGATGTCGGTCGGGGCTACAGTCATCTGAAGGCTCGACTAGGCTAAAGGATTCACTTGTGATGATGGCTCTCTCACATGGCTGTCAAGTTGATGCAGGTTGTGGCAGGAGACCTCAGTTCTGCTCATCACAGGCCTCTCCACAAGTGGTTTGTATGTCTCGTGACATGGCTACTGGCAGCCCGAGAGTGAGCGACCTAAGAGGGAGCAAGACAGACGTTGTAGATCTTTTATAACCTAGCCTCAAAGGTCACACATTGTCACATCCACATTGGGCAGAAAGACATGGCTCATTCAGGCCTCCTGAATCTCTTTATCAAACTTTTAGATTGCCAATTGCAGGCAGCAGGAACATACAGAGAGAAGTACATGTGTTAAGACTCAGAAGGAGAAAGAATGAAACCTTGAAAGGGAGTGAGTTTCCTTGACTTGAAATATTCAATTGCTAAGGATTGCAGGAAGCTTTTGCTGATGCCCTGGGCTGAGGTAGGGCGCTCCTCTGCTAACCTCTCCATGCCTCTGTTGTAAATATCACATTGCATTATAGTTAGCGTGTCTCTGCCTCCCGGACTAGACATGAGCTCCTTCTAGGCAAGACCTAGTCTGCAGGCATTCCTGTTTCCCCAACATCTGACATAGGGCCTGGCACACAGAAGGTGCTTGAGGAAGACATTGAAGGAGCACTCAGTTCGTAGCTCAATCCTTGGCCTATGCGACCTCTAAGGCTCGTTTCAAAGCATCTATGAGTTTGGACTCTTGTGAGGAAGGCAACGTGGCCGAGACTGTGTGGGGATATAAAATGAATTAGCAGCAGATAATTTCTGTGGGTAAGGGAAGGGACAATCAGAATAGGGCCTCAGAGTCCATTTTTAGAACATTTAATTGTTTTCTTACCGTGGCTTCTCATTAAAGGGGAAATCATAGTTCTAAAATATCAATCAATATTATGTTGCCAGAAGAAAGAAACGGCAACTTGAGGGGATGAGGAAAAGCACTGGGGATAGCTCCAAGGCCCTGCCAACCAGGCTTGGGTCTCCTGTGGGGAGGGGCAAGGAGGTCAGGGTGAGGGGTGGGCACAGTCATTCAGCTCTAGCTGCAGCTCCCCAGCACCATCCTGGAGGGGAGGGGAAAAGAGTGAAGCAGCAGATCCTGGGGTGCCCAGTGGCCCTGGGACCCAGACTGAAGCTGAAAGAGCCAGTGACAGCTAGGGAACAAGGCAGGAGGCAGCTAATATGTATGTTAAACATATGGAAATGAGAGCAAATAGCAGAGCCAAGGAGACAAATACCGAACAGGGTCTGGGCCTGAGACTAAACCAACACCAGGAAATGAGAGGCTGCTGAAAGCAAATGAGCTGCTGAGCAGGAGAGAGGGAGGGCAGAGTGCAAGCAAGGCTGAGGACTAAACCTTCAGGAGCGCCTGCCAGCTGTGGCTGCAAGCCGGCCAGCCCTGAAGGGTGGCGCCCCAGAGGAGCTGCTCTGCCCAGGCCGGCTCTAGGCAAGCTATGAAAGCAATTGAGTTTGCCACCTATGACAAATTTTCCATTTCTTTGCACATCTCACCTCCCTCTAGCATCTTCCCTCTCTTCTGTCCTGCCCTCAGTCTCCCTTACCCATGAGCCTGTCTCAGACTGGAAATCTCTACTCTGCACATTCCCTTGGGCCAGAGCCCTGGGGGTTGCCATTCAGTTCCAGTGACCAGAGGCCAAACTCCAGAATGTCTGTAGAGAAAAGGCTTGGGATCAGCAGTTGGCTTGTAAGGATGGGGAGGGGTTGGTTAAGAGACTTGCCTTGAAACTCAGTTTGCTAGAAAATGAATCCTTTTTACACAGGGGTTAATGTTCAGGTGAAGTTTCTGGATGGTGCAAATGGTTAACATGCTTAGCTGCTAACTGAAAGGTTGGCGGTTCACATCCATCCAGAGGTGCCTTGGAATAAAGGCCTGGTGATCAGCTTCTGAAAAATCAGCCATTGATTTTCAGCCGTTGAAAATCACAGTTCTGCTCTACATACATGGAGTAGACTTGATGGCAGTTTTTTATTGTTTGTTTCAGTTTTAATGTTCAGGATGTTTTTGTCTAAGAAAAGATGATGGGGTTCATAACCAACTTCTTCCTCCTCTAGAAGAGATATAAGAGAGATGGCGGTTGAAATGGCAGATGTGCTCAAGCTGTGGGTGAGTGGCAGCACCCCAGCGGGGAAAGGAAGGAGTAATCCATAGACTGAGCATCTTTCTGTCTGAGAGCACCAGGCTCTGCCCCAGATGCTGGTGGGACACTGGTGGGGGGGGGGTGGCACAGAGCAACCTGCCTTGCAGTCAGTAAGGGCAAAACTCTGGAGGAGGGGGAGGAATGGCCTGAAGGTAAAGGAGGCTCTGCCACCCAGCAGAGGGATCATTCATTGTTGTCCCTCCATCCCCAGCGCAGAGAGTGTGATTCCTTGGGGAGGTCTTGGAGATGAGGGGAAATCACAGGAAGGGGCTAAGCCCCCTCCAAGGCCTTCCTTGCATACTCCCTGAACAGGAGTGTTACATAAAGACAGTCAATAACACTTGACTGACTTCATTGTCAGATCCATCCCTGTATAAGATAATGCTCTCAGGAAAGGCAACTCAGGGTAGACAAGTGTTAAGTAAGTTGTAGGATTGGAGCAGGAGACATGTGCCAGAGCTTAGAGCACAGCTCAGGAAGCCCATGCAGAGTGGCAGCTGGAAAGCACAGAGAGGCATGGGGCCCTGGAGACAGGAACATGGGCCTAGAGAGGAGGGTGGAGGCTCCTGATGATGAACCCACTTCACTGTTTGCCCAAAGTCAACCTAGGCTACAACATCACATGTCCTTACTTCCTACAGAAGGCAAGTGGACGTTCAAAGCCTCATTTGGATTCTGAGGCCCATCCAGGTCCTTGCTCATGCAGCCCCGGGATCTTACAAAATTATCTCTTCCTCCAGCTTCAAGGTTTTGCGATCAGGAGACGTGCAGACGGATGTTAATTCGGCTAAATTCAGTTGCATAAACAATTATTGTATCTGCTTCTAGGTTCCATTCTTGGACAAAAAGATAAATAAGGTACTATTTTTTTCTCTCCATGGAAAAAGGGTTTAGTGTAGGAGGCAGATCCACCCACAGGTGGCTGAGGTAAGACAAACTTAGATAGGACTAGAACAGAAGTTTAAAATGGATCAAGTAAGCAGAAAAGGAAGGAGTTAACTGGATTCTCTCCAAGGGCGTCTGGGAAGGCCCATGGAAGTCTTGTGATTTCAGGGAGGTCTTGAGGATTGAGTAAGATTCCAAGATAGAGAAAGGGAACAGTATGAACAGAGGGTTGAAGTGGGGCAGGCAGTGTATGCCGGGGGAAAAAGGCATTCATTACTGGAGCTTAATGGGAGCTAGGATTGAAAAGAGAATCTGGACCAGATCAGAAAGGGCTTGGTGTGTGGCAGGTTAAGGGACTTGGGTTCATTTTTAAGGCTCTAGGGAGTTACCAGTGCTTTCTGAAACTCAGAATCAGAGCTTTACCCTGCATGACCATCATGTCTGAACTTACTGAATAGAAACAGACTTGCCAGGCTAGCCCCCTTAGGGACTATTCATTTCCTCAAGGACACAAGGCCTGCAATGACATAACTGTTACCTGATAAGTCCATGTGTCAATGTATGGCCCTTCACAGGCACAGGAAACTGACACAGCCCATTTAGATGAGATAATTCATGTAAGCCACTCAGCACAGTGCCTAGCACACACTAAGTGCTCAATAATTGTTGCTGTTATTAGTGAATCTTATAAAAACTCTATGAAATAGGTTTCATTACATCTTATAAATAGATACTATATTGAAACTCAGAGAGGTTATGTATTCCAGGGTGTTACAGCTTGTTGGTGGGGAGCCAGCCTTTGTACCCAGGCCTAATTCTAAAGCCAATGCTCTTTCCACCATGCCTGTTGCCTGAGCAGTTCATCTTCCAGGTAAGGACAAGTGTTCTTGGATCTTAGCCAAGGGACACTGGAATGGTCAAGGCACCAGGGTTGGAGGAGATTGGAGGGAGTTGCTCATCCACTTATCACTCACTCCTATAATCAGAATCTAATTGTCTTTGCAAACACCTTCATTAGAGAGTCATTACCAAGTTGGTTGTGCAGCTCACTATGCATTGGGAAGTTCACTGTGAAACCAGAGCAGAATCATGCCTAAGTCCCCCCACCACAACCACCACCACCACCACCACTCCTGACCCATGACTCTCTGCCCCTATGAGGCAGGTGTCTTCTGAGTCAGTCTGATTTGGGCTAGCATCAGAGGGGGCCAAATGGAGATCCCCCACTTTTACCTATGGAATCAGTGTCTGCAGCCCCTCTGGTGATTTTATATGTGGGGAGAGTTGCCTGTGTCTCCTGGAAACATCTCACATGTGCAGCACATCACAGGGTTTGGTACCTCTGGTTGAGCAACCAAGCTAGACAGTCCAGCTCCAGCAATGGGGAAGTCAGAATGTCCCACAAAAGGACTACATTAATTCCATCTCCATGTGGGAAGATGATGTATTTGTTTCTTTTTCTTTTTTTATGAGACAGTGCTCTTGTCCCTACTTCTCTCTTGTCTCCCCAGAGCTGGGGCCACAGGACCAACACTCAAAGCCATTTGAGCTCTACCTATAGTTCAGTGCCAAACCTAGGTTCAGGACAATCTTGTCCTTAGCGTCAACTCAGAGAATTTAGCATCAAGTTAATTTTGCTGCATGTATTGCTCTGACCTTGTGCCATGGTTCAGACATCTATTTTTCAATCTTGTTTCTAAAACCAAGCTTTCACAAGTTCCAGGACCTAGGCTGGAGACGTTACCTGGATTACTTGTCCAGTATCCCATTGCCTCGGGGCTGGGCCTCCATTTTGCTTTTCTCAGTGTTCACCAGTCATGGGGGTTTCTGCTTCTGAACCTCAGGAACCCTGCTGTCTCCAGTCAGGCTTCTCTGATGGTGACAACCTACTTGCATCTTCACCTTCACATATCACAGCCTCTGAATCCACATCACAGTCTCCTCCACCTTCTCTCCAGGTCGCTGCCCACTGACCCTGGCAGCACCTTCCTGACACTGACCACTGTCTACCTCTTTTTACCATGCCCTTCAGAGCCAAGCCTTCTCTCCCCACTTGCTTATACCTGGGTGGACCCTGGAGCTTCAGATGGCAGCAGAAACCTTTATGGCCCGGCCAGATGGGACTCCCTGGACTGGTGGGCATTGGTTGACTTGCAGCCCTATTAAGAATTTCAATTTCAAATCCAAGGTGATCCAAACACACA
The DNA here is from genome assembly GCF_000243295.1 of Trichechus manatus latirostris. Classification (NCBI taxonomy): domain Eukaryota; kingdom Metazoa; phylum Chordata; class Mammalia; order Sirenia; family Trichechidae; genus Trichechus; species Trichechus manatus. The sequence continues at coordinate 7,162,572 of NW_004444026.1, read as the reverse complement.
TTTTAGGGGAACTTAAGCAAACTTCGTATTCTACCAATATTTGCAATGTAAGAGAGAAAGTCAAGTCATTATGAAATGATATCCTATTAGCTTACATTAATGAAAGTGGCACAGCACAAAGCCATTAATCTCAGCCTAGGCGTTGCCCCAGCCTAGTCGGCAGAGCTGCCTGGTACCCAGGTAGATCCCTGACTGCCCAGCCCTTCAGAGACACTGAGAGAATGTGTTCTGAGACACGCAGAGACGTGCAGAGGGGGACATTGCACATGTTATGTGCAGGATTGGTCTAAGAGCCTGACCAGGCTGGAGGTGGGGGGGTGGTCGGATGGTGGAAGGTGGGTTGTCTTACTGCAGCTTTTAATTGCTGGGCTTCTGACATGACCAGGGATGCAGCCTGGGGAGAAGGAAGTCGTTCTACCACTCACTCAGTGCCAGATATATCTGAGACACTCAGACTTGTAACCAGCTCACTATTTCCCAGTTGTCACAACGCAAAGATGAGAGAACTCTCCTTCCCTTCCATGCCCACTGTTTACACTCCTTAAACTGCTTTCGCTGTTAATGTACGGCAACCTCCTCTCTTCTTCTGTCTCATCAAGGATAAACATGATCATTATTTTAATCTGATCCAATCTTAGAATAGATACTCTGGCAATAAGAGACAACTGGGATAATGGAGAGTAGGATTTACCTGCCTTTCACCCTACACAGCATGGATACAGGTTTCACAAAAAGACATGGACCAACATTCCAGCACTCTCTGGAGGTTCCACAGAGAACCTTACAAATATCTTTAGAGATCTAGCTACAAAAAGGCTTGGCTTAGCTCATGTGAGACTGACAAGCAGTTAAAATAGCCTTTGGCTGACAAGATCAGTGAGATACTGTCACCACGGTGTTGAGTCAGGTGTGTCTCCATTCATCAGCATCCCCTGTGAGCAATCCTTTTCCCTGTTACTTAAACAATACAAACCTGTGTAAGAATACCTGTCATCAGATGAGAATCAAGGAGGCACAGGAGATGTCACATAGTCTGTGACACCTAAACATCATGGTTTGGGGATTTCTAGAAAGTCCTTTCCTGGCCCTCAGATATCTAGTCTGCATGGTCTTGAAATTTCTTCATTAGAGAGTCACTCGTCTGTCTCCAAATGTCAGCCACTTAGAGGTCATCAAACACAGTCATTCTCAAACTCTCCTTGATCCCAGACCCCTTTGAGAATCTGATGGAAGTTACCAAGGATTTCCCCACATAAATGCACATGTACATATACCCATGTGAATACTCACTAATGCTTGTATTCAATAGTAGAGAATTCATGGATCCACCAAACCCACTCATGGGCTCCAGACTAAGACTCCTTGATGTAGTACTAGTTCTTCATTGTTTAGATAAGGCAATAGAGTCACAAGGAGGTCAAATGATTTACCCAGGTTCACACAGTTAAGTAATGATCAAGCCAGAGCTCAGACCAACATGTTTTCACCCTCATTTCAGTCCTTCTCCAATGCTTCTTTAAATCTTTGGGTCCTGGACCTTTTACAGGCCTCCAGAGTTCCCTCTGAAAATGAGAATGCCCCTGGGGGGAGGGTAGAAGCGCCTTTGACTCTAAACTAGGAGCCTTGTAGACAACTGGCTGAGTGCAAGATGGCCCCTGTATCAGGAAGGAGGACAGGTTGAAACTCTACCCATGAAGAGGCAGTGTGCTGTAGTATTGGGAGCAGGATTCTGGGCTCAGCCAGTCCTCGATTCAAATCCTTTCTCTGCCATGTGACTTTTGGAGGGCTAATTAACCTCTCTGAGATTCACCCTTCTCATCCTCACAATGGAGTCCATAGCAACGCCTATGATGTTGTGACAGATGAAAGGAGACAACGCACACAGGACAGTTAAATAAAGGTAGCCATGATTTTTGGCGCATCACCATTTTTCTGAGAGTGTACTGTTTTTGCAGGGGTCGCTGTGAGTCAGAATCGACTCCACGGCAACAGGTTTGTTGGTTTGTTTGTTTGTTTTCTCTAGGCCTCAGCAGCCCAGGCCCTGCACCTGTAACCTGGCTACGTTCCAGAGAGAGGTGATACTAATTCTGTACTTTGCCTTTAATGGCTCTCAACCATCGCAGTGTTTCTTCCGGGCTGGCCCTGAGTCTCAGGGCTCCTTCTCAGGAAATATGATGCTGGCAGCAGAGAAGTTTGCACCCTAAACAACTGCCTCCTCACACATGGTTACGTGCTGCCATTCCCCCAGCCCTCCCTTTCTGCCTGTCACCAGGCTCCAAGGCTGCCAGCAGCGCGGCCAGCTTGCCCCCTGCTGGCCACACAGCCCTAGAAAGCTGTTATGGCCTTGGCCAAGATAGCCTTCCAGGCTGTATGGCCAAAGATGCAGAGGTGAAAGGTCAGCCTTCAGCCAGGGCTGAAGTCGGAACAAATTGAGGACTTGGGGACAGAGCAGCAGCCACTTTCCTGAGGCAAGAAACAACGCCTTACCGATGAAGCTGAATTCAGGGGCCAATCTGCGAATGCCTTCCACACACACTAACCAGGTAGAACTGAACCCCAAAGCTTGATGTAGTAGGAAATTACAAAGAGCAGAGAGTGGGTAAAAGGGGTGCAGCAGAAGAGGTGAAAGGAAGAAGTGTGCATCGGGGCCACAAGCCCATAGATTTAGCTGTGTGTGCGTGTTTGTACACGTGCATGTATGCGTGTGCGTACGTGTGCACGAGTGCATGTGTGCGCGTGTGTATGTTAGAGAAAGAGAGAGAAAATGTGTTTGTTCAGCACAGTTCAGCCTTCTTCCTTTTGGGCTCAGAGATTTACATCTAACAAAAGGGGCCCAAGGCTTTGAAAATCCCTTGCCCGCTGCCCGCTGCAGGACACAAAGGGACGGACTAGTTTAGGCAGGAAGCCGAAGCAGGTGAACTATACAGGCAGCAGCCAAGGGCTGCAACACCCCCTCCAAGTGGGGGCCCCTTCATGAAGGGAGTCAAGCACGTCTCTTATCTTTCCAGAACAGTTAAATTCCCCCACATCAAGCACAAATAGATTCCATCCTGTTTAGAGCCGCTGTTCGCCTTTCAATTTGGTCTTAAGATGCGATGGATACAAATTGCAAAGGTTTGGTCAGCTTTTGAGTCAAAAGCAAATTTTACAGCAGGGGAAGGGAGTGAGGTAGAAGGAAGAGGTGGGAGGTGGCGGGAGGCTGAGGGGAAAAAGCTGAAATAGAAAAATTGCTGAAAAGCCTCCTGCAGACTGTCAGGAGTATTAACTTAGGATGATGTAGGAGAAACGACTAAGTGGTTTTTGTATCAGCTGCACTGAATCAAACTTGTTCAAATATATGTGTGTGAGTGTGTGTGGCAGCAAGCAGAACCCACCTCAGAAATGGAAAACAGCCTCTTAGTTTTAAGGGTTTTTTATGTTTTGCAAATACAAGAAAAGCTATGCATAAATTAGATTTAGAAAAGGGGAAAGCAATGGGGGCGGCAGCGTGCCTCAGGCTTCAGCCCAGGCGATGGGCAGGGCTGAGAGATCGGCAGGGCTGAGTGGCCAGGCCCCGGCTCTGGCCTGACCCCATCTGCCTCAGGAGGCTACTGCTGGGTCAGGGTAGGGCTGAGAGAGGTGTGTGCTGTGAGCCTGAGTGTGAGGAAGTTCTCTCTCCACCTCTAGGGCCCTGGGGAAGAAAACAGGAAATGCACTGTGATAACAGATCAGGAGAAAGATCCTGAACTAGGAATTCCAGATTCCTCCCCCTAAGCATAAAACTCCAGGTCTCTCTTCCCCAAGGGATATAGCAGCAGAGAGAGGAACGGCCCTGGCTGGATGCAAGGGCGACTGGTTCCTGGACCTGCTCGTATCACTACCCAGCTTCATGGCCTCTGACAATCACTTCTTCTATTGAGTGCCTGCTACATGGCAGATATTTTAAAAATTAATTAATTAATTTAAAAAATTAATAAACACATACAACATGTACTGTGGACCAGTTATTGTTCTAAGCACTGTAGAAGTATTAATTCATCACAGTAACTTTTGGAGTGGGTACTGTTATAAATCACCATCTTTCCACAGAAGGAAAATGAAGACCAAGAAGATTGACTTGCCCAGGGACACACAACTAGTAAATGTCTGTGGTAGACACACACTTGGTGACCCCTAATGAGTCATGTCTTTGTATAATCCCCACCCCCCCCTTGAATGTAGACTTGCTTCTAACCCATAGAATATGGCAAAAGTGATGGGGCGTCACTCCCATGATTATGTTAAGTTGTGTAAAACTCTGTCTTAGTTCACTGATTAGAGATGCTCTCCTGCTGGCCTTGAAGAAGCAAATTGCCATGTGTGGAGAGGGCTACATGGCAGGGAACTGCGGGTGGCTTCTAGGAGCTGAGAATCTCAGTCTTATAACCACAAGCAACTAAATTCTTCCTACACAGTGAGCTTGGCAGAGGACCTCAAGCCTCAGGTGAGATTGTATCCCTGGCCAATAGCTTGATTGCAGACTGACGGGACTTTAAACAGTGGGCTGGGCTAAGTTGTGCCCATACTCCTAACTCAGGGAAACTGTGAATAAATGTGTATTTTAATCTGCTAAATTTGTGGTAATTTGTTATGCAGCAATAGAAAACTAATACAATGGCTGAAATAAGCTTTGAACCCATACTCTTAACATTGTCCCATTCTACAGCTTGCAGAGCGATTATTTCTCTTAATTCTTAAAGCAACTCTGGAACCTGAGTTCTTCTATCTCCATTTTATGGCCGAGGAAACTGAGGCTCAAGGAAGTTAGTTGACCAAGGTCGCACAGCTGCTAAAGCCTCAGTTGGAGTTCCAATGCCCATGGTCTTTCTACTACGACATTCAGTCTTCATTCATTGACTGCTTTGAACTGTGGTATCTTATATAAAATTAGAGACTTAGATCACCTCATCTCTGAACCCGTTGCTGTCTAGTAGATTCTGACTCATAGTTGACGCTTTAGGACAGAGTAGAACTGCCACACAGGGTTTCCAAGGCTGTAAATCTTTGAGGAAGTAGACTACTACATCTTTTTCCTGCAGAGCAGCTGGTGGGTTCAAACAGCCGATCTTTCTTTCGATAAGCAGCCGAGTGCTTTAACCACTGTTCCACCAGGGCTCCATTAATCTCTGAAGTCCTGCCCAATCTCACCTATTCTGTGATTTTTTTTTTTTTTACTTACTCCTTTCCCACTTCTCTTGTTTTTCTTGCAACGTTTCCAACATATCCCTTCTTCCTTCCTTCCCTTTCCTGCCTTCCTCCTTCTCCTACCCTTTGTGTCCTCCTTCCACCTCCTGCATTTTCCCTGATCTCCCAATTCACCCCCTTTCCTTCCAACATTCATTAAGTGCAATGTGATGGGTATAGAAGGTATAAGACATTTCTTTATGTCTCACATTTCTTTTTATTTCCCCACTTCTTTCTTATCCTGTAACTCATTCCATGTCTTGCTCTTTCGCATCCTCACTGTTGATGCTGATGGACAGCAATCTGGCATCAGAAGGTTCTGCCCCATCCTAGGAATAATGTGGGAGAAGATATCTGATTCTAATGTGGCTCAGCAGCAGGTGGGACACTTGGCTGATGAGGACAGTATCATTCTCTCTGCGGGCATTGTCTGTCCCAGATGCCCTCTTCCAGCCTTCCTCTCAGTCCCTCCTCCCCACCTTCACATGGAAGCCAGTTCTCCCTCCCACAGTGGGAGCAACAGGTCCACTGCCCGTTCCCCTACAGTTCCTCTTCGTGTTCACCACCTCTTGTTCAGCATATGACATCACCTTAGCTAAACTGTTTTCTTTGTGTTGATCATTTAGGGCGACAGCCTGGAGAGGGCCGAGGGAATGGCTGCCCCTCCACTGACCTCCTCCATCTGGCCTCTCTCTTGGACAGAAACTGGGATGACGATCAGTGAAGAAATGGTTCCTGGCACCTTCACCAGAAGGTGGGTAAACCATGCCAGGATTGCTTGTCTTCTGGCCAGAGGATGGGTGGCACAGTGCCCAGGAGCCTTCAAGGGCTCTTGTTAAGATACAAGACAATGAAACCACTCTCCTTCCTGAATTTTTTGAGATTTACCTTCTCCATTCCCAGACTGGACCTCCGAGAGAGCATTTCAGCCAGTCCTTCACGGCTCTGCACCCCACAACCAGCATGTACACACATACACGCACAGACACACACACACACACACACTCACATGGGCCAGGCCCAGGAGCCAAAGGCTTTGTTCCCTTGCTTATAGTTCTGCATAAGCTTTAAACACCTCTAGGTCCTCCCTGAGAACTTATCTGTGCACCTGATGCTTAAGCCTCCTTAACTTGATGTGTTTTTCTGTGCTCTGAGCAACGTGGATAGGCTAAAAACACCTACCTCAACACAAAGTTCTTATAAGGATCAATCCAGCTAATATATGTGACTGCGTCTTCTGTAGCATAAAGGCTAAATAAATTAAATGCAGCCAAGCGTCCTAGCTGAGCCCCAGTTCATTTCCTCTTCTTGTAGGTGGTGACATGAGGACGCAGGGAGTTTGACATTTGCATACATTGTTCTGTATTGGGGCTTTTAATACTATATACATATATATATAGAGAGAGAGAGAGATAGAGTATTAAACAACACACACACACACACACACACACAAATATATATATATATAGAATGTTTCCCTCTTTTAGATCTCAGGAGATTTGTTTGTTTGCTTGTCTCGTTGTTGTGGCTGTTCTGTGGCATGAAAAGAGATGGGGGCAGCTGTGGTGAGGAGTAGGGTGGGGATGGACAGCATGTCCTTGCTGCCTAGGTTGAGTGACTGCTTTGTAGCAAGGGAGGAGGGAGCAGTTAGATTCCGAAGCTGAAAAAACTGGACATTGTTTATCTGGGTAGAAATAATTCTGTTTAGGTGCCTGGGGTTTGGGAGTGAGGCATTCTTCCTCCTGCCCCCTCCCTCACCTGGTCTCCTCAGACCGTGCCTAGCTTCAACACTGAGGGTTCAGTGTGGACACTATGGAAGGAGGGACAGCCTGGGGCACCTGGCAGAACAGGACTCTCCCACCAGCAGCAGAGGACAATGGGGGCACCTCCCTCAGGGCTAGGGTTCTTGAACAGCAACCTCTTTTAGGAGGCCTGAGTAGAGAAAGAGGGAAACCACGCTTGTGTTCGCGCGGGTGGTGCCCTAGGAATTCTCAGAAACAATAGGGAAAAACTTGGGGAGGAGGCACTAAGGTAGGAAGTGGGTATCCTGCAGTCAGGGTCCAGTCATCGACGATTTGGGGATTATTGTTAACAGGACTTGATCAGTAACCCTATGGGGCAGTTCTACTCTGTCCTCTAGGGTCACTATGGGTCAGAATCGACTCAACGGCAATGGGTTTTATACCCATAGATGGTGAAGCCCCACACATTCAGTAATATTATAGATCACTATTATCATTCATAATTATCACCCCCAAAGAAGTTTTACTGGTTTCCCCGTTTGAAGACTTGGGTTCTGCTTTCTCCCTGATATCTCCTGAGGTTCTGAACGACTATATTCTTGGGTTCTCAGGATGCTAAGGGAACCAAAAACTCAGACTCAGAATTGATGGAATCCATCTTCAAATATTTGCTAAGCGTCAATGGTGTTCTCAACACTGCCCACTCTTGACTGGTGGCTCTGATCAGAAGAAAGATCAGCTTGAAGTGTATGCGTAAATACACAACAAAGGCTTTCTTCTCTTCCTGATTCAAACCTCTCCTTTAAATACTTTCCAAGACACTCTGAATCTTCTTTTGGTGTCTCTTCCCACAGCACCACTATATGTAGGATGTTTGGTACAAATCACAAAAAGATGCCCCCTTAGAGCAGAAAAATGGCAAAAAGCTGCCTCCAATAATAAAAAGGCCTCTTCTTCAGGCTGACGGTTAGAAACAGAGCTCATGGTTTGAGGAGTGGAGGGCAGGCTGACTTTTAGCCCCTACTTTGTACTTTCGTACCTTGGAAACCCTATGGGGCAGTTCTACTCTGTCCTACAGGATAACTATGAGTCGGAATCTACTCAACAGCCTTGGGTTTGGTTTTGGTTTTGTACTTTTGTCAGGCTGAAACTGCACCCCATAGGTGAAAATTCTATTCCTTTTGTAGGGAGGTCTTGGAGGGACAAAAGAAACACAAAGGAAAATATACCTGATTATGTATTGCTTTAAAAGGTTTTATATGTGATGAGGGAGAGGGAAGGGATAGGGTTATCCAGTAAGCCTTCCTGGAAGAGGTTGGAGGCTGAGAAGACCCTTGGAGAAAGGAAACGATCAGGATCAAGTGTATGTCTTGCCCGGGATTTTTCCTTTGCATCAGAGAGAAAAAACAACACTCATAAGAATTTCAGAAATGCTACATTGGTTCAAACCTATGATTCAAAGAGCCCACGATTCTATCTTCTATAGAGGTCTGTTTAGAAAGTGAGTGGAATATAAAGGAAGGTGAAACCTATGAAGCTGACGTCAACAGATTAGAGCTGCATCTTGAACTTCCCCTGGGAATGGTGGCATGATGCAACAGCAACACAGATAGTGATAATAATTAGAATAACTACCATTTGTGGAGTAGTTACTATTTGCCAGGCACTGTGCTATGTGTCTTGCATGCAACATCTAATTTAATGCTCATGACGCTCTTGTTGTTGTTGTTAGCTGCTACTGAGCTGGCTGCCGACTCATAGCAACCCCATGTACTTGGAATGAAATGCTACCTGGTCCTGCACCATCCAAATGATCAGTTGCAGGTCAGACCATTGTGATCCATAGGGTTTTCATTGACTTATTTTTCAGAAGTAGATCACCATGTGTCTTAGTCATCTAGTGCTGCTCTAAAAGAAATACCACAAGTGGATGGCTTTCACAAAGAGAAATTTATTTTCTCACAGTCTAGTAGGCTAGAAGTCCAAATTCAGGGCATCAGCTCCAGGGGAAGTCTTTCTCTCTCTGTTGGCTCTGGAGGAAGGTCCTTGTTGTCATCAGTCTTCCCCTGGACTAGGAGCTTCTCTGCACAGGAACCTCGGGTCCAAAGGACGCACTCTGCTCCCGGTGCTTCTTTCTTGGTGGTATGAGGTCCCCAACTCTCTGCTTGCTTCTCTTTCCTTTTATCTCTTGAGAGATAAAAGGTGGTGCAGGCCACACCCTAGGGAAACTCCCTTTACATTGGATCAGGGATGTGACCTGGGTAAGTGTGGTGTTAAAATCCCACCCTAATCCTCTTTAACATAAAACTACAATCACAAAATGGAGGCCGACCACACAATTCCGGGAATCATGGCCCAGCCAAATTGATACATTTTTGGGGGACATAATTCAAACCATGACACCATGCCTTTTTTCCTGGTCTGTCTTAGTCTATAAGCTCCATAGAATCCTGTTCAGCATCATAACAACACACAATCCTCCACGGACAGACGAGTGGTGGTTGCATATGAGATGCATTGGCCAAGGATCAAACCTGAGATCCCAAAAGGAAAGGCAAACAAGAATTCTACCTCTGAACCAGCACTGTCCCCTTGACACTCTAACAAGGTACATATTAGTTTTCCAATATTATAAATAAGAAGACAGGGTCAGAGTAGATAATGATAAGAAGAGCACACATATAGTGTATACTATGTGCCAGGTCTGGAGTTAGAAAACCAAAAGGAAAGAAAATGCTCAGCATTTCTCAAGCTAAAAGAACTAAAGAAACAATTCAAGCCTTGAGTTGCAATATTGAAGGATTTTATAAGCAAAATATCGAATGACACCGGAAGTTTCAAAAGAAAATGGAAGGAATAAACAGAGTCACTGTACCAAAAAGAATTGATTGGTGTTCAACCATTTCAGGGGGAAGCATATGATCAAGAACCAATAGTATTGAAGAAAGAAGTCCAAGCTGCACTGAAGGCATTGGAGAAAAACAAGTCTCCAGGAATTGACAGAATACCAATTCGGATGTTTCAACAAACAAATGCAAAGCTAGAAATCCTCACTAGTCTATGCCAAGAAATTTAGAAGACAGCCACTTTGCCAACTGACTGGAAGAGATCCATATTTGTGCCCACTCCAAAGAAAAGTGATCCAACAATATCATTATATCACACACAAGTAAAATTTTGCTGAAGGTAATTCAACAATGGTTGCAGCTGTACAACCGTTACTGTCAGAAATTCCAGCTGGGTTCAGGAGAGGACATGGAATGAGGGATATCATTGCTGATGTCAGATGGATCTTGGCTGAAAGCGGAGAATACCATGAAGATATTTATCTGTGTTTTGTTGACTATGCAAAGGCATTTGACTGTGTGGATCATAATAAACTATGGATAACATTGGGAAGAATGGGAATTCCAGAACACTTAATTGTGCTCATTAGGAACCTATACATAGACCAAGAGGCAGTCTGCATGGTTTAAAATCAGGAAGGGTGTGCGTCAGGGTTGTGTCCTTTCACCATATTATTCAATCTGTATGCTGAGCAAATAATCTGAGAAGTTGGCCTATGTGAAGAAGAACGCGGCATCTGGATTGGAGGAAGACTCGTTAACAGCCTGCTATATGCAGATGACACAACCTGCTAGCTGAAAGTGAAGATGACTTGAAGCAGTTACTGATGAAGACCAAAGACCCCAGCCTTCAGTATGGATTATGTCTCAACATGAAGAAAACAAAAATCCTCATAACTGGACCAATAAATAACATCACGATAAATGGAGAAAAGATTGAAGCTGTCAAGGATTTCGTTTTACTTGCATCCACAATTAACACCCATGGAAGCAGCAGTCAAAAAACCAAAGGATGTATTGCATTGGGCAAATATGCTGCAAAAGACCTCTTTAAAGTGTTAAAAAGGAAAGATACCACCTTGAGGACCAAGGTGTGCCTGACCCAAGCCATGGTATTTTCAATTGCCTTATATGCATATGAAAGCTGAACAATGAATAAGGAAGACCAAAGAAGAATTGA
>NW_004444026.1:7148446-7149512 GCF_000243295.1 Trichechus manatus latirostris | reverse complement strand
TTGGCTAATTAACAAGGATCAATGCCTGTGATGGGAGGACAAAGAAAGATTCTTCCAGGCCCTGGTGGAATTGTTACATGATGCATGAGATACCAGCAACTGCAGTGTGATTGGTGGTAATCTGAAAGCTAGGGACATGTGCCCCTCCAACAGTAAGTGTTGTGACCAAATGTCACCCCTGAGAAACCCTCTCTCATTTGTAATATGTAGACATTATGCTCATGAGAGAAATTCTGGTATTCTTGCCTGTATGTAAGATGCCTTTGCTCAGTTACCATCACCATCAAGATAATCTGGCAAAGGTCTGTTGAGAACAAACAAGAAGGCAACGGAGAATTTTGTAGATGTGGTAACAGACATGAGATTGGAGGGTATAGATCAATGTCTTGGAAAGGCGGTGGGGAGAGTAAGCCTTCATTCTAGGCTTTCCCAAGCTTCAGGGAGGAGAAAGAAGGGAAGGAGAGAAGTGGTAAGTCCAAGAGCTGTGTAGTCATCACTAGGTAGAGGAAGCAGCTGTGAGAATTCCTTTCACCAAACCCCTAACAGGACCTGGAAGCAGCACAGACCTCCAGGACGATCTCAGAAGCCACTCGGAGTTCATCATCTGAGCCCAGAGAGTGGCTCTCCTTTCCTTGTGGTCCTGTGTGGATGGCCTTTTCATGGCAGCCAGAGCCTCCTCTGATGGTGTCTCAGTAGGGGTGACCGGTATGAGCTCAGCCTGAGATTTTGCTGAGTCCTTGAGTGAATTACCCCATGTGGACATCTTCCTTGCTCCCCCATGATGCTACATAAGACACTATCAGTCCAAGGCAAAGGTCAGTGGGGCTTTGGACTTCAAACTGGATGAGGTCATGCCTGAGACCCTCTGAGAGAGACAAGTGGTTAAGGATGCCCCTGGAATGACAATGATTTAATAGTAATAACAGAAACTACCTAACAGTTGTTGGGAGAATGCAATCAAACTATATAGGAGATCTTGGCATAAAATAAACCAAAAACCGGTTGCCGATTCCAATTCATGGTAACCCCATGTGTGTGAGTAGAAGTGTGCTCTATAGGGTTTTCA
>NW_004444026.1:7145677-7146989 GCF_000243295.1 Trichechus manatus latirostris | reverse complement strand
ATAGGATCATGCCTCTGGGACTTTATTTACTTTCTGCTTGGAATGCCCTTTCCCTTATATATTCTATGGCTTGCTCTCTTTCTCAGATCTTTGCTTCAAAGTTGTGGTGTCAGTAAAGCCTGCCCTGTCCACTCTATTTAAATTTGCTGAACCTGAATTCCCTATCCACCTGCTCCATGTTTTTCTATTGCACTTATTACTCTCTGACCTACTATAAACCTTGTACTTGTTTATTTGTTTGTTGTCTACCACCACCCACTAGAATGTAAGCTCCATGAGCATAGGTACTTCTGTCTGTTTTGTTCACTCCTGTATTTCCAGCTCCTAGAATATTACCTGGCACATCATAAGTGCCCAATAAACATGTGTTGAATAAACATAGGACAATACGCTTGGGCCACCACCTGTCAGTTTGTTGTACTGTGGTGGCTTGCATGTTGTTATGATGCTGGAAACTACACTACGGGTATTTCAAATACCAACAGGGTCACTAATGCTGGACAGGTTTCAGGGGAGCTTCCAGACTAAGACAGACTAGAAAGATAGGCCTGGTAATCTACTTCTGAACATTATGTATCACAATAGAACAATGTCTGACTTGGCTTGTCATCAGGAGGGATCAAACACTGGAGGAGGACTTCATGTTTGGTGAAGTAGAGGGCAGGTGAGGGTGAGGGAGGCCTTCAGTGAGATGGATTGGCACAACAGTTCCAACAAAAGACTCAGACATGCCAGTGACTGATGCAGGACTGGGCAATGTTTCATTCTGTTGTACATAAGGTTGCCATGAGTCAGAACTGACTAACTGGCAGCTATTCATCTATCTATACACTTGAGAATTCTTGGAATGGAGAGACAGTCTGCAGCATTCTCCTGCCCTGTCCCATAATGGGACGGCAGCAGAAGAACAACAGTGTATATGTAATATTGCCATATTTTTGAGAGTAGATACCACCCCCTTTATCTTGATTTCACCCCCTCCCATCCTGAGTCTACACTACCATTTAGGGCCTGCCCTTCCCATTCTAATGTGCTGTATTGCTCCTATCCAAACAGAAATTGCCCTTAGAGGGTTCTTCCTCACAAATTATACCTAATCAGACCCTCTTCAGTGCAATGGATCACTTTTGTATAGCCTTTCTTGCCATTGATCTTGTAACTTCATCCAAATGATTGGGTGGGACAATGGAAATCAGGTGCTTGTGGCCCACCAAGGGGATTGGACAACTTGCTGCTAATGTAAATGCTAATGCAAATAAGGTGCACAAAACCTTTGTGGGGTGGGACCATGCAAATAAGGTGTATGGAACCC
>NW_004444026.1:7143837-7144805 GCF_000243295.1 Trichechus manatus latirostris | reverse complement strand
TCTAATGGAAAAGGTACCAATGAGAGAAGAAAAGAGACTCTCGTTTCCCTTTCTTGCTTTTGTGTAAGTGGTCCCTGAGGGTAATGCATTCTCTTTTTTCTGACTTAGAGGAATTCTGGCTAGGTAAAGAGGGTTGTAAGCATTTTAAAGGCAAGACCCAACTCATTCTTCTTTGTATCCAGGCTATGTCTTGGATACTCAGTAGGTACTTAGGAAATGAGTATGTGCTGACGTAAAGATGAAAACAGTAGTCATGTCCTGGGAAAAAGATGTTTGAAGCAGCTAGACCCCTTCAAATGATATTGTCTGGGGGGCACTTGCACCCTTACCTGAGCCCTGGAAAATGAATCAGACACTCTCCCTTTCTAAAACATTCTTTGCCAAGCTTTGAGTGATGTGCACCTGTCTGCCAACCTTCAAGACAGAGATTTCAGTACAGATTCCCTGGCTCTCATCCTTTAATTTCTCAGTTGACTATAGATTTTTTTTTTCTTTTCTTTTCAGTCTGTGTTACCTTCCTAGAAAGCTTGTGGTTTGATAATTCCTGAGAGTGCCAGCCAGCAAACACTGCCTGCTGAGGCTTCCCTCCCCTAAAGCCTCTTTTTCCAAACTCACCTAACAATTCTGAAGCTGCCTTTCTTTGCCCAGCCTCACCGAGCCTCACCTATTTGTGAGGTTATTTTAGTCTTGGTTATTCACAGCAGGTCACTCCCTAAATTCCTCTCATCAATTTAACAAGCATTTATTGAAAGCTTCAATGTGCCAAACACGTTTGGGGGTGGGAGGGGATAAAGATAAATGAGCCCTGGCCTCTGCCCTTGGGGCTTGAACGATCTTGTGGGAGGAGTAGACATGGGATCAAATATTTATAAAGGAGTGTGCTGAATGCTCTGGGACAGGCAGGTAAGAAGCACTTTGAGAGCCTGAGAGTACTGGGGAGACAGCAACTCAATTCTGCTTGGGGGAGT
>NW_004444026.1:7139104-7142289 GCF_000243295.1 Trichechus manatus latirostris | reverse complement strand
GGACAGGTGGAGAGACTAAAGGTATTGCCTGTTGCCTTTCAGAACTTCCAGATAGCCAGGGATCCAGGCTTAAGTTTAGGTCCTTGACTGAAAGGGTGCTGAACGCTGGCTCCCTGTCCCTCTGGCAGAATGTCCCCCATCAGCTGTGATAGGCTGGTGACCTGTGGACCACAGATCAGAATCTCAGGGAGCGCATGAAGGTAACCTAGTTTATCCCTCTACTTGATGCTTAAACCAGGAATTTGGGAGTAAGATGGAGGTATGGTAGTGAAAGGAGAAAGAAAGTGCTATGATTCTGGGGAAGATTCACTGATCCTGAGGCATGAAGTTGGGCTTTTCTGGAGCCCTCAGGGCGATGGGGACATTTGATCTTTACTGAAAACAACTCAGAGCTGTGTCCTGCTATAGAGTGACTACAGAGAGGAAGTTAGGAGCAGTATTTTAACAGCAAAAAAATGCTATGTCTGATTGAAAGAGCACTGGTGTACAAGTCAGAAGATGTGAAACTCAGTCCAGGTCTGACATTAAGGGTTTCTGTGGCCTTGACCAAGCTCCGCCATACCATCCACATCACAAGGTAATGAGGTAGATAAAATGGGCTGCCAGCTCCCTTCTGAGGGGATCTGATAATTGATTTCTTAGCGAGTGGGCAGAAGGGCCTAGAACAGTGTTGTCCAATGGAAATACCATGTCAGCTACAAATGAAAGCCACGTACGTAATTTTCAATTTTGAGCAGCTACATTTTAAAAAGTAAAAACAAACAGGTGACATTAATTTTAATAATATGTTTTACTTAACTTGATATATCCATAGTATCAATTCAATATGTAATTGATATAAAAAATTATTGATGAGACATTTTATATCGTCTTTATTTGTGCTAAGTCTTTTAAATCTGGCTTATCCCAGCACATTCCATGTACTCTACAGCCATATGTGGAGTCCCTGGGTGGTGCCAACGGTTAACGTGCTTGGCTGCTAACCAAAAGATTGGAAGTTTGAGTCCACCCAAAGGCACCTTGGAAGAAAGGCATTGGCTAAAATTTGTTCTGTTATACATAAGGTCGCCATGAATTAGAGCCAACTCTATAGCAACTAACAACAAGAAATCCACTTCAGCACAGTCATTGGAAACTCTATGGAGCACAGTTCTACTGATACACATGGGGTCACCATGAGTAGGAATCATCTCAAAGGCAACTGTTTTTTTTTTTTTTATAGTCATATGTAGTCAGTGGCTACTTTGTTGGGTGGCGCAGGCCTAGAAGATTAGTTTGAGGCCGTTTAGCAGCTACACAACTAGCAAATCCTTACAGCTCTTCTCTTGGGGAGAGATTTCTGGGAGAGAAGACGCTTTCATTGGGTTTAAGGTTAATAGACAAGAGCCAATGGAGAGAATCTGGAAGGACAACTCCAGGAGGAAGAATGGCAAGGACAAAGGTAGGGAGGTGGGATGAGCTTGGTCTGCCTCTTCAGGAACGCTTTCCCTGACTGATGGAGGGAGCCCTCTTGCTTTTATAGTCTGCCATCCATTTGTACTCCCTACTCAGGGTTAACACAACTAATTCGTACTTCTTTGCATTATGTAGATAGACCTACTGAAGATCTATCCATTTAGCCCCTGAGTTCTGGTTCAGCTCCCACTGTATATGGCACAGATGGGCTCACTGTGAGCCGTCTGATATCCCAGTTTGTGCCTCAATCTCTCCCTCTGTAGAATGGAGTTAATAATGTTCATTCTTGACCTAACCCAACTCCAAGGAAGAATGCAGAAAGGAATGAGAATTAACATGTGTGAAAAGGGCTCGAAGCACTGAGCAACACCGAGCTTAAATACAAAATGTTTAATTATTCATTTGGTTTGTCAAATCCACATAGTATCTTGAAAAGGTCCCTGGCATCAGGACTTCTGGGTCCCTTGTTGAACTGACCTTACAAATAATGTGTGATGCTTTCATTCCTTAGGCATCCGCTCTGTCGAGGGAGATGTCTGAGGTGTAAATAGGGCAGAGTTGTGTCTGAATAAGGATTCTACCACCAGTGTCTCAGAGCCCTGTCAGGCATGCATTTTGCTGTAACATCCAAGTGCTTTCCTCCCCCATAACGGGAACAGCCCTGTGACCTTTAAGATTTCAGCCTCCTGGAAGAACCATGCCTGCTACACTTAAAAGCCTCAGCGTGCCAAGCCTCCGCATGGAAACCTATAGCCATCACCTCTTTTTTTTTAATAGCATTTCTTAGAGTTGACATGCTTTGGTCATAACAATTATATTACTCACCCAGTAGCTTAATTGGATTTTTGTTTAGTAACTTGTACAGGTCTTTTCACTTGAGGATACCACCAGCTTCTGGGAAAGAGCCAACAAGAACTCAGATGATGAAAAAAGAGCGATACAAGGGGTGGGAACCCGCTTGTGGGAATGGCTTGGGTCCTTGTGCATGGGGAAAGGCATCCCATCTTTTTTATTTCCAGAAAACTGGAGTAAGCCTCCCTTACACACACTCTCCTTTACCCCACACAAATACCTTTTTCTCCTCATTAGTTTCTTTGCGTGTCGACCTTAGGAGAAATGACCCCTCTGGGTAGAACTGGGGAAGAAGGACCTTCTTGGTTCACCTGAATAAGTCAACTTTAGGACCAAGAGAAGAACAGTTTACTTTAGAAGTTAGAAAGTGGTCATAAGGAAGTAATTTCCTCCAAGGAGTTCAATATACAGAGGCTTGTGAGGGGTTTAAGCAGAGATAAGATGAAATAGTGGAAGCAGATCTTGGAAGGGGTCTGAGGGTGCATCCCCAGCCCTCCGACCATGATGCCGTGGCTAGAGCTGCTGATCCCTGTGTGTCAGAGGCAGAATGTTGTGGCTGGGGATCTGTGAACCCTGGGATTCTTACGCCCTTCTGTTTTGGTTTTAGGTTGAGGTATTAGAAATTGCTTCTACTTTTTCTTCTGTTTATCCCTTGTACCTGAAAAAGAGTTTGGGGGCCCAGGGAGCCCATTTGCTGGACTTATGCTAAAAAGCTGAAAAATGGCTGTAGCACTCTAGTCTTCTGGGAGGAAACTGATTGGTGGAATTGGCATCATGGTACCAGAAATTACTCCTTTAAACCAGTTACTTCATTCGTCCTTACAAGATCCTGGGAGGCATCCCCAAAGCAGAGAACATTATTATTCTTTGACACTGGA
>NW_004444026.1:7124520-7137647 GCF_000243295.1 Trichechus manatus latirostris | reverse complement strand
GTTCTGTAAACCTTCATCTAAAGTACAAACAGAGATATTAAAACAAAGAAGTTTTACCTAAATAAATTGAACATTGGTAATAAAACAAAACAAAACAAAAAAAAAAGTATGTTCCTTAGAAGCGAGGATGGATAGACTTGGGCTCACTTACTATGGACATATCCTCAGGAAAAAACAACTGCTAGAAAAAGACATCATGTTTGGTAAAGTAGCGGATCAGTGAAAATACGAGAAGCCCTCCCTCAGATGGATTGACACAACAGCTGCAAAAATGGAATCAAACATACTAATGATCATGAAGATGGTGCAGGACTGGCACCATTTTGTTCTGTTATACGTAAGGTCATCATGAGTCAGAGATGAAAGAATGGTACCTAACAACAACATCATGGTCCAGGTACATCTCATAGCACGAAGAGCTCAGAGCAATCCACAGGTGGAGAGGAAGCAGTACAGAGAAATGGTCTCTGGGAAAATGTGATTCTTCTGAGAGATCCAGAAGACAAGGACTATGATGTCTTACATCTCCACTGTCTCCTGAATCCTCCTTTGCCTAGCACTAAATTCACTGTCTTCAGAACAAAATTGTCTTGTCTTTTCAATATCTTTTCAACCAAGGCAGACACTGCAGCAAGATGTAAACCAGAGCACCTAATCTATTCTCCCACAGGTGTTCTAAAGTCACAAAAGGTGCATATGAGGACTTGTTTAACAGAGATAACCATTACATGGTGCCACATAAATATAAACTATTGAAAGAGCTGCTGACAGGTCCTAGACAAGTTTGAGAAATGTCCTAGTTAGAAACAATTTTGTCAATCTGTCACATATTTTCTCTACTCTACCCTCCCTAATTCCTGTTACTAGCATGGGGAAGGAAAACAGAAGGGAGAGAAGAAGGGAGAGAGAGGGAGAATCTTTGTTACTTCTACCTTTCACTGCAGGAGCCCTGGTGGCATTGTGGTTAAGAGCTTGGCTGCTAACCAATCCACCAGGCACTCCTTGGAAACCCTATGGGGCAGTTCTACTCTGTCCTTTAGGGTTGCTATGAGTTGGAATTGACTCAACAGCAATGGGATTGTTTTTTAGTGGTTTTCACAGAGAGGAACTTTCCTAGTGCCGATCCCGCCTTGTGTTCAGGTCGTTGTTGACAGGAGGGACCATGTTTTGCTTCTCCTTACTGCCCTTTTGGAAATGGTCCTCTTTTGACTTTGGCCTCTGGACTCTGGATCAGGATTGCTTGGCTTTGCTCCTAGGTAGTACCACTTACTAGCTATATGACCTTAGGAAACGTACTTATCCTCTCTGTGCTTCAGCTTCCTCATGTGTAAAATGGAGACAAAACTAGAGCATGCCTTGCAGGATTGTTATGATAGTTAATACTTGCAGAGTACTCAGAACAGTGCCTGGTTCATAGAAAGGGCTATCATATGACAAGCTAAAAACCCCTGCCTCAATGTGTCTTGACCTCCAGGACCTGTACCCCACACGTGGCCACGTTTTCCTTCTCCGGACGCTTGCTTTCATTTCTCAGGCATATATTCCTTCTGATCAGAGGTGACCATACCTTACCTTCAGTTTTAGGTCTTTAAAAAGCCATGTCCCAGATTCTTTGAAGCTTCAAAGGAGTGCACGAAGAGCTCCTTGGCTGACATTTCATTTGTCTCAGGGTCAAGTCCTCTTGGTCTGTTTTCTTGTCTTTTACGCACCTTGCTCTTTCCCTCTGGTTCCTCTGGGCCTCCAGTTCCCATGTACTTATCAGACTTCACCTCTCTGCCTTCCGTCTTTGCCTTAGACTCTGGGGCTCTTTTCTCTGCCTGTCCTGCATAAGTGTTAAAATGCTTATCCTGACCTCCTATGTCCATGTGTAGGATGGTTTCTCTCCATTTCCCTAGATTCTGATCTCTTTGTCATGACTTGGATATGTTTCTCCCTGAGAATGAAGGTCACTGGCTCCTGAAGACCCACTAGGTTGCTGGCTTGTGCCTCAGCTCACCATCTACCTGGTTTCATAGTTTTAGCTTTTGCTCTGTCAGTATGGCCCATTCCTGCCCACTCCATGCAAGCCAAGCACAAACTCAGCAAAAATACATAGACAAGGTATGATGAAACACCCTTAATAGAACCTGATTCAGGATTTATTCAGGAGGCATCACTATCCCTTTAAGGATCCTCTGAGAAGGTTGGGCACCAGAGGCTCAGCAGTTTTCTGCCTGCTCTTAATAAAATTTCCCATTAATTAAACAAAGCTGTATGGGCTGCAGCCCTCGCCGTATTATTTGTGTTTTTATTTTGTAGTTACATGGCAGTGTCTTCAGTACAGGAGTCCTGGAATTATACACTGGGCCTTAATATTTCAAGACCCAGCAGGAACAAATATGCAATTATATAGTTCAGTGGTGCAGCGCCACAGCAGCGGCAGGGACGGGTGGGAGGCACTACTCCAGCTCATGGAAAGTTCCTTTGCAAGGAAACTTTAGTCCCTGGACTTGACTCCCTTCCAAGCCAAAGCCCCCTCCCCCTGCAGCCAGCATGAGTCGCCACCGCCTCTGACCGGAGTAGCAGGCACCTATCAGTGCAGCGCATACTCCCCAGGTCCTTCAGATCAAGGGTGGTGCAGGGAGGAGGGGAGTTCACCCTCTATGGCCAGGAACATCTCAGAGTCCTCAGAGTAATCCACAGGTACAGAAGAGGTAGGGCAGAGATGTGGTCTCTGGTATTAAATCGCCTGGATTCAAAACATAACTTTGGGGAAGTTCCTCATCCTCTCTGAATCAGGGTTTCCTAGAAAATAAGGAAGAAGCTCTGGGTGATGCAAACGGTTAGTGTGTTCGGCTGCTAACCAAAAGATTAGAGGTTTGAGTCCACCCAGAGGCACCTTGGAAGAAAGGCCTGGTGATCTACTTTTGAAAAATCAGCCATTGAAAACCCTGTGGAGCACAGTTCTACTCTGACACACAAGGGATCACCACAAGTCAGAATGGACTCTATGGCAACCGGTAGTAAGTGAGGAGAGAATAGGAGAGAATAGCTTCATAGGGTGGTTCAGAGGATCAAATGAGACAATCCGAATAAAAATGTGCTTTTGCTATTATTGTCTCCATTTGACAGATGAGAAAATTATGCCTCAGAGAGATCAAGAAACTCATCCAAGTTCACACAGCTAGTAAGTGGTGTTAGTGAGGATTTCAATCCCTAGTGAGTCTAGCCTGCTGTTTCCGTCCTCTAAACTTTGTGGGGGGCGGGAGGCAAGGTGGTTGAGTGGCAAAGTTTGTTAGTGGCACAACCTGTTAATAATGGCATCTGACTATGACTTGGAAAGAGAGATACGCCTTGTCCCAGCTGGAAAGAGAGATATGCCTTGTCCCACTTGATTTGCAGAAGACAATCTGCTTAGAATCTAAGGGGCTGGAAGGGACTTCCCAGGGGTATCTTGCAAAAGTCCTGGGATTCCTCTTCTCCCCTGGCTGCCTCTGAGCACCTCATGGCTAGGGAAAGCAGAAAAACACTTCAGACCAGCTTTTCCCAGGGCTTTGACAGGGCCCTCTGTGTGTGTGTGAGTGAGTGTGTGTGTGAGTGTAGTCTGAGTGTGTGTGTGTTGCGTCAGTTTGGCGGGGGGTGGCTGGGGGTGTCTGATGGGTCTGGCAATCACAGAGCCAGAGGTTTCCATGGTAGCTGAGATACTTGCTGGTCCTTAAATAATTAACCAGCTAAAGCTTTTAAATACATTTCAAAACAAATACTCATTTCCCTTTAGTGCAGCGCTGATTTCCTCTTTAACGCACTGCCTGAGGCTACGCAAGTCAACTGTAATTCTTCCTGTGATGCGGTGGCTGCCTCTTAGGTTGTCCTGGAAAGCGGCTCCTTATTGTCACAGGGGCCAGCCCAGGACTTCACCTTGTCCTAGGAAGGAATATGGAGTGAGGGGAGGGAGCTCTGCTTCCGCTCATTTTCCAAGGTGCCACTAGGGATGTCTAAGGGGTTGTGTGGAGCTTCACCACTGCACTCATCTTCATTTGCTAACCTTCCAAAAGGCAGCTTCCTAGGAGTAAGTTTCTACTGCTTGCACCCCCTAAAGAGGGCAGTAGCGGTTCTGTGGCAGAATTTTCTTCTTCCATGTGGGAGACCCGAGTTCAATTCCCAGCCAATGCACCTCATGTTCAGCCACCACCTGTCTGTCAGTGGAAGCTTGTGTGTTGCTATGATGCTGGACAGGTTTTCAGTGGAGCTTCCAGACTAAGATAGACTGAGGAGAAATCTACTTCCAAAAACCAGCCAATGAAAACCGTACGGATCACAGTCGTCCAATTTCATTGTGCATTGAGTCACCATGAGTAGGGGGCCCACTCAATGGCAGCTAAAAACAACAACAATATACCCCTAAAAGGGAAATCCAGCCCCTCCACCCACACTCGCTTCCCAGAGTACACAGCCTTTCTGATCATTCTGTTCTCCAGGGATAGCTTGCCTTGACCAAGGTGAGTGAAGCCAGCTTCCACTCTCTCTCCCCTGCCTCATCTTTTTAAGTCCACACACAAGGCAGGGTATATGTACCATCTTGGTACAGGCGTTACCTAAAATACATGCTCCCCATTTGCTTTCTTGTGAGAATCAGCTGGGTGATAGGGTTATTATGCCATTTTCTGTTCTTGTCTGATCTTTTGACACCCCTAGAGGCCTCAAGCTGGGTGTATGCCTGTGTGGGAGGGATGCTAAATCTTTTGAGTTTTGCTTGGTCTGGTCCTGATGTCTGACCTTTTTGGGCACATTGGAATTGGTGTCAGTAAGCAGCATTTGGGAAATCTCAAAAACACAGTGTCAGGGGAGAAGTAGAAGAGCTAAGACCCTCTGTATTGGGGAAATTGACCTGCTATAATAGTCTCCACCTAGGTGAGAACTGGATGATCAGCTCCGCACAGGTCAATCATCCCCAACAGAGGTCTGATCTAGGTAGGGAGTGATGATCTAGGTAGGGAGTGATGATGGTTCTGGGCTATATGCCAATTAATAACAATAGTTAAAAATAATGCAGCCAGGTTGTGCTGAGGGCCTGCTCTGTCAAGAGCTCTGCATTACTTGCTTTACTTGCATTACCTCAGTTAACATTCACACTGACCTCACCACTAAGAGTATATGATTAGCTCTAGGCAACAGACAAGGAAGCAGGCCCAGTTGTTAGTTGCCATCAATTTGATTCTGACTCGCAGCAACCCCATGTCTATCAGAGTAGAACTGGGCTCTATAGGGTTTTTAATGGTTGTGACCTTTAGGAAGCAGATCTCCAGGACTTTGTTCCAAGATGCTTCTCGGTGGGTCTGAGCTGCCAACTTCTAGGTTAGTAGTCCAGTGCTTAAACATTTGCTTAACCATAACCAGGGACTCCTAGCAGGCCCAGAGAGGTTACTTAATTTGCTTGGGGTCACAAAGATGCTCAGTGGTGGAGTCAGGATTTGAACCTAGAACTGTGGGGCTCCAAAGCCAGTGTTTTTAGCCATTGCGCTTGTCCCAGTGAGCAGACCCCTAGCTTGGGGCAAAGAGACCTGATTCAGTCTCTAAAGAAGAAACTGGGAGGAAGTGGGTGAGGCATGGAAGTCCCCAAGATGGGGAACCAGGAGCCTCAGGCATGGAGACAGCCCAGAGCTGATGGTCACCAGGTACAGCAGAAGAGGTAAGCCACAGCAGGATAGCAGGGAGGTCACAGGGCCTTGGGAATGCCTCACAGCAAAGGGAGGAAGTGGTTGGCCCTCAGGGTCTGCAGTAGTGGCTGCTTGTTCAAAGCCCAGTGTGAGGAGTGAAGTGTTGTTGCTGCAAATTGTGCTCTCATCTTGTCCAGTTAGATTGAGACCCAGTTGCTCTGGGTCTGCAGGTGAGGGACACCACTAACCTAACTGTGAGGAGCTGAAGAAGGAGCAGCGGCAGAGACGAGGAGAAGCTGACAAAAGTCAGCTGGGCAGCTCTCTCCACTTCCTGTCCACTCTCCACAGCCACTCAAGCTCTCTTAGCTCTCCTGTGCTCTCTCCATTTTTTTCCTTATCTTCCTTACCTTGTTTGTTATTAATTCATTTAAATGCTTATTCAACAGACATGTGTTGAGCACCTATTATGTCCCAGGCAAGAGAAATGCAGATATTCAATCTATATAGCCTCTGCCCTCAAAAGTAAGAAAAAAAAAAAAAGGTAAGAGCCACACAGTGTGGTAAGTCCTGAGACACAGGGAAGCAACTGGACAGTGAAAGCAGAAAGGAGGGAATGGAGAGGAGTACCTAAGTGGATGGAATCTAGGAGAAAGCACAGGATCAGCCTTACCTCAGGGGGAGGAAGGGAGAGGGGAGGAGATAACTGAGACTTGTCTCCAGAGTCTTCCTCATCCCTACTGCCTCTGTCCTGGCATGACTTGGTCTTCCACTAAGGATTAATTCTCTAAGTATTTCTCCAAACTCATAGTTTCTCTCTTGAGAGTTTCTCTTTCTTCTTTCTCTTGCCCACTGTCTGAGCACCTCATACCAGCATTCTTTGTTCCCTTGGGAAAGCCCTGGAGATCAGCACACCCACTTCTCTCACACTGGCCGGGCCTGAAATCCCTCTTTTAACCTCAAATGATGGCTTTGAGGAAAATGTGCTGGGCCACAACTGCTCCAAAGCAGAAGACATAGCTCTTCCCCTATGGAGTACATACTTTAGTTGGAGAAACAGCATACAGTGACCACAAAATAGTCCCAAGTTAAACAAATAGGGTCCAAGCTATCTGTGTGTCCTAAGGGAATCAGAACAAGAGAGTTTTTTAAAGAGTCATGAGCAGGATCTCAAAAAAAAAAAATGCTAATCCCAATCTGAACTTGCACGGCACATTACAGTTTATAATCCTTTAACATGCCGTCTCACTGGCTTCTCAAAGCAACCCCTATGATGGTTG
The DNA here is from genome assembly GCF_000243295.1 of Trichechus manatus latirostris. Lineage (NCBI taxonomy): Eukaryota > Metazoa > Chordata > Mammalia > Sirenia > Trichechidae > Trichechus > Trichechus manatus. Next base: position 7,130,734 of record NW_004444026.1, on the reverse strand, counting down.
TGTAATCATCCTCATTTGACAGATGAGGAAACTAGGGCTCCAATAGGGTGAACGACTTCCTAAAATCTGGACTCAGCAGTGAGGTTTGGTCTGGAGTCCATGCCTTTTGGCTCCAAATCCTGAGACGAGTTCCTCTATGCTAGCATGGACTGGTGAGAGGAGAAGGAAGACCAAGCCAAGGAGGAAACAAGCATGGGGACAGCACCAAGCGGGAGTGACTATGGCCCATGTGAGGCTCGCAAGACAGTCTCCTTTCCAACTCAAGCCAACTTAGGCTGTGGTGCCTCTGCCCAGGATAAGGACACCTTGAGGTTTAATATATGATCAAGTAGGGTTTTAGAATAGAATGTTAAAATTACAGAGGTACATTGGGGTAAATATTCTAAGCTTCAGGTTAAGTATCTTCACGCAGTGTCTATCGTACCGAAAGAACGGGGAAAACACAAACAAGAATATGTATTTTATGTTAACGTGCCATTGATTTTTCAAAAGATTTTCATATGGAAAATTTCAAAGACACAGAGAAGCAGAAAGAATCCCATTTATTTTTAAAACGTTTTATTTTGAGATAATTCTAGATTCATATGCAGTTATGAGAAATAATACAGAGAGGTGCTGTTTATTCTTCATTCAGTTTCTCCCAGTGGTAACATCTTGTATAACTATAGAATAATATTGCAGCTAGGACATAAACACTGATCTGATATGTCCACTGAACTTATTCAGATTTTACCAGTTTTACATTTACTCGTTTGTGTTGTGTATTCAGTTCTATGCAATTTTATTGCATATGTGGATTCATGTGACCCAACCAGAGTCAAGATACAGAATCGTTCTATCACAAGGATCTCTAGTGCTCTTCTTTTCTAGCCACAGCCACCTCCCTTCCAACCCTCCTCCCTAACTCCTAGCAACCATTAATCTGTTCTCCATCTCCATAGTTACACATTAACATATTGTATGTTATATAAATTTATTAATGTGTTAGAAAATTAATATATCAATAGCAGATGAAGTAGACTGTAGAGCAAAGAAAATTACCAAGGATATTACCCAATGATAAAAGGATCAATCTACCAGAAAGACACAAAGATCCTAAATGTGCACATACCAAACAACAGCGACTCATAATACGTGAAGAAAAAACTCAGTAGCGCTGGAGAGAGAAATAGACACATATACAATTACAGTCGGAGACTTTAAGATCCCACTCTCAGAAACTGATAGAACTGCTAGACAGAAAATTAGTAAGGATATAGAAGAATTGAACAACACAACCAATCAACAGGATCTAATTGACATATATAGAACATTCCCCCCAAAACAGTAGAATATATAAATTTTTTTAAGTGCCCATGGAACATACACCAAGATAGAACATATTCTGGGCCATAAAAAGCCTCCACAAATGTAAAAGAATTTAAATCATAAAAGATATTTATCATGATTAGCCATCAGGGAAATGTACATTAAAACCACAACGAGATATCACTACACACTTATCAGAATGACTAAAACAAAAAACAGTGGCAATATCAAATGCTGACAAGGATGCAGAGCAACTGGGTCACTTATGTATTGCTGTTAGGAAGGTAAAATGGTCCAGCCACTCTGGAAAGCATCTTGGCAGTTTCTTATAAAATTAAATATGCATGTATCATACTACCCAGAAATTGCACACCTGGGCATTTATCCCAGAAAAATGAAAACTTATGTTCATAAAAACACTTACAAATGAATTTTTCATAGCAGCTTTATTCATAATACCACAAAACTGGAAGGGACCCAAATGTCTTTCAACAGGTGAACAGTTAAATAAATTGTATATGTTCTTACCATGGAATACTACTCAGCAATAAAAAGGAACGAACTATTGATACATGAAACAACTTGGATAGATCTCACGGAAATTATACTGAGTGAAAAAAAACCAGTCTCAAAGGATTACCTACTGTCTGATTCCATTTATATAAAATCCCATCCATTTTTAAGACAAAAGACTGAAAAACTTCAAGTGTGCCAACTCTCATGTCCAGCTTTTTATATGCACCTTGGTCACGAAACTGATGGGATCCACTGATCCAGGACGTGGCTTGCCCTTCTGCCATCCTTCCACTGTTATTTGGGGGATATTTCCCCTTAAGGTAGGAATAGTTCTGGATCAAGGCCAGCCTATTTCAAGCAATTATAAAACAAATTACAGAGTCTCAGAATGTTAGAGGAGAAGAAACCTTAGAGATCATCTAGTTCAGCGGTTCACAACCCTGGCTGAACATCTGAGGAGTTTTCAAATAGACTGATGTCTGGGCTCCACCCCCAGAGATTCTACTTTAATTGGTGTGAGGAGGCATCATAATTTTTTAAAAGCTCCCCAAGCGATTCTAAAGTGCAGCCAGGTTTGAGAACCACTGACGAATCCAAGCTCCTCATTTTACAGATGAAGAAACTGTAGGCCCCAGAGGTGAGATAAATTGCCCCAGGTAGGTCACATGACTGGATAGTGTTAGAGCTGTCTCCTGAATCCTAGAATTTTTTTCTTTATGTGTACGGTGCTTTCACATTCATTATCACATTCATCCTCCCTAAAAACCTTTGAGTTAAGAAGCACAATTATAATTACTCCCAGTGCAGGGATAGCAAAACTGAGGCACACGGAGAGTAAATGATGTGTTTAAGACTTTACAGATTGCAGCAGAGAAGAAGAAAAACAAAATCGGCCTGTTAACTTCTAGCCTAATCAAATCTCCTAAAAGGAAAGCTGAGTGTCCATGTACCAAGCACACTTTATTGAGAGACACATTCAAACCCAAGTGTCAGAAATTGTTTCCCCCTAAAATATGTGTTGGAATCCTAACCCCTATGCCTGTGAATGTAATCCCATTTCAGAATAAGATTTTGTTTGTTATGTTAATGAAGTCATATAAGTATAAAACCTATTGCCAAGTCGATTCCGACTCATAGTGACCCTATAGAACAGAGTAGAACTGCCCCATAGGGTTTCCAAGGAGCGGCTGGTGGATTCGAACTGCCAAATCTTTTGGTTAGCAGCTGAGTTCTTAACCACTGCACCATCTAGGCTCCATATAAGTATAGGGTGTGTCATAAAGTTAATCACTACTGAGATAAAAGAAGAACTGGTTAGGCACAGAGAAGTAAGCACAAATGGAGGGAACATAGATGCCACGTGGAGATCCCCAAGGAATCAAGGAACAGGGGCTAGAGAAGCTAAGATGAAGATTTTCCTTCAGAGCAGAAACACAGAGCCTTCCCCTAAAGCCAGTGCCCTGAATTTGGACTTCTAGCCTCCTAAACTGTGAGAAGATATATTTCTGTTCTTTAAAATCACCCACTTGTGGTATTTCTGTTACAGCAGCACTAAGCAACTAAAACACCAAGCATAGGAAAAGTCACTTAGATTCCTGAGGTCTCCCTCCGAGGGTACCTTCTCTTGCATCTGTTCAACATAACTCATTAAAGTATCCACAATTTTCATAGATCTTAATCTGCTTCTGTCAGCACCTATTGGATCTCCATTTGCACCCAATTTATCTTTGCCTCTTACTAGGAACGAGAACAAACAGCCCCTGCCCTTGTCACTTCTGAGGTTGCTTGTTTACAATTGTATTTTAGTTCAAATTAGCCCATCTATTCATTAGTTTGAAGTGTCCTTTTCAATGTCTAGTTGCCATGAGAGATATTATCATTGCTTGCCACAGCATTCCAGGGTGTCCAAACTTTATTACATATAGTTTCTAACAGTGGGAGTGGACGTAGGTGTGGATGCGGAGGGAAGGAGTGGAGGGCAGGGGAAAGAAGCTAAGCCAGCACCAGAGGCCTTGGTCCCTTGAAGCCTTTGTCATTTAGGGTGTTCCCAGGTGGGGACTGGCAGAGGACAACTGAGTCACATGACAGTGTCTTGGCGATTCTCAGAGGGGCAGAGGGACAAGCCCTAAATGTCCAACAAATGAAAAAATAACTCTCTTCTTCACACTGATACACTTTTTGCAATCTCAGTGTTCTTTTTTTTTTTTTCTCAGCCACATAATTTCATAACAAGGGTCTGTGAATTTTAACAGGTAGTATCAGAAAACATTAACAGTGTGATATTCAGTTTATCTGTTGCTGTTGCTTTTTTTTTTTTAAGTTGATGCTGATTCTTGTCTTTAAGCTAAGTGAAATGGTGTGTAGTATTACGAGAAGAGAACTTTAAGAGAGGATGTCTCCCAAAAGGCAGACATGGGATTAGAGCCAGAAATCCTGGCTTTTGATGTGGTGCTTCCTAGCCTTACGGACAATTTTCTCCATTTGAGTTACTGTTATACACACAACTAAGTTAAATGTGTGTTTTAAAGAACAACCTCAGAGAAAGCTTTTTAAATAGCAGATCCAGGTCTGGTTGGGAAGGATGACGTAAGATGCGTGGGAACATCTCTAGCTGCAGCTTGTCACAAAAGGTCACCTGTCCCTCCTCTGAACTTGTAGGGCACTAAATCTCCACTACTTCTGGCCCTAATAGCTTTGTACCTTCCTAAATACTTGTTTGTTCTTTCATCCATCTATTCATTCATTCATTCATCCATCCATCCATCCATCCATCCATTCTATAGCCTCTATGCCTCTTCCTTTTTCAAGAACCTGGTATTAGAGATTTTAACTAATCACTCCTACAGCTGGTCACTCTATTAAACACAGCATAGCCCAGAGTTACAACCCTGAGATGACAGTGGCTCAGGGACACATTGACTTTCGTCGTGATCCCTAGGCATTGGTCTTCTGGGCCCCTTCCTCTATTAAAACAAAACAAACAAACAAAAAAATTCACACACTCACAGATTATAGTTTACAACTGTAGGTACAAAGTTGAATTTAATCCAGGCTGGCTTATATTCATTTTTTCTTCTGATTTTAGAAGAAATTAAAACATTTTTTGCAGTCCACTAAAAGTATTGTGAGCCTTAGGCACCGTGCCTCCAGCAGTGGTGGCTGGAAGGAGAAACCTATGCTCATTTCTGCTCCCAAATCCAAGCAGTGTTCCCACCTATACTTCTAGAAGGGCAGTTTCTGTCTGGCTAGGAGAACCTCTGAAGCCAAAGGTGGTTTCAGCTTGAAAACAAAAGACCAGTGTGTTCTGGGTAAATAGAGGAATTTCTAGCCTAGGAAAATTACATTTTGAGTAAGAATCCCAGTAAAATATTCATAAAGTGAATGAATGAATGACTGTTTTAAATAGAATGGTGCATCTCACCTGAGCTTCAAGAGAGAGAAGATCATTTGAAAATTATAATCCAAAACTGTGTTTTCTTGAAAAATGTCGACTGATGCCTGCCTAATCAAACAGTTGCGTGATATACTGGGACATTCAAATTCAAAGAAAGGATGGGTGAGCACCTGAGGCCAAATGCCAGATATTTATTATAGATACATATAGTAATTTGGTGAGGTTAAAAATAATAATAAGCTAGTGCCACTGTTTAACAGATTACCTACAAAATTTAAGAGTACTTTAAATGCATTATTTCTCACTCTTGGCAAGCTAGGTATGTTAGGTCCATTTTAGAGTTGAAAACATAGAGGCTAGAGGATTAACCCTGGTGATGTAGTGGTTAAGTGCTATGGCTGCTAACCAAAGGGTTGGCAGTTTGAATCCACCAGGCACTCCTTGGAAACTCTATGGGGCAGTTCTACTCTGTCCTATAGGGTAGCTATGAGTTTGAATTGACTTGATGGCAATGGGTTTTAAGACCAGGGACCTTATGATTTTGTTGCTACACGGCCTCGGTTACCTTCTCTAACCTTGCGGAGGTCTGGTTTTCCAAGTATTATATGTAACTAGTGTTACATAAAAAAATGCTGTCAAGTCAGTTCTGACTCATGGTGACCTAATGTGTGTCAGAGTAGAACAGTACTGCATAGGGTTTTCAATGGCTGGTTTTTCAGAAGTAGAGCACCAGGCCTTTCTTCTGAGGTGCCTCTGGGTAGACTCGAACCTCCAACCTCTTAGATAGTAGTTGTGAATTTAACTGTTTGCACCACCCAGGTCTCCACTATATATAAAACACTATGCAAATGCAAGGGACCTTTACATTATTTTAAATTATATTTTAGAGCTAGCGAGCAGCCATCTAAGATGCATCAATTTGTTCCAACTTACCTGAAGGAAAGGAGAATGAAGAACACCAAAGGCACAAGGAAAGTATTAGCCCAAGAGACAGAA
>NW_004444026.1:7123138-7123887 GCF_000243295.1 Trichechus manatus latirostris | reverse complement strand
GGGTCCTACCTCACCTACTTACCTGTAGAGTGTCTTGAGGTACCTGGCTTTGATGTGAGACCTGGGAAAGGAGACACATCCAGGGTGACCAATCCTTCCAGTTTGCCCAGGACTTTCCCAGTTTTAGCACTGAAAGTCCTGTGTCCCAGAAAGCCCATCAGTCCTGCCAAATGGGGCTGGTTGGTCTTCCTACCCTGGCCCTGGTTCCCACTGAAAGCAGAAGGGGCTTACTAGGAGTAGGTGCTTAATCATCACAACATCCTCCAAGTTGTATATAATTATCCTCTTATTACAGGTGAGGAGAGTGAGGCTCAGAGGTGATCAGACAGCTGCCCAAGGTGACCACACCGCTAAGTGGGAATCTGAATCTATGTCTCTTGTTCTGAGGTCCATGATCTTCCCATTACATTATGCTTTCTTTGAGAAATGCCTGGCTGGAATGAGTTCTGTGTTGAAGTAGCATCTGTCCACTAATCCCTAGATTTCTCCTCCAGGGGGTCCCCAACTGCAGTTATGGTACAGAAAAGACATGGTTAACTTGGTGAAGGGCTTCCAGCTGCTGGATGAGACCATCACAGCCTTTTATTTTTGGTGGGAGGAGGGTGGGAAGCTTGCCTGGAAGTGGGTGGGAGGGGAAAATTTGCGGGAGCCTGCCTGCCCCGCTTTATTATTAGGTTAATTGAAACCATAAAAGCAAACTCAGATTTGCATTAAAACCCTGCATAGCAGATGGTGACAAGTTCTGAGCA
>NW_004444026.1:7093712-7119099 GCF_000243295.1 Trichechus manatus latirostris | reverse complement strand
TGAGCTCTCCATAGAGCTACTCACAGATTGCTTCCTCCAAAATGTGGGCTCTGAGAGAGGGAAGTCATCGCCTTTTTATAACCTCATCTCAGAAGGGGCATCTATCACTCCTACCATGTTCTGTTTGCTAAAGCGAGTCAATAAGTCCAATCCTCATTCAAATGGAGTGGATTTCACAAGGGCATGAATACTAGCATCCTTGGGGGCCAACTTAAAGGCTGCCTTCTACAGCTAGTAAGAGGCCTCACCGGGCTCCAAACCTTTTTCTCTCTGACACCAAATCCTGTGTTTTTCCAGTATTCTCAGACATCTTATGAATTCAGCATTGACAAGTAACATCTTAGCTCCAGTTAGCTTACCAGATTAGTCCCAACACAATGCAGGTCTCTAAGGTGATTGTGTCTCAAAACTATCAGCACTGATGCTGATTGAGAACAGGGCCCCCAGAATTGCATGGCTCCAGAGGGGAATGGAAAGTACCAGATCAGAAGCAAGAAAACTCTTCTAAGCAGAGCTCAGTGGGAGCCTTGAGGGACACAGGGTTGAGGGAGTAGCAGGATAAGGACAACTTGATCTCTCATCAGGCGCATCTACTGAGGGCAGAGAACTGTCTTATCTTTTTATCATTGGTCCCTCATAGAGTGTCTACCTTATGCTACCAAACCAAACCACTGCCTTCGAGAGATTCAACTCATGGCCACCCCCTGTGTTTCAGAGAAGAACTGTGCCCCATAAGGTTTTCAATGGCAATCTGGTTTCAGAGTCCATGCTCTTAACCAATGCACTATGCTTGGACCCAGAGACCTGTCTTTCAACCTCCCCCTTACCTTCCCAGGCAGACCCTGAGGCACATCCACAAATCCTGGAGTTCTGAAAAACACAATTTGCAAGCTCCTGTAGAAATCCCTCTGCTGGTCATGTCAGCAGTGCCTAGAATTGTATCCCAGAGGCAGTCACTTTTTACTGAGAGCTGGGGTAGAGGAGACAAGTGGGAGTTCTGCTCGCTACTGGAAACCACTGAGTGCATGGTCAGGGACCGTGGGGAGGTTGCTCGCCAGCACCAGCTCCCACGGAGACAATCCCTGAGGGTATTCCTACTTTCTCCCGTGGCCGGTCCCATGCCTCGAAGGCCACACCCTCAGCATGGTCCTGAATGTGGTTTATTCTTAATAGACTCCACCTCCTTTCAATGCTTTATCCACCTACCTGCCTGTTCTCATTTTGTGTATTCCCTCAACACACATTAAAGGAGGGTGGTCATAAGCCAGAATCAACTCAACAGCAACGAGTTTGGTTTTTGTTTTTTAGCACATACTAGGGGAGTCCCTGGGTGGTGCAATTGTTAACACGCACAACTGCTAGCTGAAAGGTTGGTGGTTCGACTCTACCCACAGGTGCCTTGGAAGAAAAACCTGGTGATCTATTTCCAAATTTCAGCTCCGTCACTAACCAGCTCTGTGACTGTGTTCAACTGACTTAACCTCTGTTTGCCTCAGTCCCTCTCCTATAAAAGAGGAATGATAATCGTACTTATTACTTAGGCTTTCATAAATATGAAATGTGTTAAGTTATATAAAACACTTAGAATTATGCCTGCACATAGTAAGTACTCAACAAATGTTAGCCATAGCAATAATGCCTTTTCTTATTATTATTATTGTACAGGTAATCAACTGTCTCAGGACATGTCTTGCTGGGGGCGGGGGAGCTGGCATGATGGCACCCCATCCTTTCTCAACTCAGCTTCAAGAAGCCCTTCCTGCCAACAAGAGAGCCCTCAGGGGAGTGAGGTTTTCTGTTTTCATTTCCAAGAGGCAAGAGGCAAGCACAATACCAATCCCAGGAGGTGTAGAGGCGGGGGAGGGGGATTGATTTCTTCTTGTTTTTGTTGTTGTTTTAATTTCTGAACACATTTCTCCAAGGGTTGGGGAGGCTGCGGAGCACGGAGAAGCTGAGCACCCACCAGTCTGTGCAGCTGTGATTAGATGGCTTAGGCCCAGCAGCAGCAGCTGTTAATCCTGACTATTAATTAGAAGATATGGGCAAAGAATACCAGCCTGTGAGCTCAGTTAAGCTGGAGCGGCATTTTGCCTTCTTCTGCAGCATAATCCCCTTTGAGACCTGGGTGAGCGTGGGCCCCCGGAGAGATTCCAGGAGGGCCGGCTTACAATGACACCTGCCATCAAAGGCCCAGATGTCTTTGCTCCCAGAAGTATCCATCCCTTCCACTAGGATAGCACTTTGCACCTTACCAGGCCCATTCAAACACACTGTGCAGGCACGTGTTTTTATTCCTATTTGAAAGACTAGGAAGTGAGCCTGAGAGGACTTGATGGGTTTGGAACACTGAGTGTGGTGCCAGGGCTCCTCCCCAGGCTCTGACTGCAAAGCAGGGCTCTGCCTTGCACCCGAGAGGATAGGGCAAAAGAGCTGATAGTGCTTAGATTGCCCAGTGGACCCAGCAATGACCTTGCAATACCTTTGTCCTTACTGGCAGGAATTGAGCTGGCCACATTTGTTGTCATTATTAGTTGCCATTGAGTCAGCTCTGACTCATGATGACCTCATGTACAACTGAGCAAAACATTGCCTGGTCACTATAGGGAATCGACTCAACGGCAAACGACAAGAGTAGCACAGTTTGTTTAGTCATTTACCCATTGAAGGAACATTCAGGTTGTTTCCAGGTTTTAGCTACTATAAATAAAGCTGCTATGAACATTCATGAACAGATTTTTGTATGAACACAAGTTTTCATTTCTCTGGCATAAATGCCGAGGAGAGCAATTGGGTTACATGGTAATTACGTGTTTAGTTTTATTTTAAGAAATTGCCAAAATGTTTTCCAGAGTGGCTGTACCATTCATATTGCATCCTCATGAGCAATGCATGAGTGATCCACTTTGTTCACATCGTTGTCAACATTTGGTGTTTTCGCTATTTTTTAAAATGTTAGCCATTCTGATACGCGTGTAGTAAGAGCTTATTTCCCTAATGGCCAATGATGTTGCACATTTTTTTATGTACTCATTTGCCATCTGCATATCCTCTTCTGTGAAATATCTCTTTATGTCTTTTGCCCATTTTCTAATTGTATTGTTTTGTTTGTTTTTATTGTTGAGTTTTGAGAGCACTTCATATATTTTAGATACTAGTCCTTAGACTGATAGGTGGTTTGCAAATATTTTCACCTAGTGCGTAGCTTGCTTCTTCATGTTCTTAACAGGTACATTTACAGAGCAAACATTTTTAATTTTGATGAGGTCCAATTTATTAAATTTTCCTTTTATGCATGGTGCTTATAGTTTCAGGTCTAAGAATTTTTTGCCTAGCCTTAGATCCCAAAGATTTTATCTGTGGTTTTTTGTTTTCCCAAAAAGTTTTATAGTTTTCGTTTTACATTTAAGTCCATGCTGTATTTTGAGTTGATTTTTGTATAAGATGTGAGATTTAGGTCGTGGTTTATTTTTTTGCCTTTGGATTGCTCCAGCACCATTTGTTGAAAAGGCAATCTTTCCTCCGTTGAATTCCTTTTGCACCTTTGTCAAAGATCAGTCAGGCATATTTGTATGGGTCTATTTCTGGGTTCTTTCTTCTGTTCTATTGATGTATGTGTCTATTCCTCCACCAACACCATGTAGTCTTGATTACTAGAGCTATAAAATAAGTCTTAAAATTGAGTAGACTGATTCATTTCAATATGTTCTTTATTTTTTTCAAAATTGTTTTAGCTATTCTAGTTCCTTTGTCCTCCCATAAAAATTTTAGCATAATCTTGTCTATATCGGTCAAAAAAAGCCTTGCTAAGATTTTGATAGGAATTATGTTAAACATGTACACAAATTCGAGAAGATTGATATCTTTAGTATAAAGAGATTTTTCCCATTACCTTTTTGTATTTGATTTCTAATTTGGTTCCATGCGGTCAATGAACACATTCTGTATGATTTCAATTTTTTTTAAGTTTGTTGAAGTTTGTTTTATGGTCCAGGAGATGGATTATCTTGGCATATACCTAACCTAACTAGTTGCTGTCGAGTTGTTTCTGACTCATGGTGGCCCCATGGGTAGAACTGTTATCCATGGGGTTTACTTTTATTCCCATATTTTCCTCTCTGAAGATTTTTGGAAGTAGATCGCCAGGCTTTTCTTCTAAGGTGCCTCTGTGTGGGTTTGAATCTCCAACATTTCAGTTAACAGCCAAGGTATCAATCATTTGTACCATCCAGGGACACATACATACATATATACATACATACCCCATTGCCAATGAGTCGATTTTAACTCATAGTGACTCTATAGGACAGAGTAGAACTGCCCCAGAGAGTTTCCAAGGAGCGCCTGGTGGATTTGAACTGCCAACCTTTTGGTTAGAAGCCATAGCTCTTAACCACTACATACATACATACATACACACACACACACACACATATATATATATATATATAAATCTTATCACTGTTTTCTGGTGTCTTCATTTTACCCTTTCTTGTTTATAATGTAATTATCTTAATTATTTTCTCTACATACATCAGACTATTATAGTTTCTAACCATCAAACATAATTTATAAAACTCAAGAGGAGAAGGACAGTCTGTTGTGTTCCCTGTGTTTTTGCTTATTGTATTGTCTTTTAATTCCTGATGTTTTGAAATTATTTCTTTTATCATGTCCTTTCTGTTTAGTGAACTTCCTAGCCATTCTTTACAATAGGTCTGCTGGTGATTAATTTTCTTTGTTTTTTCCTCATCTGAGAATTTCTTGACTTCCCTTTGTTCCTGAATGATATTTTTGCTGGATATAGGATTCTATTGGCAGTTCTTCTCTTTCAACACTTGAAAAATGTTATGTCATTTCCTTTTGGCTTCCTCCTATTGAGAAATATGATGTCATTCAACTTATTTTTCCCCAGTGAGGTGTCATTTCTCTCTGTTTTCAAGATTTTCTCTTGTCTTTCATTTTCAGAGTTTGACTCTGATGTATCTTAATGTGGATTTCTTTGGATTTCCCCTGTTTGGGGTTTGCACAGTCTATTGAATCTACTTGGGAAGTTTTCAGTCACTCTTTTTCTTAGTACTTTATCAACACTGCCCACTTTCTCCTTTCCTCCTGGAACTCCAAAGGCATAAATACTAGATCTCTTGTACAATCTAACAAGTTCCAGAAGCTCTGTTCTTTTTTTCTCCCCCAGATGTTTTTTCTCTGTCGTTCAGATTGGGTGATTTTTATATTTTAAAGTTTACTGATTTTTTTTCCTCCTTTTTTCTCCTTTATTCTGCTGTTGAGCCCATTCATTGAGTTTTTAATTTCAGTTATTGTATTTTTTTAGTTCTAAAATTCCCATTTGTTTTATCTTATATTTTCTCTTTCTTTGCTGAGACTTTTTTTTGTTTTGTTTTGTTTTTTTTTTGTTTTAAGTGTGCTCATAATTGATCACTAAAGGATTTTTATGATGGCTTCTTTAAAACTTTGTCAGATAATTCTAACATCTCTGTAATCTTGGTGTTGGCATCTGTTGATTATCTTTTCTTATTCAATTTGAAATTGTTCTGGTTCTTGGAATGATGAGTGATTATTGAAACATGGATATGTTGGGTATTATGTTATGAGACTCTGGATCCTATTTAAATCTTCTATTTTAGCTGGCTTTTTCTAACACTGCTCAGCCAGGGGAAGAGGGAGGTGACTTGTTACTGCTAGGTGGAGGCAGAAGTCCAGGTTCCTCACTCAGTCTCTGTTGAATACCAAGGTGGGAATTGGCTCCTCCTTACAGTTAGCTGAGAGTAAGAGTTCTAGCTCCCCAGTATGCTTCCACTGATACCTCTCTGGCTGAGAGGAATTGGAGTGTCTCATTCTGCTGCCCACATGGCATCCACTGATACCATGGCGGAGAATGTAGTGGCCTTATTACCTCTGGTAGTGGTAAAAGTCCTGACTCTCCATTAGTCCTCCTCTGACACCACCCCAATGGGTAAGAAGAGTACTTTGGTACTACTGGGTGGAGATAGAAATGAAAGTCTAGGCTTTCCATGTGGTCTCCACTGATACACCATGGTAATGGAAGGGTCAATCACAACTGCCTGGTGGGGATGAAAGTATTGGCTTTCTACTTGGAATTCTCTGACACCATCTCAACAGAGCAATTGGGGTACCTCATTTACAACCTAGCAAGTCTGGAGGTCTAGGCTCTATACCCTGTTTTTGCTGATGTAGGTAGGAGGGCGTCATCATTTTTTCTGTGGTGTTTGGCTGAAGTAGTTATTGTCTAAGTGTGTTATTTCTTTCCTGGTGTTTTGGCTAGAGACAACAGGCTTCTGTTGGAGCTCCTTTTGATCATCCTGGTGACATTTCCAGGTTGCCAGTTTCTTCAGCTCCAAGTTAGGGGCATATGATGCATAAAGAAAATCCAGGGATCTCATCACCCATTTTTTCCTCAGGTTCTAAGGTTCCTAGTCAATCTGCCTGCTTCTCTCTACCATTCATAGTTTTCTTATGTTTGTTTTATATACAATATCCAGGGTTTTCAGTTGTACTGAATGAGAAGAATAGAGAAACGTACTATCTTCTGAGAAGTAGAAGTCCTAGACATATTTTTTTTTTAATTTTTATTGTTATTGTTTTTCTAGAGGGGAATCCCATTTAGGTAACCAAATTCCCAAAGAAGACTATGTGATTAGTATATTAAATAGTAGCAGGGTATAAGTGACAGAGTTTTTCAATCTATCAACATTTAAGATGGTCCTCTTGGTATCTTTCTCCTAGGTGGAGAAACAAGCAGTTCTTATTTTTTAGTGACTCTTAACTCATTGTCCATCAAAGTTCTACTGGACCTCTACTGGAGTATAAGCTGTCTCTAACCCCCTCTAGGAAAGATATCGAGGACATCATACATGAAGAAAGCAAGAGGTCATTAAAAAGACCGGAAAGAAAGTAAAGACCAAAACAGATGTCAGAAGAGACTCTGAAACTTGCTGTTGAACGTCAAGTAGCTAAAGCAAAAGGAAGAAATGATGAAGTAAAAGAGCTGAACAGAAGATTTCAAAGGGCAGCTCGAGAAGAAAAAGTAAAGTATTATAATGATATGTGCAAAGACCTGGAGATAGAAAACCAAAAGGGAAGAACACACTCAGCATCTCTCAAGCTGAAAGAACTGAAAAAAAATTCTAGCCTCAAGTTGCAATATTGAAGGATTCTACAGGGATAATATTAAACGACATAGGAAGCATCCAAAGAAGATGGAAGGAGTATACAGAGTCACTATACCAAAAAGAATTGGTTGACATTCAACCATTTCAGGAGGTAGCATATGATCAGGAACCAATGTTACTGAAGGAAGAAGTCCAAGTTGCACCAAAGGCATTGGTGAAAAACAAGGCTCCAGGAATTGATGGAATACCAATTGAGATGTTTCAGTAAACGGATGCAGCACTGGAAGTGCTCATTCGTTTATGCCAAGAAATTTGGAAGACAGCTACCTGGCCAACCAACTAGAAGAGATTCATATTTATGCCTATTCCCAAGAAAGGTGCTCTGACAGCATGTGTAAATTATCAAACTATCATTAATATCACACACAAGTAAAATTTTGCTGAAGATCATTCAAAAGTGGCTGCAGTAGTATATCAACAGGGAACTGCCAGAAATTCAAGCCAGATTCAGAAAAGGACATGGAACTAGGGATATCGTTGCTGATGTCAGATGGATCATGGCTGAGAGAATATCAGAAAGATGTTTACCTGTACTTTATTGACTATGCAAAGACATTCGACTGTAACAAATTATGGATAACATTGCGAAGAATGGGAATTCCAGAACAGTTAATTGTGCTCATGTGGAAACTGTACATAGACCAAGAGGCAGTCATTCAAACAGAACGAGGGGATACTGCATGGTTCAAAACCAGGAAACGTGTCAGGGTTGTATCCTTTCATCATACTTATTCAGTCTGTATACTGAGCAAATAATCTGAGAAGTTGGACTATATGAAGAATGTGGCATCAGGATTGGTGGAAGACTTATTAACAACCTGCAATATGCCAATGATACTGTCTTGCTTGCTGAAAGTGAAGAAGACTTGAAACATTTACTGATGAAGATCAAAGACTACAGTCTTTAGTATAGATTACACCTCAACATCAAGAAAACAAAAATCCTCACAACTGGACCAATAAGCAACATTGTGATAAACAGAGAAAAGACTGAAGTTGTCAAGAATTTCGTTTTACTTGAATCCACAATCAACACCCATGGAAGGAGCAGTCAAGAAATGAAAAGACACATTGCACTGGGCAAACTTGCTGCAAAAGACCTCTGTAAAGTGTTGAAAAGCAAAGATGTCACCTTGAAGACTCAGGTGCACCTGACACAAGCCATGGTGTTTTCAATCACCTAGTATGCATTTGAAAGCTAGACGATGAATAAGGAAGGCTGAAGAATTGATGCATTTGAATAATGGTGTTGGTGAAGAATACTGAATATACCATGGGCTGCCAAAAGAATGAAAAAATCTGTCTTGGAAGAAGTACAGCCAGAGTGCCCCTTAGAAGCGAAGATGGGCAGTGTTTCGTTCTGTTGCACATAGGGTCACTATGAATCAGAACTGACTCAACAGCACCTAAAAACAACAACCCCCTCTAAAATTTTATATGAAGTTTTGTAGTTCATGAATATAGGTATTTGTAGAGAGACTAAATTTTTCAATAGTTTCTTGAAGGGCTTGTGCTCACCCACCTCCCCAAATTTAAGAATCTCTGCTCTAGGACATATAAATATTACTTTTTGCTCAGAATACTATAAAAATGCATCAGATCCAGACCACTTTGCCTTTCCTGCACTGTGCTTTCACAATATGCCATTGAGAGGCTCAGATTAATAGTCTAACAAGTGTCACTGTGAGGATATTGCTCAGAATGTTTCCCCTACAACAGTGTCTTCTCAATGAAGACCCATGGGAGAAATTCCTTGTGGGTCTCTTCATCAGAAAAATCTGTGTTCTACTTTTCTCCTTACGACTGGTATGCTTGAACTTTTTTTCCACCTGTTATGGACAGTTTGCTTCTTGTAACCATGTGTTTTATCCTATCTTTGTTTCGGCTCTTGGGAAGTCCAGAGTCACCTTGTGGAGCTGTCTATAGCAATACTACTACTAGATGTTATGGTCTGCTCTGATGGTTGTGAGTTTATGTTTCCTCTCACTTTTATTTCCATATTTTCCTCTCATAGTCTGCTTATCCCAGTATCTCATTTGACTGTTTCATTCTTTTATATTGTGGGAATTTTATAAGCAGCCTCAAATACTTATAAGAAAAGGCAAGAATAGACATATAAATGAAGATACAGATAGAAAGACAGATAGGCTTTCTCTCCAGGCAGTGCTGGGGTCCACCCTGCCCAAATTTCATAGACTTAGCACAGTGATCAGGATACCCCATTCTCAGCCATCACTCTCCAGTTGCCTTTTTACTGCTGCATGTGGGTGCAAGGGAAGAATGCTTGCCCCAAGCTGAATTCTTGCCTTACCCAACAAATTCCAAGTGGGCTGGTAAGGGGAGAGGACACTTCTTTAAGGGAACGGGATGACAAGTCCTGGAGTCCCCTTCCTTCTCTTACCATTAGCACTGCCAGCTTGCTGTCTCCTCTTTACTACAACATCCAAAGACCATTTTTTTGAAAGTGGGTCCTGAATATACAAATGGAAAGGAGAAGCCATCCTCCTCCCTATGTTCCTATCGTTCCCTCTAGCGGAAGGCTCTCTCAAGGAACCATTTCTATGACTCCTTCACTCTTCTCCCTGCTGCCCTGTCTGCCCATACACAATGCAGGCAGACAGCTGTGGTGCTTCAGGGAGGCATGGCTTCCCACCTCCATGGCATGAGGTGGAGCTTATGTCTTGGCTTCTTGGTTGTTCAAGAGAACCATAGAGATCTTGACAACTTGCATACATTATTCCTGGTATCTGGACTTAGTTCCTACCTGTGGAATGCTGATAAAATATTAACTTTCTCACAGGGTTACACTGAAGATTAAATGAGACAAAGTAACTAAAATTACTGTGTAAGCTATAAAGTGTTATACAGATGCTTGTTAAGATGATAATAATGATTATAATTGTGATCCACAACCAACACATTTCTTTTCCACTTTGGGGTCTTAGCTCATGCTATTCCTCTGGAATGTGTCACTCTTCTGGTCTGTGATGGTTAATTTTATGTATTAACTTGGCTAGACTATGGCTTCCAGTGGTTTGGCCAAACACTAGTCTAGTTGCTGTCATGGGGTAGTTTCATGTGATTAAACCAGTTGACCTTGGAAAGAGCAGATTACCTTCCATAATGTAATCTAATGTAATACCGTCACCCTATGTAATGTAATTGTCTTTCCTATTGCAATCTAATGTAATGCAATCAATTATTTAAGGCCTAAACTTAATCATTTCTGATCTATAAAAAGAGCACAGAGACACACACATGGGATAAGACAGACACCATGTGAAGATTGTCTACAAGCCAAAGAACAGCAACGAACCAAAGAACTCCTGGGGCTGCCGACAAAAAAGTAATCTACGTGGTCAAGACCCTGATGCGGACTTTTAGCCTCCAGAACTGTGAGAAAATACGTTTTTGTTCTTTAAAGCCACCTACTTGTGGTATTGTGTTACAGCAGCACTAAATAACTAAGGCATGGTCTTGATTGCAATCTTACCCATATTCCCATATACTTCTTTCTCAGCCTGTCAGTGGAGCGTTTATCTCTTCTTCATTTCATTTTTGTTCTGTAAGACCTTAAGGACCTAAACCAGTGGTTTTTAAACTGTAGCACAGATAAAAATCACCACGGAACTTATTAAAATACAGATTTCTGAATCCCACCTTATTTTTAACAGGTACCTCAGGTGATTCAGATGCAGGTGGTCCAACTGCTAACCCCCTTAGTAAGAGAGCACAAGATATTGTGGGAAGGAAATACAGGTTAGATACCTGAGGCAGTGTTTCTGAAGGGAATAAATGGATAGGACTTACGTATCAGTTAGGATTGAGTTCAGCTGCAAGAAAAAACAAAAAAAGTTTACAAAAATAGAGGTTATTCTTCTCCCGGGCTGATTCAGTAGCTCCACAATGTCATGTAAGATCATGGTTCCTTCTATCATTTTGCCCTGCCATCCTTTATATATTTCTTCAAATGCCACTACATGCATGCTGCATCCTTAGTCACCTCTTAACCATTCTGGTAAGGAAGAGAGGTAAGAGTGAAGGGCAAAAGGTTATGTGACAGCTGAGTCAGCTAGTGTGTGTGTGTGTGTGTGTGTGTGCGCGCGCACGCGCACGTGTGTGTGTGTATAATAACAAACAAACACATTTCCATTGAGTCAATTACGACTCATAGCAACCCTAAAGGATAGAGTAGCACTGCGCCATAGGGTTTCCAAGGAGCAGGTGGTGGATTTGAACTGCCAACCTTTTGCTTAGTAGGTGTATCTCTTAATCCCTGTGCAACCAGGGCTCTATATGTATGTGTGTGTGTGTGTGTGTGTGTGTGTGTATATATATACGTATTATATATATAGAGAGAGATAGAGATATATAGATAGATATACACATATACATATACATATATACATATACATACATGTAGTTGCTAGTTGTCATCGAGTTGGCTCCGGCTCCTGGTGACCTTACGTATAACAGAATGAAAGTTACCCAGTCCTGTGCTATCTTCATAATCATTGGTATGTTTGAGTTCATTGTTATAACTATTGTGTCAATCCATCTTATTGAGAGTTTCCCTCATTTTCACTGGACCTCTACTTCACCACACATGATGTCCTTTTCTAAAGATTGGCCTTTCCTGATATCATGTCCAAAGTAAATGAATTGAAGCCTCGCCGTTCTCACTTCAAGGAACATTCTGGTTGTGTGTGTGTGTAATGCATTACTATATCTTTCCTGGAAGCTCACCTAGAAGATATCCACTTCCTTCTCATTGGATAGAACTGGTTCAAATGTCCACAATAGGAAAGTGAGAAGAAATATGACAGAGAAATCAAGAAAGGAAAGAGACACAGGAAGTACCACAGACAGGGTCAGATGTTAGAAATTATGGGGGGTTGGGAAACTAGAAGACTAGGGAAGAAAGAGGATAGAGCCTTAGGCAAGAGATGTAGGCAACCAGTACTCTTTATTTAAGCTCCAACAGCAAGAATGGAGCTTGGCATCATGGGGCAGCCATTCCTATAAAGACTAGCCCAGGACCAGACTGGTCTTAGTACGGGGCTGAATTTCAGTTCCCAGGAAGAACACTTTACTAAACTTGAGGAAGCCAGGATGTTGTTGCCAATACCAACTCCCACTACTTCATAAATTGTCCTATAATTTAACCTCACAGGGGTCTCCAAAGAGATGCCTACTCCTGCTATGCAGGAGACACACCCAGAAGTGCTGAAATCTCCCTAGTGTTAGTCTCTGGAATTGTTGCTCCTGATGAGAAGATGCTAGACAGGAGGAGGCAGGGACACCCACTCCTGGCACAGACTCTTTCCCAAGATGTACTAGGCTGAGTTGAGACAGAAATTAAGTCTTGACAGGTTTCTTTCTCAAAATACCCTATGATGACTCTGCCTTGCACACAGCCTCCTCTTCAGGAATCGTGGCAGATGCTGCTGGTATCTACCATGATGTTTGGGTGGAAACAGAATGAGAGCACAGCAAGGAAATGACTCAGTCAGGAGGCTCCTCTCTGAGTCAGCCCCAGGAACTGCAGAATACCTATCTAGGAGTCCATTTCTCTTCTGAACTCAGGCCCAGAATCCCAAGCACCCAGAGGTAGCTCTGGCACTAGAATTTCAGGTCTAAACATATACCCTTCAGATCATCTACCAACTCTTTGAAAGATATGAAAAAACGTTGGGATGATGTGGGTCAGCACGTGAGTCCCTCACAATGACTCAAGCCTGGTGAAATGTTTACTCCCCTGGACATCATTCAGAAGAAGGAGTTTGGTAGCAAAAGAGCCTATGATGTGGGTGCTGTGACTGAGACTCAAGGGCAGCTGTGACACTGTTGTCAATTCTTATGCACAAACATTGTACGAATAAAAATGGATCCAGGTATGGAGAGATCACCATAGAGACAGCCAGTAGGCATGAGCTCTGCAGTTCACTTGTGAAAGGCCCTATGCCAAGTACTTTGCCTCTCTGGGATGATCTGGACACTTCCTTCAAGCTCTAGGAGATTATCCTTCTGTTTCTCACCGAGTTTCAGTCTCACATCATTTTTCCTGCTAAGCAGGATTTGGGGGTGGGATTAGCTTCACAGTAAGTTGAGACAGGCTAAGAGGTTGGACATGCTATGCAAGCTCAGGAACAATTCAGGTAGCAGGTATGCAGAAGTCTCCAAGAAGAAGTGCTACCAAACCAAACCCATTGCCGTCAAGTCAATTCCAACTCATAGAGACCCTATAGGACAGAGTAGAACTGCCCCATAGGATTTCCAAGGAGCAGCTAGTGGATTTGAACTGCCAACCTTTTTGGTAGCAGCCAAGAGGTGATAGGTACTAATTAAACAGGTGTTATAAAAGGACTTGGGAGTGAGGTTGACAAGTCCTCATTCTCGGGAAGGTCCCTCTACAGACAGTGGGGCCCCAGCACCTAGACTGATGTTTGCATTGGTGTTTCACGATTTAGTGAAGCTGGGATGTGCCAGAGCAGAGTAGAGCACCAAGGGAGGGAGGGCTCAGACACTGGGTCTGGAAGGGTGTGTTATGGATTGAGTTGTGTCCCCCAAAGTATGTACTGTATGCCTGTAGCTATAATCCCATTTTGGAATGGATTGCCTTTGTTATGTTAATGAGGCAGGATTAATGTAGGGTGTATCTTGAGTCAATCTCTTTTGAAATATAAAAGAGATTAAATAAGTGAGCAGAGCAGAGATAGGGGAAGAGAGATGCCAAGCCACATGAAAATTGCCAAGGAGCGGAAGCTCAGAAGGGACAAGTACCTTCCTCCAGAGCCAACAGAAAAAGAAAGCCTTCCCCTGGAGCTGGTAACCTGAATTTGGACTTCTAGCCTCCTAAAACATGAAAAAATAAACTTCTGTTTGTTAAAGCCACCCATTTGTGGTATTTCCGTTGTAGCAGCACTAAATAACTACCTCAGCGCGTGACACTGAGCACCACCAGGTGGGGGCCCAAGTTAGGTTGCAAAGGGCCTGGCTGATGTCAAGGTTTTCCTAAAAATCTAAAAGGCTAAGATATGACTCAAAAAAAAAAAAAAAAAAAAAAAAAAAAAAACCAAACCAGTGGCCATCAAGTCAATTCCAACTCATGGCAACTGCGTGTGTTCAGAGTAGAACTACTCATAGGGTTTTCAAGGCTGTGACCTTTCAGAAGCAGAGCACCAGGCTTCTGAGGTGCCTCTGGGCTTGAACCACCAACTTTTGGGTTAGTAGTCAAGCACTTAACCTTTTCACCACCCAGGAATCCCTAAGATGTGGCTCAGGGGTCGCAAATTCAAATACTTGCAGGGAAAAGGCAAGTAACAAAATCAGTAAGGCAGGTCAGGCTTAGGAAAAATCTCTTTGGAAAATAAGCACTTCCTTTAAGAAATATGTTCTTGTCCCTTTTGTGAAAGGGGTCTCCAGGTCTATTTTTGTTTGTCTGCTTTTGACAGAGATCATGGTATAGAGATATAGTCCTTTCCCAAAGGAGAGCATACATGCGATAGGGAAAAAAGGTAAATCATGTTGGGCCTTTCTCAGGTATAATGAGGAGCAGTGAGGAGTGTGGAAAATTGTAGTGTGTCCTCTTACCTGTTTATAAACAGAGCTGACTGCAGTTATCCAACACCCTAAATTGCCATCAGATTGAATGCCAACTCAGTCCAATCAGACCTTCAGGATTTTTTGAAGGAAGTCAAAATCTAGATTTTGTTTTATGAAATCTTTGAATATTTAAAAGTTGTTGCTTTCATTTTAATGCCATGAAATTAAAAAACAAAAAAATCAGTAGGTGGCAAGCCTGTGACTTCTGTTGCTGGTGGAGGCAGTGGCTCCAGCTTTGAGGAACTGGGAAATGGCCAGAGTGGGGTTGACACTGAGGACTGATTTGACCTAAAATAATAGAGTATATAAAAATATCTAGATCCTGTAACTTCCATCACTTATTACATTTGAAAGACATAGCTTTCTGCAGGCACCCCTCAAACTCCCCACTTCACTAGGCAGTATCGACAGGTGCCTGCAGACATCAGCTGCCTGGCATCCACAAGAATTTCCCAAGTGCATGCAAGCCTTGGGTGGGAGAAAGTAAAACATTTTGTCGTTAGGCTGAGCTTCTCTATTTTCCGATATACTATGCATGCTATTCCCCCTAGGAATCAGTGCTCATGAATTCATTAAGTCCCGGAGACTTTGATATTTGACGGAATACAAAAAACAATTGGCTCCAACCAGAACATAAATTGTAACATAGAAAAACTTTTGTATTTAATTTTCCAGTGAATATAAAGAGGATGTACGTGACTGTAGCTTCAATGCACTAATAATCAGATGCAAGTAAGATAGGAACATATTCGTACTCAGGAGGTAGGTGGGTGGGAGACAGCTTGCTGGCTGGAAAACAGGACACCGCTGTCCATTCCGTATCTATGGCAGAGCCGGCAAAAGGAAATTGAACTACATGCCTTGGCTATTAATTACTGATTTAATATTAAAATGCAGATTTCCCACAGCTTGGTTAATTTAATAGTAAGAGACTGTGTGTGTGTGTGTGTGTGTGTGTGTGTGTGTGTCTGTGTGTGTACATGCCCACACTGTGATTTGTGGAGGCATCCAACCATCTTTGCAGGCAGCTGAGCAAACTATCCTCTGCTGGCTCAGCCTGTGTCTACATGGGCAACCCATCTTGCTCATTTAGATTGAAGACTCATTAGATCAAACAACTGGATTTTTTTGTGTCCTGCACAATTGGACTGAGCAGACAAATTAAATCAGTATTTTGGCTCAATGTAGGATTACCCATCCCTTCTCTTAATACCTGCCTGTCTCTTTGAATTTTCCCCCAGGAGGGCACAATTCCTGTGAGGTCCTTTGAGGAACTGCTGGCTAGCCCTGCCTGGCAAATGATGTTGAGGACCTGATCCAGAGAGCACTGTCTCCCACCCTGTTCTCCCTCAGACACCTCTGCTCCTTGGGCACCAGGCTCCAGGCTGGGGCTCATTTTGCCCTTCAGAGGCCAGTCTCATGATGCTACTGGAACACAGACTTGGCAGAGACTTTGAGGGCCATACTTTCATTTTATGATACAAAAACTAAGATCTAGGGAGGCAGTTTATCCGGCATAATACACTCTACTCCAGGGCTTCTGGTTCCGAGCTAACTTTGTTTTCCATGTTGTTCCTGAAAAACTCTGTCCCCACCATGCTGGGTCTTGGCTGTCTCATGGCAAGTACATTCTAGGTTGAAATGTTTGGACTCTTGGGACTTTTCGGTCTCCCTTGGACTTTAGAGAACCTAAGCTTGTTGTTGTTAACTGCTGTTGAGTAGGCTCCAACTCAAGGTGACCTTATGTATAACAGAACAAAATGTTACCTGGTCTATGCCATCTTCATGATCATTGATATGCTTGAGTCCTTTGTTGCAGCTATTGTATCAATCCATTGCATTGAGGGTTTTCCTCATTTTCATTGACCCTCTACTTTACCAACCATGATGTCATTTTTTAGTGATTGGTCTTTCCTTTGGATGTGTCCAAAATAAGTGAGCCAAAGCCTAAGTGAGCCAAAGTCTAATGCTTCTAAGGAGCATTCTAGATGTACTTCCTCCAAGACAGATTTGTTCACTTTTTTAGCAGACCAAACCCATTGCCGTCAAGTTGATTCCGATGGAGCCCTGGTGGTTAAGTGCTGAGCTGCTAACCAAAAGGTTGGTGGTTCAAACCCATCAGTTGCTCCATGGGAGGAAGATGTGGTACAGTCTGGTCCATAAAGATTATAGCCTTGGAAACCCTATGGGGCAGTTCTACTCTGTCCTATAGTGTTGCTATGACTATTCTTCTGGTAGTTCATGGTATATTTAATATTCTTTGCCAACTCCATGATGGAAATGAATCAATTCTCCTTTGATCTTCCTTTTTCTTTGTCCAGCTTTCACATTCATATGAGATGATAGAAAAGATGATGGTTTGGTTCCGGTGCACCTTAGTCATCAGCAAGTACCCACAAGGTCTTCCTTCAGAGCAACTAGGGCCAACGTGCAGAGTCACCTGAGAAGAATGAAGGGTGGGCTCCAGCCCCACCATGGGACCTGATGAGTAACATGGTGAGCTCCCCCAGAATCTTTTACAAGAGACAGGGTGGGCTGCCTGTTGTTAGAGAAAGGAAAAGTTTATATTTGATACCTCTACCCAATAACTCCTTCTGTACCCCCCATAGCCCCACCCACCCATACTTTGACCACTTTCAGTCCCCCCTCACCCTTGTTTTTGGAAAAGATAGGTGCTCTTCTATGCAGAGAAACCCTGCCTTGATTGATTGTTTCATTAGGAACCTAGCAGGAGGCTAGTCATAACATAGTGAATGCAGGTGCTGGTAACCAGACCTGGTTTGAGTCCTACATCCACCACTTACTAGCTGTGTAACCTTAGGCAAGTTACTTAATATTTCTGAGTCTCTGTGTTCTTATACATAAATGGGAATGGTAATATTCTTAGTTGTCATGAGAATTAAATGATACAATGCATGTAAAGTACTTAGAATAGTGTCTGGCATGTAGTTTAAATATTCTGTAAGTATTCATTATTAATTGTAGTGGTTGCTAAATGCCTGAGAGTTGGCCCCAACTCCTGGCAACCCCATGCACAACAGGAAGAAACATTGTCTGGTCCTGCATGGATTGGTTGTGAATCAGGCTGCTGTGATCCGTAGGGTTTCCACTGGCCGATTTTTAGAGTACATAACCAGGCCTTTCTTCCTAGTTCATCTTAGTCTGGAAGCTCTGCTGAAAGCTGTTCGGCATGATAGCAACATGCAAGCCTCCACTGACAAACAAGTGGTGGCTTTGCTTGAGGTGCATTGGCCAGGAATCGAACCTGGGTCTCCCAAATGGAAGGTGAGAATTCTACCACTGAACCACAAATACCCTTTCATTACTGACACTATTAACAGAGGCACCTGCAGTTTTCAAGTGACCTGGCTGTAAGAAGGTAATACTTAAACTAACAGAATGCTTAACCTGATCATTAATGTTTGGATGTCAGGCATCCTTAAAAGGTATTTACTTTTTAGGACAGACCTATTGGAGCACCCCCAACATCCTCCCATGCTGGATTCTAGCCACCTTACCATGCATAAGGCCAGGCCAATGCCAACACAGCAGGTGCTCAGTGAATGGGCCAGAGCTGGCCATCTTTTTGAACCACAAAGGGGGCCAAGAGAAAGAAGCCACAGTAACAGAGAGCTTAGCTGGGAGTTCTGGGGAAGTTGGAAGCAGCCAAGGTCTTCATGCTTCTTAGTTTTCCACGCCTGCTCCTTGGATTTTTTCCAGCCCTAAGCAGTTCTATTTTTCAGCTTTGGCTTTTGCTTGACATTTGAGGGATGAGCTACTAACGATACTAAATTAATAACAGTTATAGAGTATATTTGAGAAGATCATAAAAAAAATCAGTAATGTCATTATGTCAAGCAAAGTTTCTGATGGTTTTTTTAAATTATGCATGTCTTTTATTTTTTTCCTTCCAACATTGATCCACAGCTTTCACAGGGACATTAATCTACCTGACCACATCAGAAACCTTAATTATTCACATCCAGCAATATATCTAATTTTACAGAAATCCCCTGTGGACTTGCCATTGTTCAAGCGGAACTCAGCAGCTCAGCTCCTCTTTGCTCAGCGCAACCCAGCCCAGCCCTGGACACACCTCAGAAAGGCATAGCTGCTCCCAGGTTGCCTTTGCTTTGACACACACAAACCCCCAGGCTTATAATTCAGAAGTGTAATTTCTCCCAGTGTGACAAGTGAGTAGAGACTTGTAGGTAATAACAGCAGAGAAGGTTCCTCCTTGGGGATAGCAAAGAAGGGGCTGAAAAAAACCCCAAAAAAACGAAACCCATTGCCGTCGAGTCAATTCCGACTCATAGCGACCCTACTGGACAAAGCAGAACTGCCCCATAGCGTTTCCAAGGAGCACCTGGTGGATTCAAACTGTCGACCTTGGAGTTAGCAGCCATAGCTCTTAACCACTATGCCACCAGGGTTAAGTATAGTCCATTTAGGGGATGTGAAAACTCATCAGCAGGACCCTGGGGCTGGGTGACCAGGAGCAAGTCATTCAAACTCTGCTCCAGCCTCTGTTTTGGTGCAGGGAGCTCTGAGCTGTACTGAGGATGGCCAATTAAAGTCATGAAAAGCCCTTTATAGATAAGCAGAGCTAGGGAAGTGCTAAGTAACAAAGAAAGTACTAATGCTGGTAATAACAGTCATGATAATATGAGACTGAGTCACTCAGTAGCTGGCGAGCTGTTTGCCAGAAAACTGAGTGGGAAACCTTCCCAGGTGCTGACAGCAGCTGAAGAGACTGCTGTGCTTCACTGTATAGGGGATTTTTTAGTGGAGAAAAACGTGGCAGTGTCGTTGCTTTGAATAAAGCCCTCATGGGGGTCAGCTTTACAATGTTCTCAAGCGGGTAGGGAGGGAGACTGGGTAGAAAATCTCAAATTGGCAGCATGAGTTGGCAAAAACTCCTCCTTTCTCTGTCCTCCCAAACACAATTGGCAGGAAAAGCAAGATCTAGAAGTCAGTTCCATTCTTTGTCTGTTGTCCCTATGTTCACCTCTCTCCTCTTTGTCTTGCTTACTCTCTGTCTCTTCCCTTACTTCCCTCTCCCTCCCCATGTCCTCTCCTTTCCTCCTTTCTTTCTTTCCCCAACCCACACACAATCTGTTAAATTTCATCCAACAGGCACCTGGTGAAATGTTTGACCTTGTTATCTGGGAATGGGAATCACTGCTATTGGGGAGCTTGGAGTCAAGTGGGGATAAACAGGACTCACACAGATGTACTGGGGCTGAAGGCTAATTTTCATACCGATTTCCTGAACCCTGACTCATCAGGGCCTGTAACCCACTGCTGTCGAGTTGATTCGGACTCATAGCTACCCTATATGACAGAGTAGAACTGCCCCATAGGGTTTCCAAGGCTGTAATCTTTACGGAAACAGACTGCCACATCTTTCTCCCGTTGAGCAGCTGGTGGGTTGAAACCGCCAACCTTCTGGTTAGCAGCCATGTGCCTTAACCAGTGAGCCACCAGAACTCCTTGACTCATCAGAGTGCCTGCCTGGAATTATTTTTGCCTGAAAACCCAAAGGGTCTCCAGGAGCGGATTACCCAATAGGCAAGGTAAGCACAATGCTTACCTTGCTTACCAGATCATCTGTAGTAAACAATTTGACGTTTTTTCACCGCATCAAAGATTCTGCCTCCGCTGGCACCTGTCTCTCTCCCAACCCCACAGCACCTTCCTACAGAATCAAAGCCTCTTTTCAAATTTACAATCCCCGACAGGGATGGATGACCCAGTAAACAAGGTACACACAGGCTGACTTGTGCTTACTTACTAATCTGTAGTGACAAATTTCACCTGGGTTTCACCACAACACATCAAAGTGAAACCCATGCAAAATTGTTCACTACAGATTAATCAGTAAGCACAAGTCAGCCAGTGCATACCTTATTGGGTAATCTGACCCTGGAGATCTCCCATAAGTTAACTCTAGAATGGACTATCCAGCAAGGATGGTAGTGTATTCCTTGGGCTCTCTGAGAACACTCCTGGTAGGCAGGGAACTGACTACAGACAAGAAAACTGTGGGAACTCCCAGGCTCTGGATGGAACCTCAGTCAATTGACTAGAGGGAGGGAGGAAGCGAGGCTTTTGCTGGGGGATGGCACTGTGAGGCACCACTCAAATATTCTCACCCTAGCCCAGGGGCAAATCACTGCTAGTTCCTAGAATAGATAATATATTTTTCAAATGAGTGGATAGGATAGTGCGTGCATGAAAGACTGACTTGGAAAAAAGGTTTGGAACGGTGGACACTAAGAACTACACAGACATGGCTGTCCATGGGCCTAGAAGTATTGCCACCCTGAGTAGGAGGGTTGGCTGGGTGGGGGAGATGGCTAAGTCAACCCCCAGAGTCATGCTGAGATCAACTTGCATCAGTAGGAGAAATTGGCACCAACAGCTGAAATTCCAATTCCACCTGGGAGCTTCAAAAAATATTGATGTCTGAGTAAAAAGATCAGTAGTTGCCAGGGGCTCAGGGGCAGAGAAAGAGGGATGAATATGTGAAGCACAGGGCATTTTAAAGGTAGTGAATCTATTCTGTATGATACTATAATGGTGGACGCATGACATTAAGCATTTGTCAAGACCCACAGAACTGTAAAACACAAGGAGTGAACTCTAATATAAACTATGGACTTTAGTTAATAATAATGTATTGAGGTTGGTTCATCAATTGTAACAAATGTATCACATAATGTAAAATGTTAATAATAGGGGAAACTGGGTGGTAGAGGGTATATGGGAACTCTACTGTGAAATTTTTCTGTAAATCTCAAACTGCTAAAAAAAAAAAAAATACTGATGTCTATATCTCATCCCCAGAGACTGTGATTTAATTGATCCTGGGTGGGGACTTGGACTTTGGTGATTATAAAAGTCCCCCAGGTGATTTTAATGTGCCCACAAGTTCGGGAATCATCGGTTTAGGAGGGAGTAAAATAAGACTAATTGGAACTAGAGTTTGTATTGGGAAGTAACAGTAGAATGTTTGATCTAGTTACCTGTAAAAAACCTACTTCTCAAGAAAATTAGAGGTCTGAGAATTTAGGTTTGTCCAGAAAAGGTAATGAGAGGCTTAGGCAAACCCACAGTGATTCTGGATTTCCAGCTACAGCTCCTGTGGCCCTCTCTGAGGTCGGCATGTCCTTACATTACCCTGGGCTCCAGGCACAAGGTCAAGTCCCAGCCCTGTAACTAATGACCTGCAAGACCCTGAGCAACCAGGCAATGACTTAACAGGCACCTACTCTCTCAGGCAGAGAGGGCCCAGTCCACGCATATTACATCACTTACTGTTCACAGCAGCCCTGAGAGGTAGGAACTATTCATGCTGTTTTTCAGAGAAGGAAACAGCCTGGAAGGGCTTAACTGCTTTGCCCCCTAAGGTAGCTGTTGTGACCTTGGACAGGATTCAAATTCAGATCTAATGCTAATGCCTGTGCTCCCTCCAGCCTGACTGCCTCCTCAGCCCAGGCTGCAATCCCTGCCCCTCACCTGTAAAGTGATGGAGTTGGACCCCATGACCTCTAAGGTTCCATTACACCAGGAAATGAAACACCTGTATTTACCCTCTACCAGACTCACCTTCTCCCCACAGAACATGCTCTAGACTCCAAAAAACTAAACAAATGCTGGGCAGGTTCAAGCTGTGGGAAGCCTGGGCTCCCACCCATTGATGAATGGGCCCCACTTGCTCTGGCCCAGGCCTGCAGCAGCTGGCAGACCTGGCTAATTGGCCTGTCCAGTCCAGGCCTGTCAGCAGTTTCTCAGGCTAGCCAAGCTCCATCTGTCTGTGGGACTGGCCGAGACCAGAGTGGATTCTCAGAAGTGAGAGAAACCCTGCATGGATGAGCAGCCCTCACCCCAGAAGGTCACTTTATTCCTTGTCCCACAGAGCAGTGATGAAGAATGACTTGCAGTGAGCAGGTCTGTAAGTGATAGTAGACACCCTCATAAAGCTACAGAAATAGAAATAGGCAAGCCTCCCAGCCATCTGATGGGCCAGGTCTCCTGCAAAGAACACTGGACTGGGAGTAAGGGGGCTTGCATGAGTCAGCTTTGCCATTTACTTGCAATGTGTCCTTGAGTAAATACCTTGGCCTGTTATGTCATCTGTCAAAAAAATAAAATAAAATAAAATTGGACTAAAAATTCTAGACTGTTTGTCAATACTCTTAGATCCAAGGTTCTAGGAGACTCCACCCAGTTGCTGTCAAATTGGTTCTGATTCATGGTGATCTCATGTGTGTCAGAGTAGAACTGTGCTCCATAGGGTTTTCAATGGCACCTCTTTCTTTCAAGGCACCTCTGGGTCGACTCAAACTGCCAGTCTTTTGGTTAGCAGCTGGTTGCTAAACTGTTTGCACCACCCAGAGACTCTGGTATATCCTAGGTGCTCCTTAAATGTGTGTTGACGGAATGCACAAGATGAGAGTGGGCAAGTAGGTGGATGAGGCACTGAAAGGAGGTGGAGTCTATTAAGAACAAGCCAGAGTGAGCTCCATGCTGAGGGTACCGCCTGTGAGGCATGGGACTGACCATGGGAGAAGGTAGAAAACCTCCAGGGAGGTTCTCTTTAGGAGCTGGTGCTTTTAAGAAGGGCCATACAGGGGACAGAGAATTTAAGGAGGCACTCACTCTCAGCTGTTGACCCTGCCTTTGCATGTCCCTGAGAGTGAGGTGCCTTCTTAAATTTTGTGCCTTAGGAACCTAGTTTGCCTCACCCTAGTCCAGCCCTGTTATGATTTCATATAGAGCACACTGAGCTTGGGATCAGATGAACTTGGTGGAGGTAGAGATTTCATTCCTTAGCAGCTGTCTTAGTTATCTAGTGCTGCTATAACAGAAATACCACAAGTGCAGAACTTTAACAAAGAGAAATTTATTCTCTTTCAGTCTAGGAGGCTAGAAATCTGAATTCAAGGCGCCAGCTCCAGGGGAAGGCTTCCCCTCTCTGTCAGCTCTGAAAAAAGGTCCTTGTCATCAATCGTCCCTGGTTGAGGAGCTTCTTAGTGCAGGGAGCCCAGGTTCAAAGAATGAGCTATTCTCCTGGCTCTTGTTTCTTGGAGGTATGAGGTCCCCCATGTCTCTCTGCTCGCTTCTCTCTTTTTTATCTCAAAAGAGATTTGTTTAAGACACAACCTAATCTTGTAGATTAAGTCCTGCCTCATCCACCTAACTGCCAATAATCCCACCTCAATAATATCAAAGAGGTAGGATTTACAAAAAATAGGAAAATTACACCAGATGACAAATTAATAGACAATCACACAATACCGGGAATCATGGCCTAGCCAAGTTGACACATATTTTTGGGGGACACAATTCAATTGGTCTTCATTTACTTCATCTGCAAAATGAAGACTCTACCCTAAAGGATTATTAAAAGGAATAAATGAGTAGTATTTTAAATGAAACAGTATAAACTAATGAGCACAGAACAGGGCTTGGCACACAGGACGCTGTCAGTAAGTGCTATTTGAATTGGTTTATCAGTTACACTGTATGTACAGTGTCCCTCTTGCCCCAGGTATACAAGAGAAGCAGCCCCTGAGCTGGGTGGTCAGCTGACAGGTAGAGGATGGGAGGGTCAGTGTTCATGGTGGTGGCTGGGCCTCTCACTTCAGCAGCTCTCTATTCCCAGCCAGGTGGTTCAGTGGTAGAATTCTCACCTTCCATGCAGGAAACCTGGTTTCGATTTCCAGCCAATGCTCCTCATGCACAGTCACACCACTCAACTCACTGGAGGCTTGAGTGTTGCTGTGATGCTAAACAGGTTTCAGCAGAACTTCCAGATCAAGACAGACTAGGAAGAAAGACTTAGCCATCTACTTCCGAATTCAGTCAGTGAAAACCCTATGGATCACAATATGATCCCCAACTGAAAATGGTGATGGCGCAGGACTGGACAGTGTTTTGTTCCATTCTGTGTGGGGTTGCCATGAGTCGGGAGCTGACTCCATGGCAGCTAATAATGACAACAACAACATGCCCAGCCAAGATCCAGGCTGGGAGCCAGCACTTCCTGCCGGAAGACCTGTCACTTCTTTGTTCTCCCAATCTGTACTACTGTTTGCTTGCCAGAACCCCTCCCCCACCTCCACTCTGCCGTGTCTCTAGTTCTGTACTGGCACAGGCTCCACATCTTCCCTCTTTAGTCAGGACATGGGGCTCTGGCAGCAGAAGCAGGCACACCTGTGAGGTGGCGGTTCCAGTTCTACAGTAAACTGCAGAACCCTGAGCTTCTCTGTCCTGGCCAGGGAGAACTCATTTGGCCAGTGTTGAGTGGGACTGCAATGAATGGACTGCTCATCTAATCACCAATGTCCAGCTGCAGGCTCAAGCTGGCACTAAATAAAGAAGGACTTCATCCCAGAATGAGAGGAGTTTCCCTCTCCACCTCCTCTCACCCTCAGCCATGTTTAGCTCCTTCAACTGCCCACTTATTTTCCCCTTTTATTGTTTTCTCACTGTCCTTCATATATCTGATGAGTTTCTAGGACAGTCCTAATTTCAAATACTCTATCCCTCTATAGCAAGCTTGACTA
>NW_004444026.1:7090916-7092742 GCF_000243295.1 Trichechus manatus latirostris | reverse complement strand
GACAGTTTCCCAGGGGGATCAAGCCCCATTTGCCCACAGTTGTAACCTGCATAGTAATGCACCCTTGCTGCCTTCCCTGTCTCACATCCCCACTCCCTCACCTGTGCTTCCTGAGAGCATCTCCCAAATAAACTACTTGTACCCAATCCTTGTCTGCTTTTGGAGGAATTCAGGCTGGAACACCTACTCTGCCCATCCTTCCAGGTCCAACCCCAGCCTCAGCTCCACCAGGAAGCTCCCTGAATAACCTCACCCAATGGTAGGCTTTCCCACATTTTGTACTTTTCTCCCAGCACATTGCCAAAATAGTGTAGTCTATGTCATCAACATAGTGTAGTCTAAAACTGCTCTCAAATCCTGCTTAGCACCTACCTTAGAGCTATTCTCTAGTTTTTTCGTTTTTTCAGTTGGCGTGGAGTCGATTCTCACTCATAGCAACCCCATGCGTGTCAGAGTAAATCTGTGCTCCATCACATTTTCAATGGTTTCTCAGAAATAGATCACCAGGCCTTTCTTCCAAGGTGCCTTTGTATAGACTTGAACTTCCAAATCTTTTGGTTAGCAACAGAGGGCATTTGTACCACATTTGGAAGGAGAACACAAACCCTACACTCTCTTGTAACCCTTGCAGCACCTGGCTCTGGTGAGGTCATTCATGGATCCTATCAATACCTTGATTATAGGTATTCACAATGCACAATGCCCTGCTAAGGAGAAAGCATTGATGGATCTTTTTCCATTTGAATAGGACTTCACAGATTAACAGCATTTTTACTTTTACTTGTTATCTCCTTTGATTCAAACAAGGTATGTGTTAAGTTTCTCTTCTGTGAAGTGAGGATAACAAGGCTGGAAGAGGAGCGGTGAATTTCTGGTGGTCACATAGTTAAGTGTGTAGAGGCTAGTCATGGCAAACCCCACTCTTACTCCACAGTGCAGGCTGCTTCCATCTCACATGCAGAGGCTGTTTCATTTGGGTCTCACGACGACTCTGCAAGATTGGTATTACACTCATTTTTCAGATGAGAAAACTGCAGCTCAGAGAATAATTTGCCCAAAGACACACAATCAGGAAGTGGCAAAATTAAGACTTAAGCTCCAAAGGGCGGGGCGGGAGTAGTGGGGGAAGACTTAAGCCTCAGGGACCTATCCTCCTATCCAGGAAATAGTGTCAAAGATTCCTCTGATTCCATCATAGCTCTCTTTGCTGCTTCCCCTATTAGTTTTCCTCAAACAACCCAAACCTTCACATACACACACGCGCGCACACACACACACACACACACACACACACACACTAGTGGTGGAGAAGGAGCAAGTAAATATGATAACCTTGTCACTCTTAATCTCCAAAGTCTGTTACTCCGGATGACTTTTGTGACATCACTGTGTTTAAGATCTTTCACCACCTCTCTCTTCCAAAACACTATGGCATATGGGTTGTGCATTCCTTCTGCCCCATGCCCCCTTTTGCAAAGTTTCCACCAAGCCTAAGACTGACAGGCACTTTCCATCAGAACTGACTACAAAAACAGACCTACACTGTAGACTACCAGCAACTGGGGTTGCCACACTACCCTTGCAGGGTCTGGTGCTTAAAATTCTCATCCCTGGGTGGGGTAGCATTTTAAGCTATTTTCTGTAACTCATATCTCTGTGTAAGTAAATATTAGAGCCTGTCTTGAAAAGGGGGACAGGAGTAGGTGTTAAGGAAAAGACAAAGGATTAAGGAACACAAATACTGGTGACTTGACATTTTTGTTTGATTTGGTTTTTGGTTTCTAACAAGCTGGATATACAAGGAATGAAATTTGCTAATGGATAAA
>NW_004444026.1:7085939-7089283 GCF_000243295.1 Trichechus manatus latirostris | reverse complement strand
CACTCCTTAAGATCAATTGGGATCTAATATCAATTAACATTTGTTGAGCATTTATAATGGACGAGGCAATGTGTTAAATGCTTTGCGTGCATCATCCTCATTGTACACTCACAGTAACTATTAGAGGTTGTTGTTGTTATTTATAGTGACCCTATGTACAATGAAATGACATACTACCTGGTCCTGCGTCATCCTCACAATCATTGCTATGTTTGAGCCCATTGTTGTGGCCACTGTGTCAATCCAGCTCATCGAGGGTCTTCCTCTTTTTCCCTGACTGTCTACCTTACCAAGCAGGATGTCATTCTCTAGGGACTGATCCCTCCCGATAACATATCCAAAGTACATGAGATGAAGTCTCACCACCCTTGCTTCCAAGGAGTACTCTAGCTATACTTCTTCCAGTACAGACTTGTTTGTTCTTCTGGCAGTCCGTGGTATATTCAATACTCTTCACCAACACCATAATTCAAAGGCATCAATTCTTCTTCAGTCTTTCCTATTCATTGTCCAGCTTTTGCAAGCATATGAGGCAATTGAAAATATCATGGCTTGGGTCAGGTACACCTTAGTCCTCAAAGTGAAATCTTTTCTTTTCAACACTTTAAGAGGTCTTTTGCAGCAGATTTGCCCAACACAATGTGGCATTTGATTTCTTGACTGCTGCTTCCATGGGTGTTGATTGTGAATCCAAGTAAAATGAAATCCTTGATAGATTCAATCTTTTCTCCGTTTACCCTGATGTTGCTTATTGGTCCAGTTGTGAGGACTTTCTGTTTTCTTTATTTTGAGATGTAAGCCACACTGAAGGCTGTGGTCTTTGATCTTCATTAGTAAGAAGATGTTCTTGAACTGAATTTCAAGTCTTCTTTGCTTTCAGCAATCAAGGTTGTGTCATCCACATATCGCAGGTTGTTAATGATTCTTCCTCCAATTCTGATGTTGCATTCTTCTTCACAGAGTCGAGCTTCTCAGATTATTTGCTCAGCATACATATTGAATAAGTATGGTGAAAGGTAGGTACTACAATTTCTTTCCTATTTTAGAGATGAAGCAACTGGGGTTTAAACAGGTTAAAGAACTTGTCCAACTTCAAATGATTGGATAATAGAAAATCTGGGATTTGAATCCAAATGCCTGCACTCTCAGTGGCCTTGAGACCTTTCAGGAATCAGAGTAGGCCAACTCTCTAGTCCTCTTCCATTATATTTTACATTCACAGAGCTTTCCTATGCCCAGAGTAATGGTTGCCTTTTGAGTGTTTTCATTCTGTTCAAAGCAAGATTTATGGTGGAGCTAATCAATTAAGCGATCGTTGTTTATTGAGTTCTTCCTGAAATATTCAATATTTATTGAGCACTTTCCATGTAGCCAGTGCTTGTGCAATGAGCCGTGGAGGATACAAGGAAAGTATAAGATCAGCCTTCATCTTCAGGTACCTTGAAATCTAGCTAAGGTTTAGGGGATGGGGTGGTTGGCAATATTAAGCCACGTAAGGAAATAAGTGATCAAATCTTAAATTGATCAGCATAAACAACATGTTGAAAGGCAGAGAGGGGACAGAGCTTCTTGAAGATTTCATACAGAGTAAGATTTATGACGATGATGGGGCTTAATGCCTTTCATGAGCAGGTAGGAGTAGGCTGGGAAATGGGTGCTGCAGGTGGGGAAAGACATCATAGGCAAAAACACAGAATGAGCATGAAATATTTCATCACTCAGTTGGAGACCAGCCCAAATAGAATGGAGGGTGCTGGCTGGAGAGTCATTCTTATCTAAAACTCTAAAGCACAAGAACCTCAGGCTTGTTCCTTAGCACCCAGCACTGTGACTAGCATGGAGTAAATATTCAACATGGGTTTGTTGAACTGAATTCCTGAAAAAATAAATAAGATGCAATCTCTGACCTTCAAGGAACTTACCGTTCAGTAGAATTGAAAATATATATATGTATCTACTTACAATACAAAATCATATATGCCGAGTGACGTGGATATTATGATAAGAATTTCTGTTTCCATCAATATGGCAGACTAGATATCATGTTATTGGTGTTATTAATTGCTGTTGAGTGGGCTCTGACTCATAGAGACCTTGTGTATAACAAAAAGAAATGTTGCCCAGTCCTGTGTTACCTTTATAATCAATGCTATGTTTTAGTCTATTGTTTCAACCACTGTGTCAATCCAGCTCACTGAGGGCCTCTCTTGTCTTTGCTGACCCTCCACTTTACTAACCATGATGTCCTTTTCTAGATATTGGTCTTTCCTGATAACATGTTCAAAGTAAACAAGCTGAAGTCTTGCCATCTTTGCTTCTAAGACTGATTTGTTCATTCTTCTGGCAGTCCATGGAGTCATTCAATATTCTTTGCCAGTACCTCAGTTCGAATACATCAATTCTTTTTCTCCTTTCCTTTTTCATGGTCTAGCTTTCCCATGACTATGTGGTGATTAAAAAGACCATGACTTGGGTCAGCTGCACCTTAGTCATCAAAATGATGTCTTTGCTTTTTAAAATTTAAAGAGGTTTTTTGCAGTAGATTTGCCCAGGGCAATACCACATATGATTTCTTGACTGCTGCTTCCATGGGTGTTGATTTTGGGCCCAAGTAGAATGAAGTCATTGACAACTTCAATTTCTTCTTCATTTATTACTAGATGCCATAACTCCCCCTTATAAAATGCCTAAAAATGTTGATAAAATTGAGAAAATAAACAGTATCTTTAAACACATGCACTGAATTGTCAAGTAAGTAATAAAAGTTCCCAGAAATTAAAAAAAAAAAAAAATTAAGTGAAAATCCAAATCTGGAGATGTACGCTATGCTGAAGCCAGTGACTACCTTGCCAATTCCTAGTGACTTAGGGCCACTGTTTTCATACTTGTACAGAAACAAGAGATATAATCTGGACCCATGCAAGGAGCTTGGTGGATGTACATTAGGGGCTTCCACATAAAGCCAAGACCCTGAAAGCTCTCGTCTTCAGTTAAAGATTGGTTAGAAGCAATGCTGTGTGGGATGCCATGATGGACCTTCTGACCTCCGTAGGCCTCACTCTAATTGGTGGGCCAAAGTGATATGTGGGCTCTCCAAGAATTAGTGTCAGCTCCTAGAGAATATCTTGTTGCTGTTCTTGTTGTTGTTGTTAGCAGCTGTCAAGTCAGTCCTTGACTCATGGCAACCACATGTGTTACAGAGTAGAACTGCTCCACAGAGTTTTCTTGCCTATAATCTTTATGGAAGCAGATTGTCAGGCTTTTCTTCTGCACGACTGCTGAAAGGGTTCAGATCGCCAGTCTTTAGGTTAGCAGTTGAATGCAAACTCTTATCACCATCCAGG
>NW_004444026.1:7079396-7085179 GCF_000243295.1 Trichechus manatus latirostris | reverse complement strand
TCCAGGTTTCAGTCAACCTACCAAGAACAATTCCCAGCTGTTCTAGCTAACATATCAAATCTAGAATCTTCATTCAGTGCACTCATATCAATAAATTTGGCCCAATCCTATACAGGGTTTATCACTAATCTAGCACTCTTAGAATCTATTCCCACACATGTTCCTCTGATTTCTTCAAATAGAAATTAGCACAATTTTGCAATTCTTCCTGCGTATAAAATAACAATGTATACTC
The DNA here is from genome assembly GCF_000243295.1 of Trichechus manatus latirostris. NCBI lineage: Eukaryota > Metazoa > Chordata > Mammalia > Sirenia > Trichechidae > Trichechus > Trichechus manatus. Next base: position 7,084,944 of record NW_004444026.1, on the reverse strand, counting down.
ACTCCTTTGAATCCTGGAGGCAATGAGATGTAGTGGGGGTGGATCTTGAAGAAATCAACATCCATTTGCAGGGTAACTGCTTCAGGTGGCATCATTACCTGGTCTTTAAGTAGGGAGAGAATAGTGTTTTTGGATAGAGGAAGAGGGGCTGCTTCTGCTCCAAGAGAGTCTCAGTGGAATTTTTGAGGGAGAAAACATCATTGCACTCAAATTCATCTAAATTGATCAAAATTCCAATTCTCATGTTCCTTTCTTTCTCAATCAGTTTCCATTAAAGATCCCTGTGGGTCTAGCCATTATGAGTACAATTCTGACTGTGTTGCATTTTTTCAGTAAACATGTCCATCATGTCTCTGTTAAGTGCCGCCATTTGGCCTCTACCACGCCAGGATTCCATCATTTCCATTGAAATTAGGGAGGCATCTACCACCATCCAACCTTTCTACAGAGGACAGTCACCACAGAGCTTTTCAAGGATGCTAGTGCACCCCTCACCAATCTATTTTTCATTCTTTGGTGAAGCGAGTGCACTGACTTTAACTTAAGAGATCTTTGTAGGCCACGAATTCAATTTGTGATGTAATTCTGCAACTTACAAGATCAACCTATGCATATGACTTTTAAATACTTTGATTATGCAGCTATAGGAGATAAGATGCTCTTTTAGAGGAGTTATATAAATGTCTGATTTTCTGACATAACCTTCAGTGAGAATTTAGAGGACTAAGCATGTCATATTCTTTCTCTAAGCTCTCCAGGGAGGACGTATGTATTCAATCCACCTCACTATCTTTGAAGCTCTCATGTACTATAAAATTTCATTACGCAGGCACTTGGTCTTTCATAATATTGCCTTCAACAGTACACCCTCTCCTCACTTATCAACATGGTTAGGTTCCAAAGTCATTGTACAGAATTGATGTTATGTGAAAATGGAGGATGACCGCATCAGATCACAAAATGGAAGAGGACTACATCATTGCATAACTGCCAGATTACATCATTACATAACTGCCAAACCACTGAGAATCATGGCCTAGCCAAGTTGACACATAACTTTTACCATCACAGCCAGAGTTATTCTCATCTCATACCTCGGCTTTCATTACTGCCAGACGTACATCATTAATGCACAAAATAGTCAGATAGTAGAATTTTTATTTTTGTGGTAAATGAAAAATGTCCAATAAAGAGCTAGTCAATAAGTGAGGAGAAGGTGTAATTCATTCCAGGCAACTACAGGTGATAAATTTTGTAATCACTTTTCCACTGAAGCTGTGAACTACCACTACCCCATTTTCTACCAGTAGAAAGATTATCACTGACTTTGGGTATAACCAGGTCTCAAAATAACCAGGTCTCAAAATAAATCTATTATTCCTATAATTCAAGATCTGTTTCATAGAATCACTTTTGATGCAAAATAATATAATCAGTCAGAATTTGATCAATAAAAACCTCTTTAAGTATTTCTAGTAGGAAGGTATTTAGGTGGTTAAACAACACAGGAAAGGTAGAGGACTAAAGATCAAGGAATTCTGTCACTAATCTCAGTGGTAGCTAGATAGCTGTCAGGGAGTCAGGAAGTAGCAGGAACTTCAGGAAGATATTGATTGGTCACAACTTCTACTAGCTCTAAGGTGGGTGATTTGCAGGAAGACACTCAGAAGCCTACACAAAATCTCACCATGACAAAACTCATGACAGTGTTGGCTGCTACTGCAAGAATAATGATTTGGCTTTAGTCTCTCTTACACCTTCTAAACCTTACACAACTGTTGCTGTTGAGCTGATTCTGAGTCATGGTGACTCCATGTGTGTCAGAGTACACCTGGGCTCACATGATTTTCAATGGCTGATTTTTTTGGAAGTAGATCACCAGGCCTTTCTTTTGAGGTGCTTCTGGGTGGACACAAAGTGTCAACCTTTTGGTTAGCAGCCAAGCACATTAAACATTTGTACCACCAAGGGACTCACAAAAGTGCCTCTTAATGGTGGAATCTAGTACAAAATTCTGCTGGTAAATACAGTTTATATATTTTTAAGTCCTGTAATATAGAGGAGAATACAGAGGAGGGAAAATGATCTGTGTTGCTGAAAGACAATCCAAAACATGAAAGAAAAAACTATCATTATTCACAGATAATTATATTATGTACATTGAAGACCCAAAAGAATTTACAAACTAGTTGTTAGAATTAATGAGACAATTTCACAAGGTTGCTGGATAAAAGAATAATATAAAAAAAATACTTCATTTCTGTATGCCAGCAAAAAGAGTTAGAAAAAAAAAGACAATATGTATACAATTATAATTTACCAAGTGATAAATCTCAGTAAAAACAGTTCTAAGTCTTTATACAGAAAATAAAAAGCATTATTCAAAGATATCTAACTGTTCTTGTCGTTAGGTGCCATCGCGTTGGTTGCGACTCATAGCGACCCTATGTACAACAGAATGAAACAGTGCCTGGTCCTGTGTCATCCATACAATCATTGCTATGCCCAAGCCCATCATTACAGCCACTGCATCAATCCGTCTTGTTGAGAGTCTTCCTCTCTTTCTCTGACCCTCTACTTTACCAAGCATGATGTCCTCCAGGGACTGGTCCCTCCTGATAACAGGTCCAAAGTACATGAGAAGAAGTCTCACTATCCTCGCTTCTAAGGAGCATTCTGACTGTATTTCTTCCAAGACAGATGTGTTCATTCTTGGGATATTCAATATTTTTCACCAGCACCATGATAAATGGAGAAAATATTGAAGTTATCAAGGATTTCATTTTACTTGGATCCACAATCAATGCCCATGGAAGCATCAGTCAAGAAATCAAACAACATATTGCATTGGTATTAATTCTTCTTCAAAAGCATCAATTCTTCTGTCTTCCTTATTCATTGTCTAGTTTTCACATGCATATGAGGTGACTGAAAATACCATGGCATGGATCTGGTGCACCTTAGTCCTCAAAGTGACATGTTTTCTCTTTAACACTTTAAGAGGTCTTTTGCAGAAGATTTGCCCAATGCGATAAGTCCTTTGATTTCTTGACTACTGCTTCCATGGGCTTTGATTATGGATCCAAGTAAAATGAAATCCTTGACAATTTCAATCTTTTCTCTGTTTATCATGATGTTGCTTATTGGTCCTGTTGTGAGGATTTTTGTTTTCTTTATGTTGATGTGTAACATATACTGAAGGCCGTAGTCTTTGATCTTCGTCAGCAAGTGCTTCAAATCCTCTTCGCTTTCAGCAAGCAAGGTTGTGTCATCTGCATATTGCAGGCTGTTAATAAGTCTTCCACTAATCCTGATGCCACATTCCTCTTCATATACTCCAGCTTCTCAGATTATTTGCTCAGCATACAGATTGAATAAGTATGGTGAAAGGATACAACCCTGATGCACACCTTTCCTGATTTTAAACCACGCAGTATCCCCTGTTCTGCTTGAACAACTGCCTCTTGGTCTATGTACATGTTCCTCGTAAGCACAATTAAGTGTTCTGGAATTCCCATTCTTCACAATGTTATCCATAATTTGTTATGATCCACACAGTTGAATGCCTTTGCAGAGTCAATAAAACACAGGAAAACATCTTCCTCCTATTATCTGCTTTCAGCCAGGATCCATCTAACATCAGCAATGATATCCCTTATTCCATGTCCTCTTCTGAATCCTGCTTGAATTTCTGGCAGTTACCTGTTGATGAACTGCTGCAATCACTTTTGAATGATCTTCAGCAAAATTTTACTTTTGTGTGATATTAATGATATCTGCATTCTGGAATTTAACTAGATCTAAATAGATATACTATGTTCATAAATAGGAAGACTCATTATCAAAATGATTCTAAAAATCCAAACCAAATACAGTGCTGTTGAATTAATTCCAACTCATGGTGACCCAATGTGTTACAGAGTGGAACTGCTCCATAGGGTTTCTTGGCTAAAATCTTTATTGAAGCAGAACACCAGGCCTTTTTTTCATGGCCCTGCTGGGTGGCTTTGAACCACCAACCTTTAGATTAATAGTCAAGTGCAGACCATTTATGCCACCCAAAGACCCTTAACATGATTCTAGTTATCCTCAAATTGACCAATGAATTTTATGCAATTTCAATAAATATTGAAATAGAGTTCTAAATGAAACTTAACAATAAATAACCTATTGCAGTTGAGTCAATTCTGACTCATAATGATCCTATGTGTTGGAGTAGAACTGCCCCACAGGGTTTCCCAGGCTGAAATCTTTACTGAAGCAGACTGCCACATCTTTCTCCTAAGGAGTGGCTGGTGAGTTTGAACCGCCAACCTTTCAGTTAGAAGCCGAGGGCTTACCCATTGTGCCACCAGAGCTCCTCATTGACAATAAATAAGGAAGATCAAAAAGCCAAGATAACCAAGACACTTCTAAATAACAGAAAGACAAGGATATTCTCTACCAGACACTAAGACTTACTATTAAACCAGAGTAATTAATACAGTGTATTACTAGTGCTTGTACCTGTAATATGTAATATATATATATCAGTGTGCTATCAGTGCTGGTAAAGATTAATATATCAGTGGAACAGAGAGTCCAAAAACAGATCCATGCATACATGGAACTTGATATTTTAGAATAGTTTTGCTGATCATTAGAGAAAAGTTTAGACTGTTCATTAAGTTGTGCTGGGACATTTGGTTATCCATATTTTAAAAAATCAAATTGAATCTTTACCTCACAATATAAGCAAAAGTCAATTCCAGATGGGTCAAGATCCTAAATTTAAAAGGCAAAACTTTACACATTAAAAAAAAAAAAAAGTAGGAGAATATTTTCTCAGCCTCAGGGTACAGAAGACTTTTTAAATGAATTACAGAAAGCATAAATTTCTAAATAGCATTAATTACTAAAAATTGATACATTTGACTGCCTTATAATTAAGATAATCTGTTCATCAAAGAGACCATAAAGAAACTAGAAAGACAAGCCAGAAATGTGAGAAGATATTTTCCACAAAAACTGACAAAGATTTAGTATCCAGAATATATAAATAACCTCCATGAATCAATAAGAAAAAAATAAAAAGTAGAAATAAGAAGTTGGCCAAAAAATAGGGCAAGGCATTTCACGTAAAAGAAAAGTGCTATGGCCCATAAAATTATGATCTAGATTCTTAATCACATTAGTCATCAGAGGAATGCAAATCAAAACTATCTACCCTTTTGTGTCACCAAAACGGTGCACAGGAGTTTTTAAATCTGACAACATCAAAATATTGACAAGCCAATAGGAATTTCTAGATACTGCTAATGAGAGTGTAAATTGGTACAACTACTTGGAAAACAATTTGGTATTATCTAGCAAAGCTAAAAATGCAAAAATAGCCTACAAGTCAGCAATTCCACTCCTAGAGAAACTCTTGCACATCTGTAAGCATGTTTATAAGAAAAGTATTTATAATAGCAAAGACCTGAAAAAAACCAAAAGATCTATCATCAGAAGAAGTTATAAATAAAGTGTAGTAACTTCAAATAAGTGAAAATGGATTAACCAGAGCTCT
>NW_004444026.1:7063669-7072449 GCF_000243295.1 Trichechus manatus latirostris | reverse complement strand
ATCAGCCCAGAACTAAAACAATTTCTGAGGACAACTCTTCAGACAGGGATTGGACTGGACTGTGGGACATAAAGTGATACTCATGAGGATTGTGCCTCTTAGCTCAAGTAGATACAAGAGACTAAACGGGCAGCTTCTATCTGGAGGTGAGATGGGAGGGCAGATAGGGTTAGGGGCTGGTTAAATGGACGTGGGGAATCAGGGGTGGAAAGGAGGAGTGTGCTGTCACAGTATGGGAAGCGCAATTAGAGTCACATAACAATGTATGTATAAATTTGTGTATAGGAAAAAATAAAAAAATAAAAAATGTTCATGTACACGCAGAACCAAACAATATATAGGTTTTGAGTAAACATCCATGTAGAAAATATACATGGAGGCCTGGTAAATATATATACATATATATCAGAAAAATCAAGGTATGATATACACAGAATTCAGGATAGTAGTTACATCTGGTTACGACAGTGAAATTTGTGATCAGACATTATTACACAAAGATATTCAAAGGTGTTCATACTGTTTTATTTTTTAAGCCAATTAGTTGGAACACAGGTGTTTAATTCATTTTTATTCTATATACTTCAGATATATATGTTGAATTTTTTTATTTATGTGAAACAGTTTGTAACAAAAGATTAAAGTATTTATGAAGCAAATAAGAGGAGGATTAATTCTGTTTGAGAGAATCAGGGATGCCTTCATAGAAGAAATCAGTTCTGAACTACTTTAGCTTTTGTGTGAGTATAATACTAACCAGCTGCTATAACAAATAAACCTACTGTTGTGGATTGAATCGTGTCCCCTAAAATCTGTGTTTTTAATCCTAACCTCTATGCCTGTGGTTATAATCCCATTTGGAAATGGGTTGTCTTTGCTATGTTAATTAAACAGGATTCCTGTAGGATGTGTCTTAAGTAAATCTCTTTTGAGATACAAATAAACAAGCAAAGGAAAGAAGCAGAGATAAGGGAAGAGAGATGCCAAGGCATGTGAAGATGGCTCAGGAGCAGAAGCTAAAAGAGACAAGGACCCTCCTTCAGAGCTGACAGAGAGAGAAAGCCTTCCCCTAGAGCTGGCACCCTGAATTTGTACTTTTAACCTCCTAAACTGTGCAAAAATAAATTTGTTTGTTAAAGCCATCCACCTTTGGTATTTCTGTTACAGCTAGATAAATAAGACATCTACCAATCTCAATAGTTTAACAAAATAGAATTTTAATTTCTTGCTCAAATAATAATCCAGCATAAGCTTCTTGATCGACAGGTAACATTTTTTACATAGTGATTCAGGGACCAGTTCCTTTAATTATGATGATCTTCTAATCCTTATGATCTTGTTGCCATCTGCTGCCACCCAGTAGAAGGGAAGAAAGAGAAGCACATTAGTGTCTTAAAAAACCTTGGACTGGAATAACACACATCACTTCTGCTTACATTTCATTGGTGAAAATGGCCACAATAAGACTCGAGGTGTGGGTGCTGGAAAGTGTAGCGCCTGGGTGGCCAGCTGCTGGCCAGCTGCAGGTCTATACTATGGTGGGGGAATTACTGATCTGATGGACAGTGAGCATTCTCTGTCACGTACATACAGGACAGGTAAGATTTTAATAGAGGACATGGTGGAGAGGAATTTCAAGGCAAAGGAACCAACAAAAGGGCACAAAGGAAGAGAAGGGCTGACTGGTAATTTTCAGGGGGAAGAAAGCTGTAAGCAGTTCAGTTTGGCTGCATCAGAAGGTGCTGGGAGAAGTGGAAGGACACTGGGCCAGAATGAATGATTGCACCAAGTGACCAACAACCTCAGAGAATAGGAAGTGGTGAGATCAAACTCCCCAGGGATGGTGGTAGGGGAGGAAAGGAAAATGAGAGTGAAGGAGAGGAAGAGATGGTGGTAGAAAGGTGCCAATTAAAGGCTAAATCTCTTTTTCATGAGCCAAGATGGCAGAGGTGTGATTTTCTGGGGCACAGAGGTTCTCCCGTTCTAAATGGAAGAACTTCCTGTTTTCCCACTGGCTGTTCCAGCAGTCCCCACAAATCAGATCCTATTGATTATGAAGCACTCTTGGACCACTGGCCCTGAGCTAGGCATTTTTACTCACATCAATTTATGTAAACCCACTAGTCGTGATTATAATAATACCCACCCACTTATTTTTACAAATAAAAGCTTAGTCACTCACCCAAGATTATGCAGTAGGTGGTAGTTAGGGCTGAAACCCAGATTGTCTGGTTCCAAGGCCATGGTTCTTTCCAGCTCGTCCACAGCCAAGACATGAAGCTGCCTGATAATCCACACCTCGCTCATCTCCCCTTCTGACCGACAATCTACCTGCATCTCAGCAACTCACTTTCATGCTGCCTTTTACTCTTGGCCTCTCATGACATGGCTTGTCCCTAAAACCAGATTTTATGGTCTATGAAGGTGTGAAAATGTCTTAAATATGTTCTATGTTTATTATGGTGCCTAGTACCAGCTTAGGAGTCCTGGTGGTACAGTGGTTAAAATGCTTGCTTGCTAACCAAAATGTTGGTGGTTCAAACCCACCTGCTGCTCCATGGGAGAAAGATGTGGCAGTCTGCTTCCCTAAAGATTACAGTTTTTGAAACCCTATGGGGCAGTTCTACCCTGTCCTATGGGGTCACTATGAGTCGGACTCAACCTGATCGCAATGAGTTTAGTACCAGTTTAGACACCCAAGAGGTGCTCCATCAATCAGTCAATACATTAATCAATTAATTGAGGATGAGTTAGGAGAGTTGTTTCTGGAGAACTCTCCAGCACTAGAAGGGGTTGGGCAGGACATTAAATCTCAGAATCAAGGGAGCCTGGGGCAGGAAGCCAAGATATGTGGTGAGGCAGTTCAGTTGCTTAAAGGGGAGAGGATAAAGACTCCTTTGAGAAGCTAATAAAAGCTATGAACCGTCTTCCTGAAAGAATGCACACCTGCAAACATGGCACACCTGCAAATGCACAGATGTAAAATTTTGTATACACATGGAACCAGGATAAAAATCCTGCGATACAGGAGTGGCTTGGATTTAGAGTCTTAAGTGTCCAGTGACAGAATTTTGTTTCAAGGACTAATCCTTTCCTTAGCAAGGGTGCTTTACCAATTGCATCCAGTGTGAATTCTGCCTTAAACTCGTAGATTAGCTTCCTAGGGCAACCATTACAAATGTCTATAAACTAGGTGTCTTACAACAACAGAAATTTCTTCTCTCATAGCCTGAGAGGTCAGAGTCAGAAATTAAGGTGTCAGCAGGGCCATGCTCCCTTTGAAGGCTACAGGGGAGAATCCTTTATTGCCTCTTTCAGCCGCAGGGCTTCCTTGACTTGTGGCTGCATAAATGCAGTCCTTCATCTTCACATGCCCTTCTTCCCTATGTCTCTCTTTCTCTTATAAGGACGCTTATATGGGATTTAGGGCCCACGGAGATAATCCAGGATGATTTCATCCAGAGATGCCTAACTTAATTACATCCACAAAAACAACTTTTTCAAATAAAGTCACATTTATAGGTTCCGGGCAGACGAACTTTTTGGGAGCCACCATTCAATTCATTACAACTCCCCACTGGCCCTTGACAGTCCTAAATCTCTATAGTCTCTGCTTATCTTCATTTTCTCTTTACTTTAGCTTTTCAAACTCAGTTTCTCTTCAAACTGGGTCTTCTTGTATGCCCCCTCCCTCCTTGTTTGGCCCCTCTGGCTCTGCTTTCCTGGTCACAGCTTCCTTAGCTGGGCTCCAGGAACCCCTGGTCACTGCCTGTATGTACAGTACTTGAACAGGCCCAGCCCAACCTGGTCCACAGGGCCTCAGGGGTGTCCCAGCATCAGCACTTCCTCAATGTGATCTTTTAAGTAAGGTATTTAATCTCCCTGAGGCTCAGTTGCTTTCTGTGAGAAAGAGGAACAGGACAACAATCTCATAGCTTTGTTGAGCAGATTAAATGGAGAAGTTATGCTTCGCAAACTTTAACTTCAGGAAAATGAGAGCTGTTACCATGAAGCAGGAGCACACTGTGTGTGGGGCAGGGAGGGCTGAGAAAAGAATAGGGGACAGGACATATTTGCTGATTCAACGCACTATCTCCTATTTGCAGCTTACACTGGATAAAGGTGCTATCAAATTATTATTATTATTATTACCACCATCATTAATAATAAAAATGGCTGTAGGGTGCCCAGAATTTCCTCAGCACGTGGCAATGGATATAGTTTTTATTACTGCTGCTTATGCCAAAAGGATGCAGAGCTTCTGAGGAGTGCTGACCCAGCGCCTCCTTCCTCCCCAGAGGGCCCATCTCCGGGGGAACATCTGGCTCCTATGCATATCCTACCTGGGAAGGCTGGAGGGGCCAACAGGAACAAGTAAGTCCCACAAAGGATCAGCTAGTTCACCTCTAGGTAGCCCTTAGGCTGTTCAACGTTCCATCTGAAAAGCATGAGAATTCCAAGGCTTAGTAGGTTCAAGGGGCTGGCACTGCCCATAGCCTGCTTTTGAGCTCTCTTGCTGAATCAGATGTTAACAAAGGAGCTACCACGGACTGGCCTTGGGTGGCCTGGTTTAGGGACAACTTCAATGCTGCCTGTTAGGAGATCTGGGATCAAAGATATGGGGATGAAGTTGAAAAATAAGTAGCTTTGTCTCATTTCTATGGCCTGTGCTTTCTACCTCCTCAGACATACCCTAGTAACTTCCCAGTTTGTCCTCAGCCAATCAGCTCCCCACAAGACAGGTGGCACTGTCTTGTTAAAATGTGGTTTTGGCCATTTCCCTCACTTGTTCTTAGCTCTTCAGTGGCTTTATTTTTTCTTAGGATAAAGACTAAACTTTCCCACATGTCATCCATGGCCAGCACAGCCTGAATCCAATTTATGTCACTGGCCTAACACCAGGCCATTCTCTGGTTTCTCCAAAGGTCTCCACTTTCTCCTGCCTTTGGAAGCTATCAATCAGAGTCTATGCCACAATTTACTGTTTCCTTCCCTATTTTCCATCCTCTTCATCCCATCACCACCACAAACACTAGACTAAAAAGTCCAGGAGAACAAGGACCTTGCCCATCTATTGTTGAATTGAACTAACTTGTTAGATGGACACAGAGTCTCTCTTTGCCACTACCCTCTATGGAAGAGAATAAGAGGGTTTGGCCTCTTGGTCATGGTCCTTTCAGCTCCCAGATCAAAGCCTTTAATCACCTGGCTACAGCCACCGCAACCAATCCTGACCTCATGCAGAAAGGACTGAAGTTCCAGCTTGACTTTAAGTCTCTCTTGTTTTAATGCAGCCTTGACCTTGTGTCTTAGAGCAATAGGTCATTAAATAAAGAGTCCCACATCTGCACCAGTCCCAGTTCCTTGAGCTCTGACTTGATTAACTACCAAGTACCCTCCGACATCCAGGCTAGGGCCTTGCTTGCTTTTCAGCCTTGCCCCCAGACATGTGGAGTGGAGCCGTAGAGCTATGTGTAGGGCCCTGACCCTGGCTAATAGACAGCCCTGATGCTGAGTGTCTCCTGTACATTCCAGATATCTTGTTCTCCTCTGAGTCCTGCTGCCAGACCTGCTTCCAGGCTCTTGTTTTTATTAGCTGCCCTAGAGTCATCCCCAGACTCATGGCAACCCCATGCACAATGGAACCAAATGCTGCCCATCCTGTACTACCCCATGATCAGTTTCAGGATTGAACCATTGTGATCTATAGGGTTTTTATTGGTTGATTTTCAGAAGTAAATAGCTAGCCTTTCTTCCTAGTTTATCTTAGTCTGGAAGCTCCCCTGAAAACTATTCAGCATCATAGTAACATGCAAGTCTCCACTGACAGATGGGTGATGGCTGTGCATAAGTTGCATTGGCCAGGAATCAAACCCAGGTCTCCTGAACGGAAGGCTAGAATTCTACCATCGAACCACCACTGCCCCCTGCATCCAGGGCCTACATCTCCTTATGATTGTCCCTCACTACTGCAGTTTCTTGAGATGTAACAAATCTCTTCCTCACCTCTCCCAGACCTGGCTCACTGTAGACATGTGTACACAGACATTTTAGATGTTCATTTAAGCTTTGTTAAAACGGGAGGGAATCTGGAGTATGAGCCATACACAGTTGGGGCATTGCAAATACTGGCTCTCACTGCAGCTGTTCCCAATAGTCCTATCAGGTGCAGACTGGCCTCTCTACCCTCTGCACGTTTATTCTATGGGTTTCTTCTCTAGGCTCTAGTGCTTTAGGTTATTGTTACTAACAATTTAAATGTAGCTATTATTAATGAGTTCCTATTAGCCATCACTCATAGAGCAAGTGCCGGATGTCAAGCCATCGGCTAAGAATTTTTTTTTTTTTTATTGTTGTGCTTTAAGTGAAAGTTTACAATTCAAGTTAGTCTCTCATACAAAAATTTATACATACATTGTTAAGTAACCCTAGTTTCTCTCCCTATACTGTGACAGCACATGGCTCCTTTCCACCTTTGATTTCCCATGTCCATTCAACCAGCTCCTGACCCTCTCTGCCTTCTCATCTCGCCTCTGCACAGGAGCTGCCCATTTAGTCTCATGTATCTACTTGAGCTAAGTAGCACACTCTTCGCGAGTATCATTTTATGTCCTGTAGCCCAGTCTAATCTTTGTCTGAAGAGCTGGCCTCGGGAATGGTTTTAGTTTTGGGCTAAAAGAGAGTTCAGGGGCCATTTCTTCCGGGGTCCCTCCAGTCTCAGCCAGGTCATTAAGTCTGGTCTTTGTACTAGAATTTGAGTTCTGCACCCCACTTTTCTCCTGCTCTGTCAGGGACTCTCTGTTGTGTTCCCTGTCAGCAGGGATTGGTGGTAGCCAGGCAGTTCTTCTGGTCTCAGGCTGATGAAGTCTCTGGTTTATGTGACCCTTTCTGTCTCTTGGGCTAATATTTTCCTTGTGTCTTTGGTGTTCTTCATTCTTGTTTACTCCAGGTGGGTTGGGACAAATTGATGCATCTTAGATGGCCACTCACTAGCTTTTAAGACCACAGACCCCATTCACCAAAGTGGGATGCAGAACCTTCTGTTAATAAACTTTGTTATGCCAATTGACCTAGATGTCCCTGAAACCATGGTCCCCAGACCCCTGCCCCTGCTACTCTGTCCCTTGAAGTGTTTGGTTGTATTCAGGAAACTTATTAGCTTTGGTTTAGTCCAGTTGTGCTTACTTCCCCTGTTGTGTGTGTTGTCCTTCCCATCACCTAAGATAATTCTTGTCTACTATCTAGTTAGTGAATATCCCTCTCCCTCCCTCCTCACACTTGTAACCATCAAAGAATGTTTTCTTCTGTGTTTAAACCTTTTCTTGAGTTCTTATTATAGTGGTCTTATACAATATTTGTTCTTTTGCAACTGACTAAATTCACTCGGCATAATGTCTTCCAGATTCCTCCATGTTATGAAATGTTTCATGGCTTCATTGTTATTCTTTATCATTGCGTAGTATTCCATTGTGTGGATATACCATAATTTGTTTATCCATTGTCCGTTGATGGGCCCCTAGGTTGTTTCCATCTTTTTGCTATTGTGAACAGTGCTGCAATGAACACGGGTGTGCATATATCTATTTGTGTGACAGCTCTTATTTCTCTAGGATATATTCCAAGGAGTGGGATAGCTGGATCGTATGGCACTTCTATTTCTAGCTTTTTAAGGAAGTGTCAAATCAATTTCCAAAGGGGTTGTACCATTTTACACTCCCACCAACAGTGTATGGTGTTCCAGTTTCTCCACAACCTCTCCAACATTTATGATTTTGTGTTTTTTGGATTACTGCTAGCCTTGTTGGGGTGAGATGGTATCTCATGGTAGTTTTGATTTGCATTTCTCTGATGACTAATGATTGTGAGCATTTCCTCATGTGTCTGTTAGTCACCTGAATGTCTTCTTTGGCGAAGTGTCTGTTCATATCCTTTGCCCACTTTTTTAATTGGGTTATTTGTCTTTTTGTTGTTGAGGTTTTGCAGTATCTTGTAGATTTTGGAGATTAGATGCTGATCGGATTTGTCATAGCCAAAAATATTTTCCCAGTCTGTAGGTTGTCTTTTTTCTCTTTTGGTGAAGTCTTCTGATGAGCGTAAGTGTTTGATTTTTAGGAGCTCCCAGTTATCTAATTTCTTTTCTAGTGTTTGTGCATTGTTACTTATGGTTTGTCATGTGCTAAGAATTTTACATGCATTATCTAAACCTTACAACTTTCCTATAAGCTAAACCTATTATCTTCACTTTCCAGATAGGGAAACTGAGGCTTTAAAGAATTGTCTAATGTAAATTGCAGCCCCAGAACACTAGCTCAAGTCTGCCTAACTACTAACCCCTTATCTGAGTTTCTCTACATGACAGATATTCAGGCCTCTTCTACGGACACAAAATTTATCATGGCTCTCCTTCAGTGACGACTTAAAGTAGTTTGCAGATATCTACAAACATAAAACTAGGCATTAATTTATTATATTTATAGCTCTTAAATAATCATAAAACCTATATCAGTCAAGATAGACTATAATAACAAATATCCCCAAATCTTCACAGCTACAAACAACAAAGATTTATTTTTTCCCTTACTACATGACATCACGGATCAGCAGGGAGCAAATTGGATCCAGCAGCCCCCATTACTGCCTCCAGGTACTGGCAAAAAACAAAGGACGTACTCCAGTTAAGGAATTTGAGGAGTATTTTATCTACTGTTTATTTACATGGCAGTTGTTATCAACCAGCTGAGCCCATCAACCGTTGGCACCATCCAGGGACTCCAGGCAGG
>NW_004444026.1:7061360-7062355 GCF_000243295.1 Trichechus manatus latirostris | reverse complement strand
CGAGGCACCTCTGGGTGGACTCAGACCTCCAACCTTTCAGTTAGCAGCTAAGCACTTTAACCATTTGCACCACCCAGGAACTCCTAGTCATTTCTATTTCCCAGTTCTTGCCCAGGACAGGCTGCCGTCTGAGTCCCTCTGCTGGTGACTAGTGGAAGGTGATTTCTTGCTGTCCCTGGGCGTCAGGCTCCAGTTTGCTCTTAATGGAGATGGGAATGATGCTATGAGGTAGAGGCATATTTCTGCCTCTACTATCTGGCATAGATCCACCAGGAAGGTTTATCTCTTACTCCTCCCGACTTGCTCTTCTACTTTCTTACATTCTCTCCTCTTCTCTTTCCACCCCCTGCTGTATGCTTTCCTCCATTCAAGACCCCTGACTGATCTGTTTCTCTCAGGCTGTTTCTTAGCTTAAACTAATCCAGAAGGCTCTGTCTCCATGCCTGCGCCTCAGTTCTGCTGACTTGAATGCTCTTTCGGCTCTTTCCAGCCCCAATCCTGTTAAGTGAGCTCTGGGTCTCACTCTGAACATTTTTCATTCATATAAAGACAAGTTGAGGTTTTCCAAGGACATTTTCTTACTCTGTACAACTCTGTCACCTGATGTCACACTCTCACACCTACCTGACCCAGCAGTCTGTTCACCAAGCCCCACATGGTAGATTCCTAACCAGTGGGCTTCTAGATAGTCTTCAGTGGGTCTGTTAGAGGACCCACTAAATTATTCTGAGGACCTAGGGGATGCTGAAGGAGATCTAGTGGTGCAACGGTTAAGCACTCAGCTGCTAACTGAAAGGTTGGAGGTTTGAACTCACTCAGCAGTTCCCTGGGAGAAAGACCTGGCAATCTGTTCCCTTGAAGATTACAGCTGAGAAAATCCTATGGGGGACTTGTACTCTGTCACTTGGGGGTGCTTTGAGTCACAATTGATTCAATGGCACCTAACAACAACAACAGAGGATGCTGGAGTCACTAGATAGAAGGTGCCCGGGTCC
>NW_004444026.1:7060178-7060910 GCF_000243295.1 Trichechus manatus latirostris | reverse complement strand
AATTCCTTAATCTTTCAGCCACATTTAGTTGTGTAATCCATTATTTCTAGTCAAAAGTATGCCATTTGATATAGAATGCAAGCTCAATTTTTAGTAGCCTGCATCCACCCTATACTTATCACATCCCAAATCATCTAACGCTTAAGCACCTGTTTTCTATGAGCCACTTACATCAAACATATTCATGCTCAGAAAATTGAGCTAGAGTCCATTGTCTTATCAGCTGAAGCATAACAACTTAATTTCTCTCTAGTTTGCAATAATGCAAGTCTGCTTGGAAAGGCAACACATTAAAGTGTTATCAGGTCATAACACCTTGGTATAGATGAGTTTATCAGATCCTCTGTTAAACCTCCTTTGAATCCTTGGCCAGTTCTCTGCATTTCATAAGAAGCTACCACAACCAGTCCAGGAGATATTACCTCGAGGGTATGGTCAGGCATGGAGAATAAGGTACCTCTGGGTACTTAAAAGACTGAGGGTCTCTTTCCTGGGAAAAACATACATGGAAAGGTAGAGAGAGACTATAGAAAATAAAATTACCTCCCTCACTAACCTGCCTATGATCATTTTTGTTGGAAATGTAAGCCAATCTCCTTCAGACAGCTGAGCAGAGAGAGGTCTGGGTGACTGTGCCTAATCCCATTGGCTGCCTGCCATGATCAGTCTCCCGTGCCTGGTGGAAGTGACAGGCTAAGACAGAGATGGCTCGTGGGCAGCTATGACTGACAC
>NW_004444026.1:7058045-7058891 GCF_000243295.1 Trichechus manatus latirostris | reverse complement strand
GATTAGCCCTTATAAGCCTAGCAAGATGGCAAAACTGACCAATCCCCTTGCTAGGCCACAGTCACCTAGTTTACATAGAAATTGGCCAATCCCCACAAGGGTTTTAGGCACCTTATTTGCATAGTAAACTGTTTAATCACTTTGCAAGATTGTGGCCTAGCAAATCTACTTGGCAGAACTGCAAACACAGGGCTAAAACCAAAAAAACCAAACCCATTGCCATTGAGTCAATTCTGATTTATACTGACCCTATAGGACAGAGTAGAACTGTCCCAGTGGGTTTCCAAAAAGCAGCTGGTTGATTCGAACTGCCAACCTTTTGGTTAGCAGCCATAGCTCTTAACCACTATACCACCAGGGCCAGAAAGGCCATATATAAAGAGAAACCTGTTGTACTGCAGCATCAAATGCTTTGGGGGTTCTTCTTCTGACAGATCATGCATTGTGTTGTTATTGGAGATAATCTGAAAAGAAAATAGTTCCTTCTTATAATATAATTACAGACCAGATGATTTCACGGCTATATTTTATCTACTAGTTCTGGTCCACTGGCTCTGTCCACCCACTCCTCTCCTTGAAATCTGGAGTCCTCACCTGCCTTCCTAAAGCCATCCTGCTTCTCCTTGTCCATCTAAATTCCCCCCTTTGGACTACCATCAAAGTGTACTCCAGCTTTTTCTCTCCCTCATTCTCCCTCCTCCACCACATCAAAACCAGGCTGCCCTGAGTCCTATCCCTTCATTCCTTCAGTCAGCATGCAGTTACTAATCCCTTAATGTAACTTGAGCAGAAGAATATATAATTGCTTGATAATCCTTTAGTATTTGATCATCCCAAATAACATTT
>NW_004444026.1:7045348-7046324 GCF_000243295.1 Trichechus manatus latirostris | reverse complement strand
AGCAAATAGAATAAGGGGAGCACATTTAAATTGGGGAGTAAAGGAGGGCCACTCAGAGGAAGTGGAAGATAACTAGAACACTGTTGTGGGTAGAGGACAAGGAGCTGAGCACAGAGCATTCCAGGGAGAGGGAGCTACCTGTGGGAAGACCTAAGGTGGAAAATGACAACAGGCCGATGTGCCTGGAGGACAGTGAACTTGAGGACAGTAATGAGAGATGAGTGTGGAGAGGTATGCTGGCATCAGACCATAAAGGGTCTTGTAGAACATGGTAAAGAACTTGAAACTTATTCTAAGTGTAGTGGAAAATCATCAAGGTTATAAGTAAGCAGGGTGAGAGAAAATTTGTTACGTGTTGTCTTTTTACATCAACTTTATTGAGGCATAACTTAGATACAATAGGATGCCTCATTTTAAATGTTAATTTTGATGAGTATGTAATATAAATTTGTGTATGTGTATGTGATACACACATGTTGTTGTATGCCATCGAATCAATTCTGACTCATAGCAACCCTGTATTACAGAGTAGAACTGCCCCATAGGATTTCCTAGGCTGTAATCTTTATAGGAGCAGATTGCCAGGTATTTCTCTCACATAGCTGCTGGATGAGTTCAAATTGCCAACCTTTCACTTAGCAGCCCAGTGCTTAACCATTGAGCCAGCAGGGCTACTTAATACATACATACACATGTATGTATCTATGTATCCACCATTACAATCAAGATATAGAATATTTCTACCAACCCAAAATGTTCCTTTATGCCTCAGTCAATCACAGTCAATCCTCAGCCCTGGCCCTAGGCAACCCTGATCTCCCTTCTGTCACTATAGATCAGTCTTTTCTAGAGTTTGTTATAAATGGTAACTAACCATATGTAGCCCTGGTGGTGCAGTGGTTAAGAGGTCTGGTGAGCTACGGCTGCTAACCAAAACGGATGGCAGTTCGAATCTATTAGTCACTCCTTGGAAACC
>NW_004444026.1:7022453-7044059 GCF_000243295.1 Trichechus manatus latirostris | reverse complement strand
TTTCCCTTTCTTCCTTTTCTTTTTCCCTCCCACCTAGCCCTGAACACCACCTCCCCTTCATTACTGCCAGCCCTCAGGTTCGCCCCACCCCCACCCACAGGCTCCCCTTTTTTTCCTTTTCTATCTCTCTCTTTTCTTTGTTACCCCCACCTAGCCCCATAAGCCACCCCATCTTCCCGCTGGCCCTCACCATGCCTCCATGGCTAGAGCGTCGCCTGCTCAGGCCCGCCACTGCACGGGGCCTGCACTGGATTGACACAATGGTTCCTACAATGGGCTCAAACATAGGAATGATTGTGAGGATGGTGCAGGAATGAGCAATGTTTTGTTCTGTTGTACATAGGGTCACTATGATTTGGAACCAGCTTGACGGTACCTAACAACAAAAACAAAGGGACTGGGTTCTTTTCCCACAACAGTAAATTATTCCAAATAACTACTAGTACACCCTTTTACATTGTCTCTATAGAGCAATATAGTAACAATAATAATTAAAAAACAATTATGATTTAGTGAATGCTTACTGTGCACTATGGTATTACATACTTAGTAATAATAGTGTCTTATTAAGTTGTAAGTTTTCTTTATATATTCCAGATACAAGTCCTTTGTCAGATATAAGTATTTTCAATATTTTTTTCCCAGGCTTGCCTTTTCTTAATGGTATTTTTCAAAGAAAAGAAATTTCAAATTTTGATAAAGTTCAATTTACTTTATTTTTTTCTTTAATATTTTATGCTTTTTGTGTCCTAAGAGATATTTGCCTAACTCAAGGTTGTAAAGCTTTCCTCCTATGTATTTTTGTAAAAGTATATAATTTTAGTTTTTATATTTAACTTTATAAACCATTTCAAGTTAATTTTTCTGTATGGTATGAGGTAAGAGTGAAGGCTTTTTTTTTTCTTTTCTTTTCTGTGTGGAGATACAGTTGTTCTAGCATAGTTTGTTGAAAATAACTTTCCTTTCTTCCATCGAATTGCCTTACCTTGATTGAAAATAAGTTGGACATATATGTGTGGGTCTATTTCTTGACTCACTATTCTGTTTCATTGATATATATGTCTATTCTTACACCAATACCACACAGTCTTGATTAGTGTAGCTTTATAGTAAGCCTTGTAATCAAGTAGTGTGTGTCCTCAAACCGGATCCTTTTTCAAAATCACTTTGGCTACTTTAGGCCCTTTTCATATCTATATAAATTTTAAAATCAGCTTGTCAATTTCTCAAAAAAAAAAAAAAAAAAGCCTCCTTGGATTTTGATTGTGATTAAGTTGAATCTATAGATCAGTTTGGGAGAGTTACATCTTAGCAATATGAGCCTGTCAATCCTGGATTGATATATGGTTTTGCTTGATAGTTTTAAAGAGGCTGTCCTTCTCTCCCCTCCTGTGGCCCACAGTACTTCAACCAACCAGAAGGGTTCATGCCTTTGAGATTTAGAGGAGTCCATGTTGTTGAGACTACAGCACCAGGGAAACCCAGAGAAAAGATTCCTCCTCTCTCAGATCATGTTGTCTCCTGGGGCTTGGGAAACAGAGAGACAACCAGTTGTTGCTAAGTGGAGCTTGTGGATCCAGATAATTTTGCTTCTTACTCTGGGGGTCCTAATGGAGGCATAGTCCGCCTGGTAAGGGCTTGACCATTTGCTCTCAGGGCCAGCCTTACCTGTAAACAATGTGATATCAGTGGCATTGTCAAAAGGACTTCTTCATCCCCTATTCTTCTTTGACCAACCTATTCTGCACAAAGAGCTCTCTCCAGTGGGCTTACAACCCATCTGTAGATTCCATCATTATATATTCATTCCTTTGTTTGGGTACAGATGCACAGACTGACCTTGGTTTTAGATTCACCCGAGATTCTTTCATAGGCAGCCCATGGCCCTTCAAGTTCCCATGTATTTTCTGGGTTCATTGTAGTGTTAGAGGAGTGGCTCTTCTCTCCCAGGGCATCCAGTGGTCTGGTGTGCTGAGGAATAATAGTGACTTCAAATATGACTCCAGAGGCAAAGAACTGCGAATGCCCCAGAGTAACGCATCCAGTGGTTAACCTGTGTCCATCATAATCTAAGTTCAGCTAAGGATATTAAGCAGGGCAGGAGCTGATCTGCTGGCACAAAGCAGGAGCATAAGCAGGGGAAACAGCACAAGCTGGCCTGGAGAAGAAAGGTGTAGTAGGCTGAATAATGGCCCCCAAAGGTATCAGGTCCTAGTCCCTGGAACCTGTGAATATGTGACCTTAACTGGAACCATACTTTATTTGGAGAAAGGCTCTTTGCCAATACGATTAAGTTAAGGATCCTGAGATAGGGCGGTCATCCTTGATAATCTAGCCTGATAGCAATTTCACATACACAAAGGAGAAGGCAATGTGAAGATGGAGCGGAGAGAGATTTGAAGACGTTGGCCTTGAAGATTGGAGCAATGTGACCACAAGTCAAGGAATGCTGGCAGTCACCACAAGCTGGAAGAGGCAAGAAACAGATTCTCCCCTGGAACCTCAGGAGGGAGCATGGCCCTGTTTACACCTTGTTCTGGCCCACTGAAGCTGATTTTGGACTTCTGGCCTCCAGAATAGAGAGAGAATAAACTTCAGCTATTTTAAGCCCCAAGTTTGTGTAATTTGTTACTGTAGCCACAGGAAACTAATACAAAAGTAGTCTGAGATCTGGGCAACAGCCTGGAAGGACAAATTTAGATGCAGTCACATGGTAGAAAATGTTTAACTCCCAGAATGTAATATAGGTACAGTATGCATATGGGGTCCCTGGGTGGCACAAATGGTTAATATGCTCAGCTGCTCACCAGAAGTTTGTAGATTCGAATCCATCCAGAAACACCCCAGAAGAAAAGCCTGGTGATCTACTTCTAAAAAATCAGCCATTGAAAACTTTGTAGAGCACACATCTTCTTTGAGAAACAGGGAGTCGCCACAAGTCAGAATTAACTTGTTGGCAACTGGAAAAAATACTGGGAAAGATGTATAATGGGAGAGCCATTGGGTTGGTATTTTATTTAGAAAATCTGTGCTCAAAATCCTGGTCTACACTTTCCTGGTAGTGTGGTCCTTTCAGACCCTCTGTTTCCTTATCTATTCAAAGATAAAGAGAAAAACATGTTTATCTCACTGAGTCATTGTAGGATTAAATGAGATGGCAGAGATAAGTATGAAACTGAGGCTGGGGAAGAAAGGTGCAAGGAGAAAAGGTGGGGAAGGAGACAAGCTCCTGCTCCCTGCCAGAAGCATCAAGGAAAGCAGTGGACACCCTAGACATGGAGCTGTATAAAAACGACTCCCTGTGGCTTCTGATATTCCTCCTGCCTGCTATCTCTCAGGGAGCTCCATCATGGCACTCACTGGGGGCACTGCCAGACAGTGTGGGCAAACATTGCCATTGTGGAGAATGCCTGTAGCCAATCCAGATTTCACTGGAGCTTCTCAGCTGCCATCCTCCTACCTGAGTGACCACTCTCCTCTGTGCCCAGGGACTCAGTGTGACACAACCTGGCATTTGTCAGTTCATCTTAGTACCTAGATGCATGTTTCCTCAGAGCTGCCCCACCTCCATCCCATATCCTTGACTGTGTAGGTGTAAATGTGTCTTGTATATGGAGAAAGAACTCCTTTTTGTCTTCAAATCTGTCCTGCTTTTCACAACTCCAGCACTATGGCATGTGGGGTTGGGTGCTGGGCACTAGGCAGCTTTCTTGGTCTGAGATGGAGGTGTTGGTTTTCTGCTTGGCTGAGAAGGGGCATTTCTCAGAAGGCTGAAGACAGAGTGAATTATGATTCTGGTTTGGGGGTGAGACTCGGCTTCTATTGAGAGAAGAGCCGGTAGAGTTAGACTTGGGTAATTTGGGCTGGGAACCAGGCTGGCTGTACTCACTTCACAGAAGGGGTCTCCTAGGATTCCATGGCTCCTCCAGAGGACAATTCAATTTACTAAAAAAAAAATTTCATAGCCCTTTTCAGAACAAGGTGACTGAGTGGGGCAGCCCCACGGAGCTGCCTCCCAGTGAAGGTGGGGGGTAAGAAGAGAATGGATGGCCAGTCCAGGTCTCCCCAGAAGTGGAACAGTGGTCTGATTAGACTGGCCCTAGAAACCCTTTGGAAAATCAAATTCAACATAACTCGTAGGAATTCTCTCCCATGACCACTGTTCACTCTGCTCTTTTTCGTTTCTTACTTGGGCTTCTTCTAGGACACTATTCAGGCCCTGGGCAGGATAACAGAGAGTCTGGGCGGGGTTTGGCAGTGACTCCTGCCTCGCTAATTGCCTGGGGATAGCATCTTCCCACTTCCCTCCCGCCTCTGAATGAAAGAACACCCCCTTCCCTTGCTACTGCTCACTCACTCCTCTGAGGTCCCATTTCTCCAGTCAAGGAGCTATCTGATCTGAGCAACTTCTTTTACAGAAGACATAGCAACGTAATGCATTACTCCTCCCAGAAGTATGTGCACTTCCAGGAGAAGCCCAGGGGTGTCCTATACTGAAAACCAAAGTCATGATGCTTGTGTGGAGGAAGTCTAGGCACCAGTGGGCAGGAGTTCCTTCCTAGTGGCCCCTCAGGTGACACAGGGGCGGCCTTTTCCCTGGACAGGTCAGGTATTGCTCAATATGCCACACAGCTCCTTGGCATCAGGATGGACAGCAGGAGATGTGTGCCACTGAGTGCCCGCTCAGGCCCCTGCCTGTCCTCCCCAGATGTAGTCCTCCCCAGATGTAGGCCCACCCTTTGCCCTGAGATCCACTGCCCTCTCCCCTGAGGCTGAAAGACTCTCAGAAGTCAGATTCCATAGTTGTCTGCCCCCTCCCACAAAGCCTGTTCAACGTGCTTAATTAACAAATCTCAAGTATCAGGAAGCTGTTTACTTGGCTTCCTCAGAAACTGTTCTCTAAGGAGCTCAAAGCACTGCTAATAGATTTTTTTTTTTTGTTCCCTCCATCCCTCAGGCAACCTCCCCTCATTGCTAACTTCGCTTCATCCTTACCCCCTGGGGATTTTACTCTCATTTAGAGAACCCAGGAGAGACCTTCTAGCTTCTCTAAGCATCTCTGCCCCACAGCTACTAGGCCTCACCCCCACAAGGCTTCACTTTAATTAAAGAAATAGGGAGGGAGAGAGATTCGCAGATCCAGATTTGCAGGGAGAATCTGGCCCTCTCTGCTCTCAGGCAATGCTCAACTACCCACACCATTTGCATTGCATTTACTTCAGCCAACCCCTCCCCGCTGCAAAGTAATCACAGCATCTCTGAACCCACAGCAATCAGGAGCAGGACCCACCTGCTGGTCTTCTGTGGGTGCATCGCCCTTTGGCCACAGTCAACAGTTAGGGACCCACAGTGGCAGTAAATCAGGCAGCATCCACCAATACTACTCTCTCCACTGCTCCTGGACCTGCTCCTGGCCTGCCCCCTGTACTTCTGACTCCAAGAGCTAGACCACCTATCTGCTGTCCCTCCAGGATCCTCAGGATCCAGCTGCTTGGCTGAGATCCTGGACTCCTGGTCCATGTCCTCCTGGTCTACCCTGTCCCACTGAGGCAGCCTCTAAATTGAGGAGACCATGACACATTGCATCACAGGGAACTTGAGGGCGAGCCTGTAGTCAGAGGCATCACCTGGGGACAGGAGGTAAACAGTAGCTCAGAATAAAGCTCATGGCACAGAGATAAAAGTTATAAGAATAATTATTATTGCTATTATTTATCAGCACTTACATTGTGACAGGCAACTTATATTCATCATTACATACTCAAAACCATCCTCTGGTGTACATGCTACTACAGAGTGTCCATAAGTTTAGGCACACAGGTAGTATCATTTTACCATGGATTATAGTGCCATATCTATTAATCACTTATTATGCATTTATCTGCATTTCCAAACTTGGTGGCACCCTGAATTATTATCTCAATTTTACAGATGAGGAAACTGAGACTCATAGGTAACGTTGTAATAGGAGAGAGGAGACTCAAACTCAGGTCTGTCTACCTGCAAACCCTGTACTGTCAGCGCTGCACTGTGTGAACCACCATGCAAGGGTGAGTCCCAATTTCCCCATCTCAACATGGGGCTCCGCCAAGCATTCAGATGCCAAGGCAGCCCCCTCTACCGCTTAGACTCTGGAAGAGAGTTCCATGAAGACGTAGATCATTAAAAGAAGATCTTAGAATGTGAAAGAACCCTAATCACATCTGAGCACAGTGGTCCTTGACAGTTTTTGAATTCTTTAAGAATCTGATGAAAGCTGTGGGTAGACCCTCTCTGCCCGCAATGCATGCATATACAACTACTTTTGCCTACACTCCTGAGGTTCTTGGAGCCCCTGAAACCCAGACTCAGGCCTTGGCTGACCTCTCCCCTTGCTGCTTTTCCCCATGCATATCCACATCCTGTGTTTGGCTTCTTTAAGCCAGTCAGGCTAGACAAATCCAAGCCAATCATTCCTACCTGGCCCAAATCCCTCCCTGTGCAAATATGAAAACAGGCCCAGGGAAGTAAAGTTTCTTGCTCAACATCACACTGTCAAGGGGCTGGCAGAACAGGCCTAGAACTGTGGGGATATGTGCCATTAAAATATGGATGTATAAAGGCCTCTATGCTCCACAGCATGTTGAGACTTGTCCCCAACATGTTGAGACTTGTCATGACTTGTTTTTCCAAACCCGTTACTGATTGGCTTGTTTACCTGAATTCCTTCTCCCTTGCCCGCACCCAAAGCCCATTGTTCTGTTATTTGCTTCACTGCTTGCTGTATTGACTATAAAATAAACTCCTGGGACTGAAGCTGGGTTCGACTCCTCAGAGTGACCCTCCTGGCCCCACTTCTCTGTAAGAGTTGTGGAATTGGTTATTGTCTCCGCTGCCCCGACAACCGTTGCCGCTGCGACATACAACCAGAGTGGGTGCTTCTTTCTAGATCACTTAGGCAAGGAAGTGTCCTGGACCAGGGTCAGGGCACCTAGGTTCAGGGCTGACGAGTCCTAGCATCTGAGGAAAGCAGCTGCACCTGGAGGATGTCGGTTTAACACTCAGCAAGTTCCAAGGTACTGTAGCCTGCTGATGAGCTTGGAGAACCACTGGGGTCCCCCAAGGTCTTCTGGCTGCCGCATGCTGCTCCTCTCCCACCAGCCCACTCTAACCAGCCTTGAGGGCTTCAGTAACGATCTCCTGGGCAGGGAGAGAGCAGGAAAAGAGCCGAGGGAGGCTCCTTTATGGAAGAATGAGAGGATCCCTCAGGAGAGAACCTGAGTCCCTGAAGTCATTGGTGCCCACCTCCTCTCTCTAAAGAAGGATCACTCTTGTTTTCCCAAAGCTGAGACTATTCATCTGGAAATCTTATCCTTCTGCTCAGTGAAGACTTTCTTGATCCAGGGAAGAGGGACTGACCCCAGCCTCGGTACCTGCTCAACCTCGAGCACCCTCTGTCTATCGTAGCACTCATTCCACTGGTTCCAGTTACCAGTTGCTGTCAAGTTGACTCCAACTCAGGGCAACCTCATGTAGTGTCAGAGTAGAACTGTAGTCCATAGGGTTTTCAATGGCTGGTTTTTCAGACATAGACTGCCAGGCCTTTCTCCTGAGGCACCTCTGGGTGGATTCGAACTTCCAACCTTTCAGTTAGTGGTCGAACATGTTAACTGTTTGCAACCCCTTGGGACTCCCCATCCCACTGGTTACTTGTTGGTTTTCTAGGCACTCTTATTTATCACCATATCCTCAGCACTGAGCCCAATGCCTTGTACACAGTAGGTGCTCAGCAGACACTCTACACCTAGCATTGACCCTAGAAGGCTTCAGGCACTGCGTGGTATGCATTACTTGCTCTCCCAATCTGCTTTCCCCGCCTCTGGAGGGTTGCGGCGACTCATAGCTGTGATGGGCTCATTATGGTGGCACGAGGAGCCTGTCGATGTCAGTCATAAATATTAACAGCCCTTGTTATGAACGCCCCTCCGCGCGGCTGCTTCAGTCCAAGTTTACACAGTAAACAGTGCGGTTAGTTTATTTGATCAAGGGAGTGCTCTTCAGAGGAGCTAATAGCTCTGTTCCCCTCCTGGTGCTTCTCTCACAGCTCAGCAGGCACCACTGCACAGGCAAGGGGGGCACCACGGCTGTGCCGGGCCAGGGCAACTCAGCAGCAACCGAAGGCCGGGACCTTTGGGGCATCTGGCCAGGAGGCCAAGGGCTGGGGCCAAAGCCAGTACCCCAGAGAGCAGCGGGCCAGCTCTCCTGGGAAGTGGCCACCACAACAGTTCCTCTGGGGCAGACAATTACCAATATGCGTCTGCTCCTGGCTGCTGAATCCAGTTTTTCAAGTATGATTGTTACAGGACACAGGTTTCTTTCTCTGGTTTAATGGGGAAAGGGGGGAGAAACACTAATGATGATGTTGCCGCTTCTTGTTTTATATTTTTCAAACCTGGCCTCAGAGATTCTACAGTTCCATTATCACCCCGGGACCCTTCCTGCAAAGAATTGAGGGAGCAGTCTTCACTGTGTAAGGGTAAGCTCAATACTGCAGGGAGCCCAGCTAGGACTGGGTCAAAGGTGCAGTGTCAGGGACTCAGCTCTTTGATATGCACGGCCTGATACTCGGGACTACTTGGATATTGATAGAAGGTGATTTAGATGTGCAGCTGCAGGTCAATTGCAGTATATGATTTTGGAAAATTAAATGGAAGTAGGGATGTGTAATTTTAGCCATTAGAGCTGAGCAAGGGGAGAAGAAAGATATGTTTGGAAAGTTCTTAAGCAGGCTAGCCAGGGGAAGAGAGAGAGATGCAGAAATAACTACAACTGTCCCACTATACTAAAGGGTGGGTCGTGTTCACTCCTTTTAACTCCAGTTTGACCCTCCGCTTTCTCCTGCAAACCCCTTCCTTTCCCAGCCCTCCCATCAGGGGTTGTTGGTGTGACTCACGTGCAGGTTCGACCTCATTTGGCTCTGAGCCAGTTCTGGCTAGCACACAAAGGGTAAATCAACCTGAGCCTAAGAAGGCTGTGCTTATGTTGGCAGGGAAAGGGGCAGAGATGTGTGTGCACCTAATAAAAAATATATGTGCATGTGTATGTGTGCATGTGTATATGTGTATGGAATGAGTCCACTTGTTATTTTCCTACTCTCAGCTCTGGGCACCCACTGACAGCCAATTCATGGTTTCCCTTACCATTCAGCCTCTGCCTCGTCTGTGCCCAACATAACGGCTCCTTGCTGGTCAGTCCTGCCCTGAACACCAGTTGGCTTAGCTGGGGCCTGGTCACCATGCCTGGGTCTTATTCCTATGGTGGAACCATCTGAAATATCTCCTTTGCTCAAAGCACATGCTTCCATCAGCGTGATTTCTAGTGTCACCTGCTGTTCCATCCTCCTTCAAGCCATAACCTTGCTGGAATACTGACAACTATCTGAACTACTTCTGAATTCAACATGTGCTTTAGATGCTATGCCCTGACCTGCCTGGCTCCTGCTCAGGAGACAAGTCTCCAAAGCAGGGTGGGCTTCCCCCAGGATTGGCTATAATGTTTTCACTCACCCTCCATCGCTTACCAGGCCTGCCTCACACCTGAAATTGTCCCTGTTGCAGTATCTTTCTCCTTTGCCTTCTCAGAGAGAGAAAGGGCCCCACTGAGCAGGCCCTTGTGTGGAGTCCTGATGAGAAAATGAAGGCTTGTTAAAATCAGAGAGCTTATCACAACTGGATAGTAAGAGGAAATTCCATGTGGCAGAATGAGGTAGAATGAGGGCAGACAGCCCTGAGGTAAAGTCCTTCTTCTTGCACTTGTTACTTCTCTTGCCAGGCCTTATAATAGTAGTAATTATAGTATGTAACTCACTTTGATTCAACAAATACCTTAGTACCTACTATGAACCAGGCTGTATTGTGGCCACTGGGGATACAGTGTTAATACACACAAGGGTCCTCCCTTAACAAGCTTACTAAATATTAGTATTGGCCTGAGGATGAAATGAAACAATGAATGTAAAACACTTTAGTGGACATCTGTTGTTTGTTATTTGCAAGTCTCGTGGCCCCCTTTTTCTGGGTAATATTATTCCCAATTCTTCTTGGATACGAATCCTCTCCTACTCTATTCTATCCTGTAGAGCTGCCCATCACAGAACTCCGTGCCCTCGCTGCAGATGGGAGCTTGGGACCCACAGCATGGAGCATCATGGTTTTCCATCCTTTGGCCACACAATTGGGGCCAGGGTTAGGACCACTCAGAGTCCTTCCCTGATCACCTTCACTCAAGCTGGGAATGAACACATGCCTTCTTTAGCCTAGGACCAGGGCCTCCAGAGCTGCTGATGACTCTGCCCTTCTCTGCAAAGGAGCCTGAGTGAATGAGCCCCGATGTGGACTGAAGGGAGCGGACACGTATGCAGCAGAGTCAGGCCTGCTGCTGCTTCAGCCATGGATCCCGCCAACCCAGGGGCCACGGTTCCTCCTGCCTTTTCAAGCCTTGATTGAAGAATCAATGGATGTTGTCTTTTATGTCTAAGCTATTTTTAAGTTAAGTTTCTGTCACAACTAGAAGACCTCTGATTAATACAAGTGCTAATAAAGTGGTTTCACATATTAAGCATTCAAAAGTATTAGTTACTTACCTCTTAGCTGGGAGAATGGACAAAGGAAAAACTGGGATGGCGAAATATGAACAATTTCGAAGAGAAGGGCTCTCTTGGAGGTTTACAAGTAGCAAGATTTGTGTAGCCTATATTCCTTACTGTGGCTTTGTTGTTAGATGCCATCAAGTTGGTTCTGACTCATAGTGACCCAATGTACAACAGAATGAAGTACTGCCCAGGTCTTGCGTCCTCACAATTTTTGCTATGTTTGAGTCCATTGCTGCAGCCACTGTGTTAATCCATCTCATCAAAGGTCTTCCTCTTTTTCACTGATCCTCTGCTTTACCAAGCATGATGCCCTTCTCCAGGGACTGGTCCCTCCTGATAACATGTCCAAAGTAAGTAAGATGAAATCTCGCCATCCTCACTTCCAAGGTGCACTCTGGCTGTACTTCTTCCAAGCCAGGCTTGTTCATTCTTCCGGCAGTCCATGGTCAATACTCTTTGCCAACACCGTAATTCAAAGGCATCAATTCTTCTTCGGTCTTCCTTATTCATCGTCCAGCTTTCACATGTATATGAGGCAATTGAAAATATCATGACTTGGCTCAGGCACACCTTAGTCCTCAAAGTGACATTTTTGCTTTTCAACACTTTAAAGAGATCTTTTGCAGCAGGTTTGCCTGATGCAATATGTCATTTGATTTCTTGACTGCTGCTTCCATGGGTGTTGATTATGGATCCAAGTAAAATGAAATCCTTGACATCTTCGATCTTTTCTCTATTTATCATGATGTTGTTTATTGGTTCAGTTGTGAGGATTTTTGTTTTCTTCTGTTGAGGTGTAATCCATATTGAAGGCTGTAGTCTTTGATCTTCATCAGTGATTGCTTCCAGTCCTTTTCACTTTCAGCTAGCAAAGTTGTGTCATCTGCATATCGCAGGGTGTTAATGAGTCTTCCTCCAATCCTGAGGCTGTGTTCTTGTTCATATGGTCCAGCTTCTCAGATTATTTGCTCAGCATACAAATTGAACAAATATAGTTAAAGGATACAGCTCTGACTTACACCTTTCCTGGTTTTAAACCACATAGTATCCCCTTGTTCTGTTCAAATGACTGCCTCTTGGTCTATGTACAGGTTCTACAAGAGCACAATTAAGTGTTCTGGAATTCCCATTCTTTGCAATGTTTTCCATAATTTGTTATGATCCACACAGTTGAATGCCTTTGCATAGTCAATAAACGACAGGTAAACATCTTTCTGGTGTTCTCTGCTTTCAGCCAAGATCCATCTGGCATCAGCAATGATATTACTCGTTCCACATCCTCTTCTGAATGCAGCTTGAATTTCTGGCAGTTCTCCGTCAACGTACTGCTGCAACCATTATTGAATTATCTTCAGCAAAATTTTACTTGCATGTGCTTTAATTATATTGTACAATAATTTGTGCATTCTGTTGGAGCACTTTTCTTTGGGATGGGCACAAATATGGATCTCTGTGGCTAGTCTTTGGTTAAATTAGCCTGAGGAACCAGGACCCCATAAACTTATTAATTTATTGTTATATCTATCTAAGGAGCCCTGGTGGCACAATGGTTAAGTACTAGGCTGCTAATCAAAATGTTGGCAGTTCGAATTCACCCAGCGACTCCACACAAAGATGTGGTAATCTGCTCCCATAAATATTATAGCCAAGAAAACCCTATGGGGCAGTTCTACTCTGTCACATGGGGTCTCTATGGGTCAGAATCAACTCAACAGTGCCTAACAACAACTTCTATCTATCTACCTATCTATCTGTCTATCTATCTATCAGATGTTCTCTCAAGAGTCTAACCCAACCAGCTAAGAGGGAAGGGATTTTACAATTCCTCAAGGTTTGCTCAAGAGAGTAAGGGATGGCATTGGTGTGTTTCTGTGAATTTGGTAGTAGTGACACCAATGGGCCATGTCCAGAGTGGAGAGGCAGGGGTGTGGGGGCAACAGGGAGAATCCAGAAGAAATGGAAAGTGGGTCAGCTGAAAAATTTGTATGCTCCTCATACAATTGCCCTTCCCTCCCTTTTTGATTTATCCTTTGCTTCTTTCTAATCTCATTTACAGGGTATTGGTTGTTCAGTGGTAGAATTCTCGCCTTCCATGTGGGAGACCCAGGTTCAATTCCCAGCCAATGCACCTCCTGCACAGCCACCACCTGTCTATCAGTGGGTGTTGCTAAGATGCTGAACAGATTTCAGTGGTGCTTCCAGACTAAGATGGACTAGGAAGAAAGACCTGGAGATCTACTTCCAAAAATCAGCCAGTGAAAAGCCTATGGATCACAACAGTCCATAGAGGATAGTGCAGGACAGGGCAGCATTTTGTTGTTTCGTATATGGGGTCGCCAGGAGTTGGGGGCCAACACAATGGCAGCTAACAAACAATCTCATTAGAGTCCTTTTCCTCTCTTCCCTCCCTTTTTTTTTTCTCTTTTCTTTTACCCTTCTCTCCCTCCCTTACCTCACCCCTCAGAGACCAGGCTATGCAGAGGAGTACACCAGGCTCTATGCTCCATCATTCTGAACAAACACCTGTTCTTCTGACTCAGTGCTTCTCCCCCCTGCCTGGAGGGACCATTCCTATTGCAGGGAATTTTAACACCAGCTTTCAGCCCTAGGGTAGCAGGTAAATCAGTTGGAATGGCTCAGCGTGTCAAGAAACAGGCAGCAGAAAAACATAAAACCATGGATCCTTAGTCAGGAGTCTGCCCATTCGTATATTTTAGGACCTGCAGCCGAAGCCAGGGAAGGAAAAGCCAGAACTGTGGCTCAGGGCAGGAAAGCAGGCTTCCTCCCTGCCCTGGGCAGTGGGATGAGCATGATACTGTCTCCATGGCCTGTGCCCTGCAGGTCAGGGTTAGAATTCATGGTAATAAGAGCAGAACTAAGCTACAGCTCACAGGGACCTGGCCAGTGGATAAAACCATGCTTGAAGAAATAAGCAGAGTTAGTTATATGGAATCTACCAAACTAGCTCTCATTAACAATATTGAGGAGATGGGAAGAAGGAGGCTGTATTAGTTTCCCAGAGCTGCTGTAACAAAGTACCATAAAATGGGTAGCTTAAAACGACAAAAATGTATTGTCTCAGAGTTCTAGAGACTAGAAGTCTGAATTCAGGCCATCAGCATGGCCATGTTCTGTCTAAAGGCTCTAAGGAAAGATCCTCTTCCCCACCCCACCCTACCACACCCGACTTCTGGTAGCCCCAGGCATTCCTTGGCTTGAAGCTGCTGTGTAACTCTAATCTCTACCTCCATAGTCATATGGCCATCTTCCCTCTGTGTGGCTCTATGTCTTTTCTCCTCTTCTATAAGGGCACTAGTCATATTGGATTATGACCCACCCTACCTCACTATGACCTCATGTTAATTTAACTGTTAATATATCTTCAAAGATACTATTTCCAAACAAGGTCATGTTCACAGGTATACGGGGTTAGGGCTTGAGCATGCATTCTGAGGGGACACAATCTAATCCATAACAGAGGCATATCACCAACAGTGAAGTCACTTAGTCTCTCTGAGAATCAGTTCTTTGTCTGATAAATGGAGACAATAATACTCACTTCAAGGAATTAGAATTAAATAAACTAATGTATGCGAAAACACTTCACAAGGTACACTCAATGAATGTAAATTGAATCTGGTTATGTTCCTATTGACTTACTAAACACATACACACACACATACACATACACACACACGCACACACTTTCTGGGTGTGTCCTGGATTCAGTTCAGCTCTATTCCAATATCCTTTCTCAATGAAACAGGCAGTGAGAGAAGACAATGACCTGAGTCACCAGCGCCTGAGTCTCAGGGGTCAAAGAGAAGCTTGGATCTGTTGGCAGTAACCTGACACTCAGGACAGTGGATGTCCACACAGTCAGAAGTTTTTACCATAACGGCTAGAACAACATGGAGACTCTGGCCACTTTGAGCTGTTTGAGAAATTCAAACCTGGCATCCTGCCATGCTCATGAGCAAAAACAGGGGAAATTAAGGATAGAGAGCATGGTGATAAAATCATGTAAAATGCATAGGATTTAAAGCTACATGTGAGTTCAAATCCTCCACTGCCACCATAATCCAGGTGACTATGGATGAGCCTCAATTTCCTCATCTGCAAAACGAGAGTGGTAATAACCCATTCCCTGTCTATTTTATGAGGCTGAGGTACAGACCGAGTGAGATGATACCATTAAAATCCCTTGGCAAAATATTATGCAACTAGTAGTTAGTATTATTGTTGTTAAGGTGAAATATGGAAGAGAAAGTTGGGAGTCCCACAATAGCCCATAACCATAGCCAAATCATTTTCTCCTGAATATCTCAGATATAAGAGATGGAGCTCATATCCCC
The DNA here is from genome assembly GCF_000243295.1 of Trichechus manatus latirostris. Taxonomy (NCBI): domain Eukaryota; kingdom Metazoa; phylum Chordata; class Mammalia; order Sirenia; family Trichechidae; genus Trichechus; species Trichechus manatus. Next base: position 7,029,074 of record NW_004444026.1, on the reverse strand, counting down.
AGACATCTTGCCCACAAGAAACCATGCTCATGAGAGGAGGAGAATTTGCCTGGAGGATTTTCTCTCATCCACCCCTATTCTGCAAATGAAGACAGAAAGGGAGGAAAGCCATCTTGCCAGCTTTCTGGATGGAGGATGCTGGAATGTGGAAGTGGCTACTACTTTGTTCTTGGTAGGAGTCAGGAACCTCTGGTGATACCTATATATTTCACCCAAAGTGACAGAGACCTTGTTAGACATCCTCGAATTGAGAAGCTTGATGGATTGAACTCCTGGGGAAAATATGGTGGCCGTGATCTGTCATAAAGATGATGAATAACATTTTTTTTCTTAAATGATTACTGATAACTTTACAGCTAGCCAAAGCTGGCTTTCTCAGAGGCCCTGGAGGACAGCTTTTATAAAGTGTCATTTAATTAATAAGGAGGTTATTGATTGCTGTCATGCATGGACTACTGCATAAGGGCTAGATAAGAAAAAGTGACAGAGGACCACAGGTACAAAGAGAGGGCAGGAATAGGGCCAGAACTGGACCTGTGTCTGGACAGTAGCTAGATCCCTTAAAAATTTCTAGAATGCCAGTTATGGTTAAACCAGCCACCATCTTCTGACTGGGGATCTTCAGAAGTTAAGGGGATGTTTCCATTCATAACTTGGTCTAGAAAATCCTCTGTCATTTTGAGATAAAAATGGAGTCAGTGTGGTATGACAGAAATTTCCCCTGACTGAAAGTTAAAGGACAAGACTCTTGTATTAGCCTATAATGTGTTCTTAAGGGAGTTACTTAATCTCTTGGACCTTGGCACTCTCGTTTCTAAAATAGAATTAGACTAAGTGATCTCTAGGATTCCAACTCAAATATTCTAGTTTATTCTGAATTGCTCAGAAAGGAATAGGTAAGGTTGAAAAACAAAACAAAACGAAAAAAAACTCCAACTTGTCCAAAGCCTTCTCTGGCTGGGTCCTCCTCAGAAAGAGAACATAGGTGGATACTGGTGTGAGTTTAACCATACAAATTATAGAGAAAAGAAGAATAAAGTTGAACTCAAGATAAGCATAAGGAGGATATTCTGACGTTGGCAAACACTTGGAGTATGTCTTCCGAAGTTTAAGGGACCATCTTTTTCCTGAGAATCCAACCTGGGCTCCCAAAAGGAAACCTACAGCTTCCCAGATATTGGTGACGTTAGCCCTTCCCTGACCAAGGACTCTAAGGTTATGCCAGAGAGTGCTCTTCTTGGTCTGGCCCAGTAAGGCATTCCACAGAATGATTTCAGGGGCCTCATATTTCCATTGAGCATTTAAAGTGAAATGGGATTGGGTTTAAGTCTTGGCTTTGCAACCTATTAGCAGTACAACCTTAGGCAAGTTACTTACCTCTGAGCTTAAAAATAATGCTATTGCTCACCTGCATGCATTATTAAAAGGATTACAGAAGATGATATATATAAGAGTACAGTGCCTGAAACATAGAAAGCACAGCAAAACGTTAGTTGCTTTTCCTTCTCTCTCCCTGCTGCCTTGTTTTAATTATAACTGTAGAAAACAGATTACCAATCTAGTAAATGACATAAAACCAGGAGAGAGAACAGTACATTGATAGATAGAATCAAGCTATTAATAAGGACCTCAATCAGTAACAATAATGACTAAAAGCAACATGTTGAGTTTTAATAACAATTAATGTATGGTCATATTTTGATTAAAAAGATCAATTGCACAAGATTTGGAAGACTTGATGTGACCGTTTATACATGACATTGATAAATTCAAATGTGTCTTAAGAGGGTAACATTACAGAGAAAGTTCGGAATGCCATAAGCTTTGAGAAACAGTTGTTGGATCTAGAAATGTTGAGATTGGAGTACATAATAGCCATGCCCATTGCTAGTTCATATGGAGCCTTGGTGCAAAGAACAGAAAAGTACTCCTCCATAGAGTGGGGCAGCTCCACACCAGGCTTCTGGTCCATACTCCTCCCTGAAGCCATGCACCCTTGTTTAAGTGCACAGCTTACACAATTACATGTGGCAACCCTGATGATAGCAAGCTTAGAATTCTTGAATAGTTGTTCTGTGGAAGAGGGATGTCATGGATTGAATTACGTCCCCTCAAAAAACGTGTATATCAACTTGGCTTGGCCATGATTCTCAGTATTGTGTTGTTGTCCTCCATTTTGTGGCTGTAATTTATGTTAAAGAGGATTAGGGTGGGACTGTAACACCCTTACTAAGGTCACCTCCTTGATCCAATGTAAAGGGAGTTTCCCTAGGGTGTGGCCTGCACCACTTTTTATCTTACAAGAGATAAAAGGAAAGGGAAGCAAGCAGAGAGTTGGAGACCTCATACCACCAAGGAAGCAGTGCTGGGAGCAGAGCACATCCTTTGGACCCAGAGTCCCTGTGCAGAGAATCTCCTAGCCCAGGGGAACACTGATGAGAAGGCTGACAGAGAGAGACAGCTCCCCTGGTGCTGATGCCCTGAATTTGGACTTTTAGCCTACTTTACTGTGAGGAAATAAACTTCTCTTTGTTAAAGCTATCCACTTGTGGTATTTCTGTTAGGAGCAGCACTAGATGACTAAGACAAGGGACTAGAGTTTTTTTGTGTGGCCATAGAAAGCATAACTTGGACCAGTAGAGCAAAAGACTTAGGGAGCGATAGTGTTAGTCTCAAGATAAAAGAGAACTCCCTAATATGGTTGTCTAATGATTGATGTAATTCTATTGGAAGCGTGAACACATCAAAGAAAGAGTATGTTGATCTGAAGAGAGTCTGGTCAGCTATGAACAAAGAAAACAGATTCCCAAAATCAAACATTGGCATTGCCAGTCCAAACACTATTGGGGCAGAAGGATTTTCAACCAAAGGAGTATCCCATCCCAGTGGCAAGACCATCATAACATGGAAATGGATGCCAGGAGCCAAAGTCAGTACATTTTCTGTATTCCCAGTGTATTAGCCAGACAACCCTATTGTGAGACAGATGAATCACTTTGTGGTAGCCTGATGCCATTGAACATGCCATCCCTCTGATGAACTTCCTTTCTCTGATTCCAGGTTCTGAAAGCAACCATTTGATTTTTATTTAGCTCCACTACCAGGTCTACCTGTATGGGCAGTTTCAGAAACAATTAGATTTCTGATTGTAAATTAATACAATTTCAGTCTGCTTTTTATTTGGCACCCCTGAAACTTGACTAATCTTGCTGATTTAAGTCAATAATTTGGGATTCTGATTATAGACATCAGTCCATTGAATGCAATTACTTTACGAATGAGGGTGAAGAGAAACAAAAGCCATATTAAAAATGAACCAATCTGTCACTGTGCAGATCTAACTCACTACCTTCTGAAGTGGGAAATTCACTAAGCCCCCCTTTTTCAGGAGATCTTGACAAGAATAGGGACATTGCTGGTTCATTGGTAGAATTCTCCCCCTCCATTCAGGAAATCTGTGTTTGATTCCTCGTCAATGCACACCATATACAGCCACCATTCATCTGTCACTGGAGGCTTATGTGTTGCTATGATGCTGAACATGTTTCATCAGAGCTTCCAGACTAAGATGGACTAGGAAGAAAAGCCTAGTGATCTACTGCCAAAAAAATCAACCAATGAAAACCCTACAGATCACAAAGGTCCAATGCGCAACTGATCGTGGGAATGGCACAGATCAGGCAGTATTTTGTTCAGTTATGCATGGAGTCGCCATGAGTTGGGGACCGACTCCATGACATCTATCAACGACAACAACAACAGGACAAGAATGCTGGGAGACCTGGATCTCGTCTGAACCACTTTCCCTTCCCAAGCAGGCTGCTTCTTTTCCCTTTGCGCTCTTCCACTGTTAACCTGAAAACCCCTTACAAGTTAGCAATATGATCCCTTACTGACCAGAGTTGTGACATTCTCCCTTGACTTAAATTTTCATTTCTTTCCTTCTTTCTTTTTCTTAATATTGGGTTTCAGTTCTATTCCGAGGCACATGCCAATGCACTTCATCATTCAATCAGTGCTTGTTACAGTAAATCGAAAGTAAAGAAGGAGTCCCGGCCCTGCAGGACTCCTGACTTGTGATTAGAATTTGGCTGTTACCTTTTACCCTCCAACAGACAAGTGAGCCTGTACAGCAGCCACAAGGAGAATCAGATTTTAAGCCCTGGGGAAAAGGCTGCAAAGACTCAGCCAACAAGTGAATCCCAATGATAAATGCTAGGGGCTTATGGGTTTCCTAGATAAACCTGCCTCCAGTTCCATCACTGTGCTTACTTCCCAGAAGCCCACTGTCAGCAGAGACAGGGGATGAGTTAGGTTGCCAATCCTGGACACCCTTTTAGTTCAGTGGTAAAGCTGCTCCTGAGGTTCATTGTTCAGCCAGGGAATGGATAGCCCCATAAAACAAAACAGGACTAATGAGGCACAGCAGTCCAGGGACAAGGACTAGAAGGCAGGAGGGGACAGGAAAGGTGGTTATAGGGAACCCAAGGTTGAGAAAGGACAATGTTGACATGTCGTGGGGTTGTTAATCACTGTCACAGTGCAATATGTGTACTAACTGTTTAATGAGAAACTATTCTGTTCTGTAAACCTTCATCTAAAGTACAAAAAAAAAAATTATCTATACGAGATCAAATTGACAACAGCAACTCCAAAGATTTGATGGGAAACTTAGGGGGCAGTGAGTTGAAGATAATGGTGATGGAGTAATTTGGAAAAGGATAGTGAGAATAGCAGCACAACTGGAAGAATGCAATCAATGTCACTGAATTGTACATGTAGAAATTTTTGAAATGGTGTATCTCTGGCTATGTCTATTTTCACCAAAAAAGAAAAAAGGTCCTCCAAGGTCAAGAAGGGAGAGTGCTGACATGTTGTAGGGTTGTTAACCAATGTCATAAAACAATATGCATCTTGACTGTGTAATGAGAAACTATGTGTTCTGTAAACCTTCACCTAAAGTACAATTAAAAAAAAAAAAAAAAAAGAGTTAGGTCGCCAAGCAGGAGTAAGAAAGTGCAGGAAGCAATCTTGAACTGGAAAGGGAAGTTTATCACCTCCTATAGTTTCAAGACTGAACAAGACTCATCCAGTTGGTACTTATAAATGATTTGTTTTTTGAAAAATCACATCAATGCCTAAACTATGAAGATGTTAAATATTTAACATCTAAGCTGCAATAGAAAAGTATCCTCTCTGAGGAGGTGACAGGTAATGACCATGGCTATGGACTTCACTGATGTGGGCTGAGGCTGCTTCAGTGATGTGTTAGTTCTCGACTCCGCAGAATCACAAAAAGGTCCAGGGGCTGTGCACCAATAGGTGGAGGCTCCGGGTCCATTCGTGGCTATTGATACTGGTGAAGAGGGTCCTGGAAGAAGACATTTCTATGCATTCAGAAAAGCAGGGTAGATTTCTAGCACATATCAGGGAGGGTCACCCTGGCTACTTCTGGGATGAAATCCCAAAGAGGTTTCTGGGAAGAACAACGACTGTCCAGGTGGGGGCTAATTGTTCATCCTCAGGGACCAGAAGAGAAAGACGATGTAAGGAAGTCACTTTCCGGTGTCTCTCCTATTATGCGAGAGGCATAATCTGATACCTAATTATAAACGGAGTTCCATGCCCAACAATCCCCTCCCACTACTGCATACCTAAAATTTCTGGACTAAAAAAATTTTTTTTAAATAGTTGGTTGTCAGAGAAGAAAGGGCATTTCATGGAGGTCAGAAATGACAAGAAAGTATGAATCCACAACAGCAGTTGAGCCCTGGAGCTGGTATTCCTTCTGGGGATATTTGTGAATCCCTGCTGTTCTAGTGTCCATTTTTAAATGGGGCACTGGAGCATCAGGGAACATGAGACAAAGCCTAGAGTCAGAGCATGGTGGGAGATCAGATAGGATACCCCCATATAAACCCAGGATTCCAGAGGGTGACCCACTCAGAGGGGGGATAAGTTACCTATTGCCATGGTACTACTGTGCAAGAAGCAACACAATACTCCAGGTGGCATGCAAGAACAAGGGTTGGTTACTTCTACGTCTGACCTGGCTGCCAGGCACTTGTGCTGATCTTGACTGGGCTCACTCACATGTCTGCAGGTCATCTGGCTGTCCACCGACTTAGGGCAGTGTTGGATGGGGTAACTGGGGTGACTTTGTTCTGCTTCCTGCTTCTCTCATCCTTTGTTTAGGACCAGCAGGCATGCCCCTCTTGTGGCAATGGCCTAGGGCAAGGGCAACAAGTAGAAATGCCCTTACACTTCTTTAAGGATCATTTTGTGCCATGGCAGGTAAGGTCTCATTGCTTAAAAAAAGTCACATGGCTAGGGTGAGAGTCAGGAGGGAGGTCACTACAAAGTTGCATGGCATAGCGCATGTATATAGGGAGGTATAGTGGGTTGAAGGAGCCCTGGTGGTGCAGTGGTTAAGAGTTTGGCTGCTAACCAAAAGGTCGGCAGTTTGAATCCACCAGCGGCTCCTTGGAAACCCTACGGGGGCAGTTCCACTTTGTCCTATCAGGTCACTATGAGTCGGAATCGACTCGACAGCAGCGGGTTTTGGTTTGGTTTAGCAGGTTGAATATTGTCCCAAAAAATAAATAACAAAAAATAAAACTT
>NW_004444026.1:7016870-7019841 GCF_000243295.1 Trichechus manatus latirostris | reverse complement strand
TCCTATTGAAATCCAGGCCAGGCACTAGATAACACTCTGAAACAAAACAAAATACAAGAGTGGCCATCCAGTTGATTCTAACTCATGGTGACCTCATGTGTGTCAGAGTAGAACTGCACTCCATAGGGTTTTCTATGGATGATTTTTCAGGAGCAGATCATTAGGCATTTCTTCTGAGGTGACTCTGGGTAGACTTGAACCTCCAATGTTTTGGTTAGCAGTGGAGCACTTTAACCATTTGCAACATCCAAGGACTCCATAACTCTCAGAACCCTTCCCTTATGCTCACTCTCTCAGGCAAATATCCATTCTCCTGCCCAGGTATAGGCTATTCTGGTATGGTGTTTTCCGCTCCTATCACTGGGATTTTTATTAGTGAGATAAAGTTGATGGGAAGAAAGAACTAAAATTTACAGAGCATTTACCACTTGCCAGAACTGCAACAAATCTCCTGTTTGTTATCCCAAATATTAAAGGTAGATGTCATTGTCCCTATTTTATGAATGAAGTTAAACAGCTTGCCAGAATTCCTAGTCCCTAGTAAAGGGCAAGACTGGGATTCAAACCCAGTTCAGCCTGACTCAAACACCTTTTCCACTGCTCCACAATCCTTGCTCTACCCAGCTCTTCAGCACCACGTTTAGTGCAAGTGGTAGCCTGTACAAAAACCACTCACCATAAGGCAAGCTGCATTCTGCCAAAGCTGCCTCCTTTTCTCGTTCTGTTTGCCCTGGTTAAACACGTGCCCATGTTGTGCTCTCCTCCACTTGTAGACATGTTTGGGTTGGGCTCATCTTATTTTTGATTACTACTCATTATCATAGAAAATTCACTTCTATAACTTATCTTTGTTGCTTATTAAACGCCACGTAACTATTGTTAGAGATTAATGTCCAAGATCTGGGAGCTGACATAAACAAACAGCCCTGTGTGTGTTTAAGATCAAGGCACTACCCTGTTCTGGTTGACGAAATGCACGTGTGGACTCAGTTGATTGCAAATCCAGTCCTTGATGCTCAGTCGCTGAGGGTGCATTCTGTGAGTCTGATATTTTTCTAAGGGAGTAATTGGTGCATGCTCTAGGTACAGTAACCACTTGAAATGACTCTCCAGTGACGGGGCTCCAAAGAAGAGCATCTTCTGCTAAGAATGAGGTGGAAACTGGTGCCAATATATGTTGTGCCGTGCCCATGAGCAGCATTTGTGTGAAAGAAGCAGAAGTACGCTTGGGCGCAATGACCAAAGTTTCCTCCATCAAGGGGGTCCTTCCATGGGTGAGGGTGGCACCGTGTGCATAAGACCTTGGCACGTGTGAGGCCCTAGCAGTCACCTGGTTCACTTTGCCGTTCACGACTCTGTTCTTGCCCAAGTGACTCCATAGTTCATTCATTCTTTCCTCATTTTAGGAGTTAGTCAGTCTGGCAAGCTACCATTAGCCAGTCATGAATATTTATTTAGGGAGAATTCATTTCTGTGTTATTGGGTATTACACTAGAAGACAGGGGCTCGCTCCTAGGATGCCTAGCTGCAGTTTGGAATCACCTGGAAATTTTTGTTCCAGAAATACAAATTATTGAGCCCCACACTAGACCTTCTGAGTCTCAATCCCTGGTACCCGGAATCTGCATGTGTGCCTATCCCCTGGTCATTCTTATTGAACAGCCTGATGCTGGTCCCTGAAGTAGAGTTTAGGAAGCACTTTGCAGAAGGAAGGGAAGAAAAGAGAGAAAAAAAAGAAGAAGAAGAAGGGAGAGAAGGAGAGAAAACCAAAGAAAAAAAGAAAATTTAAAAAAAAATAAGGAAGGAAGGAAGGAAGAGGAGCTTGGTCCCAGTCTTCAGAGAATTTCACGCCTTACTTGGGCAAATGCCTACCTTACCTCTTCTCTAGCTGCAGCACAATGCAGAACAAATAGTGCAACCTCCATATATGTTTGTTGATTGATACAGTAGATACTGTATCATACAACCTACTGTCTGATACATTCAACCAGATAGTGTGAGTTCATGGGGTTAGCACAGGGCCATGGTGAGGTCTTAGAGGAATAGCTAATCCAGTGACTCTGTGGGGAGTTAGTGCCTTCCTCAAGGTAAGTTTGAAAATTGGAAGAGGCATTTTTATTTACCCCAATAAACCCGTTGCTGTCGAGTCAATTCCAACTCATAGTGACCCTATAGAACAGAGTAGAACTGCCCCGTAGGGTTTCCAAGGAGCAGCTGGTAGATTCAAACTGCCAACTCTTTGGTTAGCAGCCAAAAGCTTAACCACTGCACCACCAGGGCCCTGATTGATCCCAATGGTGGTGGTTAATGCTGGCATTTAGAGACAGGGAGCAAGAATGCTAGAAATCCTAAATGTGTAGGGCAGTCTTCCCAAGGTGGAATTGTTCCACAACCAATATGACTTCTGAATTTCCTGTGGAACATTCATGTAGGTAAAAAATCTGTTTATAGTTATCGGGGCCCAGAACTGAACTCTACTTTATGACATAAAAATATAATAAGTTTTAAAATATACTGTATTTTCCAGAAATGCAACTTCCTGGTAAATCAAGGAAAGAGTATTTTGCTCGGAGCTTTACCCAGAGTCGTTCACCATTTTGAAAAAGCATGTCACTGATGGCAATGCGGTTCCTGCTGTTTTAGTTATCAATACAATCCACCTGATTCAGTCAACAGTTTCCCTCTTGCATTCACGGTAACTTATATACCATGAATACATCTAAATACTACATTCTAGTACTTTCTAGTATAGGCATGCTGATCACTTACATATTGAAAAAAATTATTGTATTATAAATTACTTTCCGTTTATTTCTCCTTTATATCACTGTTAGTACATTATATTTACTTTTAAAATTATAAGTAAAAACCAGACCCATTACCACAGAGTCAATTCTGACTCATAGTGACCCTATAGGACAGAGTAGAACTGCCCCAGAGGGTTTTCAAGGCTGTAATCTTTATGGAAGCA
>NW_004444026.1:6997967-7015709 GCF_000243295.1 Trichechus manatus latirostris | reverse complement strand
ATGTTCTTCTTGACAATGAATGTGACTCCATTCCTCTTCAATTTATCATTCCTGGCATAGTAGACCATAGGATTGTCTGATTCAAAATAGCCAATACCAGTCCATTTCAGCTCACTAATGCCTAGGATATAGATCTTTATTTGTTCCATTTCATTTTTGATGATTTCTAATTTGCCTAGATTCATACTTCGTACATTCCACGTTCCAATTATTAATGGATGTTTGCAGCTCTTTCTTCTCATTTTGAGTTGTGCCACATCAGCAAATGAAGGTCCCGAAAGCTTGGCTCTATCCACGTCATTAAGGTTGACTCTTCCCCAGTTGTATTTTGAGTGCTTTCCAACCTGAGGGGCTCATCTTCTGGCATTATGTTAGACAATAGTCTGCTGCTATTCATAAGGTTTTCACTGGCCAATTTTTTAGAAGAAGATGGTCAGGTCCTGTCTTAGTCTGAAAGCTCAGCTGAAATCTGTCCACCATGGGTCACCCTGCTGGTATTTGAAATACCAGTGGCATAGCTTCCAGCATCACAACAACACACAAGCCACCACAATATGACAAACTGACAGATGAGTGGTGTAAGTACAGCCAGAATGCTCCTGAGAAGCGAGGATGGCAAGACTTCATCTCACGTACTTTGGCAATGTTATCAGGAGGGACCAGTCCTGGAGAAGGACATCATGTTTGGTAAAGTAGGGGGTCATCAAAAAAAAAGAGAAAGACCCTCAATGAGACGAATTGACACAGTGGCTGCAACAATGGGCTCAAACATACCAACAATTGTGAGGATGGCTCAGGACCAGGTAGTGTTTCGTTCTTTTGTACATAGGGTCGCTATGGGTTGGAACCAACTCAACGGCACCTAACAACAACAAGAAAAAATATTTGCTATGATAGGGTTGAACACCACTAACCAACTCTCTCATATTACATGTAAAGAACTTGAAGTTTAGAAAAGTAAAGTGACTTGTTCAAGGTTAAGCAGCTACTTAACCACAAGGTGAAGTGAGAGGGCTGTAAGCAAGGATGACTCCTTGTGCAGTGGATTGTCACAACACTTCCCCTCTCCAAGAAAGTGCCATAGTCCACCTTTCCCACAGGTGGAACCCCTTAGTGTGAAGGCTCCTGAGGGACCTCTGCCAAGATGGGCACTGGGCAGGGTGATACCTATTATCTTTCATCTGCTCCATACTGTCTCTTTTTTTGTTTTCTCATTATGCTCACTAGGGCAGATTCTGTAAGAGAGAGAGGAGGAGATTCTACAAAGAGGATAGGTCCTCATTTCAGCCTTATAGATGGTGTATTAGTTCTCTAGGGCTGCTGTAACAAATTAGTACAAACTGGGTGGCTTAAAACAGCAGAAATGTATTCGCTCACAGGTATGGAGGCCAGAAGTTCAAAATCATGGCGTTGGCAGGGCTGCACTCCCTCTGAAGGTTTAGGGGAATATCCTTCCTTGCCTCTTGCAGCTTCTAGGAGCACCAGGTGTTCCTTGGCTCCTGGAAGCATAACTCCAGTTACTGCCTCTGTCCTCACATTACTGTCTTCCCTGCGTCTCTGTGTCTGCTACCCCTTCTCTTCTCTTATAAGATGCTTGTCATTGGATTTAGCCCCCCAAACTCACTCCCCAAATTCAGGATGATTTTACATTATGATCTTTACCTTATTACATCTGCAAAGATTCTATTTCCAAGTAAGTTCACATTCCGCAGTTTGGGGCAGATGTATCTTTTGGGGGGACACAATTCAGTCTACTTCAGAGGGTACTACACATGACAACTATCTGTCCAGGTAAATGTTCAGACTTGGAATTGAGATTCCATGCTTCCTAGCTTCTGAGTTGTGGATTCTAAAGTCTATTCAATAATGAAAGTGTTTGGCAGAAATCATATAGACTTGAGGGACACATAAAAGTTCACCAGTTCCAGCCCTCATGTTATAAATGAGGACACCGGGACCCAAAGCAGAGAAGTGACTTGCCCAAGGTCACTCAGAGGATTGATTCAGAGCTGGTCCTCAGATCCAACTTTCTGTTTTTACAAGCAGTGCCATATTCTTTCCCGCGCATGGTGCTCAGCACAAGCCAAACCATAAAAACAAAACCAGTTGCCATCAAGTCGAATCTGACTCATGGTAATCCCCTGTGTGTCAGAGTTGAACTGAGCTCCATAGGGTCAGTGGCTGATTTTTTTGGAAATGGATCACCAGGCCTTTCTCTGAAGGCACCTGTCATGGTTTGAATTATGTCCCCCAAAAAATGTGTGTATCAATTTGGCTGGGCTATGATTCCCAGTATTGTATGGTTGTCTTCTACTTTGTGACTGTAATTTTATGTTAAAGAGGATTAGGGTGGGATTGTAACACCCTTACTAAGGTCACATTCCTGATCCAAAGTAAAGGGAATTTTCCTGGGGTGCGGCCTGTACCACCTTTTATGTTACAAAGGAAGGAAAAGGAAAGGGAAGCAAGTAGAGAACTGGGGACCTCATACCACCAAGAAAGCAGTGCCGGGAGCAGAGCGTATCCTTTGGACCCAAGGTTCCTGCGCAGAGAAGCTCCTAGTCCGGGGGAAGATTGATGACGACAAGGACCTTCAGAGCCAACAGAGACAGAAAACATTCCCCTGGAACTGATGCCCTGAATTTGGACTTGTAGTCTACTAGACTGTGAGAAAATAAATTTCTCTTTGTTAAAGCCACCCACGGGTGGTATTTCTGTTAGAACAGCACAAGATGACTAAGACAGCACCTCTGGGTGGAATTGAACCTCCAACCTTTTGGTTAGCAGCTGAGCGCATTAACCATTTGCACTACCCGGGGACTTCCAGCATAAGGCAGTTGTCCATAAATATAAAGCTAACCACCTTCCATGACCAAAGTGAGGCTTCCCTGGCCTTGAGATGTGGGCACCAGCCCCTCCCTGATGCTTCCCAGACCCACTAAAGGGGCTGAATAAAGATAGGAGGCTCTCGCTAGTCCCTAGGGATTTACTAGATGCAGAAAACCAAGCCAAGCTATTTCTCCCCCTAGGCTGTCTTTTCCTTCACAGACACTTGTTCCATATTTACATTCCATTTATGTTGCCTCTTGTTTATCTTGTTACCTAAGTACTTGGCACAAAAGTAATTATTTCATTGCAAAAGCAGCAGCGGCCGGCAAAGTTAAAAAAAAAAAAAAGACTTTGACTCCAGCAAGGAATTGTATAAATAACAACCTCAGTGGAGACATGGGAAATTACTGCCTCATTCTCTGCCACCACCACCACTGTCAGAGCAGATTCCGGGGTAACATCTTGCCATTGTGCGGAGGAAAAAGATCATTTCTTAGCAAAGTGGTTTTTGCAGATGCTCACAATGCTGGATACTCTCTCCCCACACACTCCCCTCCCTCCTCCAAATTATCAGTACAGTAACAATTCACATAGCACAGCATGTAAAGCAGATAGAAGGCAACTCCCTGCCGAGTTTCCATCCAGATAATTCTCTCTTTCATGCCAAAGCAAACAGTGGGGAGAAAAAGGGACGTTTTTCCTCAGGGAAGCAAAAGTGAACTTCCTACCCCAAAATGGTACCTTGGATTTGGAGGCTGTCCCCCAACTCAAAGCATGCACACCTACAATTTCCCCACTCCTGATGCTTACTAACAAAGACATTTTCATTAGATTGATCGCACTTGACTATAAGCCAAACAGCAATTGCCATTTTTGGGAGACTAGGAGAAAGGAAATGCAGTGAAATCAGCTGGGAGTTAAAAGGGAAATCAAGATATTTTCTCCCCCAGGCCCTTCCTTCCACATCCCCCACCCAGCAAGGCCAGATTAAAGGGCAAAACTGTGTTGCTCAATATTTTTGGTGACTGTGCTGTGAGAAGTTGACTTCCCTGATCTTTTCATCCCATGTAACACACGCATACATAAACACGCATGCTGCTCTTTTCCCACCATCTCCTCTCCTTTGCTGTCCCTGCCTTTCTTCTTACCCACTCCTGATCTGTCTCTTTCCACTAGCTCTTCCCTTCATTTCCTCTCCCTTGCTTTCTTCTTTCCCTCTCTCTCCCTCTTTCCACCCTCCCCTTCTCTCTCTCTCTGTCTCCATTCTTCTGAGCAACCCAGTTCTTCCCCCACCTCCCTGCTCCACTGGTGACAGCTTACCTTTCTAAGGTGATTTCAAATCTCCTTTTTCCACAAGAGGAAAAAAAACAGGATGGGCTGATTGAGGTCTCTGGCCTACAGTGGGATCAGGCGAAGGGGCTGGGTGAATGTAGGTTGCAGTAGGGAAGCCAGCTTCAGGACACAGCTTCTCAACACCAGGCCTGGCTCAGCTCTGCCCTCCCTTTTCTCATTAAGCTCAGAAATCCTTAAGCGGGGGCTCCAGTAGGCATCATTTGTCACTGTGATTGGGGCACTGGATGGGTGGGAGAGAGGGTACCTGCTAGACAAGAGAACTACTGTATGTTTTTACGAGATAAAGCTGGAAGACAGAAAGAAAAAAGAAGGAGGGGGGAACCACAATATGAAATACGGACAAGAGAATTCACCCCTCTCTGCTTCAGTCTATTTATCAGTAGCATACCTGGAGTGAGATGGAGGAGGAGAAGGATAGAGGAGAGCTGATCATCATTCCATTATCAAATTCCCTAGATGTCTTCAGAGGTTCTTCATGGGAGAGTTAGTGGTTTGCCAGAGCTATTGCATCCCTGAAAACGTCCTTCCTAGCAAGACTGTACTTCCAGACTCAAACTCTATCCAGACAAGGGATGTGCTAAGATGAAGGGATGGGAAGGAGTCTATCATTTCACTCTCAGAGCTTGCTTCAAGCTACCAGAGCTATAGTCCCCAGAAAGATACCCTCTTTTTGCTGTCAGCTGCTGTTGAGTAGGCGCCAACACATAGCAACCTCACATACAATAGAACAAAGCATTGCTCTGGCCTGAGCCAGTTTCACGATTGCTGGTATGCTTGAACCCATTGTTGCAGCCATTGTGTATTTTGAGTACCTTCCAACCTAGGGGGCTCATCTTCAAGCACTATACTGAGCAATATTCCATTATAATCCATAAGGTTTTCATTGGCTGGTTTTTGGAAGTAGATCACCAGTCCTTTCTAGTCTGTCTAAGTCTGGAAGCTCTGCTGTAACCTGTCCACCATGGGTGACCCTGATGGTATTTAAAATTCCAGTGGCATAACTTCAAGCATCACAGCAACATATAAGCCACCACAGTACAACAAACTGATAGATGGGTGGTGGAGGAAGATACTAGGAATCAGTTATCCAACTTGGTCATCTACCTGTACTGTCCTCAAGCTCTAAGTTTATCCAGTCACTGTCCTATCACTGTCTCCTCCTTCCACCATCTAGGATGTTACCATCCTCGGTCTTCACATCCCTCATATCCCTGGTGGCTCCCCCTGGAGATCCTGGAATACATCAAACCGTACTAGTTTCCCAACATGACCAGGCCAGAGCACAGAATGAGTAAGTCTCTCAGCTTAGATCTGGTGGCCTCCCTTATTATCTATAGTCTTGCTCAGACACAATGTCCTCTTGTTTAAGATGAAGACAATTAGCTGAACTTTCCTCCTTCAAAGAGTTGGCCAGATCAGGCCTCCCCTCATCCTAACCAGGTTTCATGGACACTGGCGAACTCAGCAACTTCAGAATATATGTTTTCATCATTGAGAAAAATAGCATTTGATGGATAGAAAAAAACTGGGTCGGGGAAGTTGAATGTGTGTGTGAGAAGGGGGTACAAGATCATATGAAAAGAACTAAGAACAAATCAAAAAAGAAGAAAAAAGATAGGAGAAAAAACACAGCAAAACCAAGACATAACAACTCGAAAGTGAAAATCTGGAAGAATACGAAGAGCATGGTTTGATGTATAACTTATGGAGAACCCATGAAAAGAAAATGAACTGGGCCCCAAGGGACATGTGGAGATGGTAATGCTCTCAAGCTATCACGTGTGCCATTCTGCTGTTTGCTGCAGTGGAAAATGATTAAGACTATCTTGGGATTAAAAAAAAATCTACAAAATCTTTATTGCCCTGTCCCCTCCCGCAAAAACAAACTGCCAAGAACTTCACTACCAAGAGAAGTACATTATTGCCACTGAGAAGTACATTATTGCCAACATGATTTTAAAAAGTAAAGCATTTATGTGAGCTTAACTACAAATGTGTAAATAGTGTATTTATTTAGATAAATGAAAACAGGTGAAATTTATAAGGTGCTGTCATTTTTTCTTGGGGCAGGAGGATAATTACCATTATGTCTACAATGCCATTTCCAAAAAATGTTTAAATCCAAAAGAACATACATAACCTTTCCTCCAGCCAGCTCTGGCCTGCTCCTCTTTGCTCTCCTTTTCTTGGGGAAGGCATTAGAACAGTCCGTGCAAGCCCTGGGCAGGATAGACCTTGCCCACGACAGAAGAATAGACTTGTCCAAAAAGGAGCAGGGAAAACAATAGTGACAAAACCAGCTGTCTAAATTGATGCCTAGTGAGGACAGAGGAGGAAAGAAAAACTCCAGCTTCATACGACGAAATGTGTTTCCAGACTGGCTAAATGAAGCTCGCAGTATTAAAGGCGTAAATCAACCACACCGATGTCTAGGTTCTACGTGGGCAGGTCTGCTTATGAGGCAGAAGCCTTCTGGTGTTGGATTTCCAGAAGAGGCCATAAATGTCCCAACCTGAGGCAATGGGCTGGCTCCCTAGAGGCTGCCTGATTTGTGGCCCTGCTGGGTGGAGTTAAAGAGGTCAGGATGGTGTGATTTTTGCCTGGCACATTCTACTACTTCACTGCTCCCCTTTCAAAGGCAAAATGGTCCCTAGAAAAAGGGGAAAGGATCCTTTTTTGGAAAATCAGCCACTGAACACCCTATGGAACATAGTTCTACTCTGACCTACATGGGGTCACCATGAGTCAGAATCAATTCAAAAGCAACTGCTTGGTTTTTATCATTCTGGAGCCTGGGTAGGACCCAGGACTAGTCTTCAAATTGCTCCTGCCTCTGTTTCAGCAAATGCCACCTGTTATCACTGTTTAGGCACATGCCCACTGCTCAGGCCCTTACCCCCACTGTGTTCTTTTGAGTACTAGCCTTCCCCTGATGTTCTGGGCACTCCTTATCTGCAGAGGATATGACCGATTCTGTGAAATCCACACCCCTTGCATTTGTCAGAAGGAGCCCTGGTGGCACAGTGGTCACCTGCTCAGCTGCTAACCGAAAGGTTAGCAGTTGGAATCATCAGCCACTCCATGGGAGAAAGATGTGGCAGTCCGCTTCCATAAAGATTACATCCTTGGAAACCCTATGGGGTAGTTCCAGTCTGTCCTACTAGGTTGCTATGAGTAGGAATTGACTTGACAGCAACGGGTTTGGTTTTTTTTTCGTTTTGCATTTGTCAAGAATGTAGCTACTGACTTGGGAATCCTATACGGGGAAAGATTGTTGACTGATCTCCCTCTGCTGTGCTGATACCCTAAAAGGCGAAACTGGATGGTCAGCACACAGGGTAGATAATTGAAGTTTAGAGTCTAGAAGCCATTCTCTTCCTCGTTATTTGTAAGAATCTGGACAACCATTTCCTTCTCAGAGCTTCAGTTTCTTCATCTATATAGTGAGTGGGTTGGGTCATAAATGATCTCTCAGGCTCTTTCTATTCCAGGATTCTTGGGAGTTACATCGATGCCATTCCAGCCAGATTGATATCTCCAAAATAGTGGGACTTCCAAAAGTGTATATTATAAGTCATACTCAAAAGATGCACCACAAAAAATGAAACCAATAGCCTTTCCTGTTCCTCAGGATGTCCTCGGTCAGCATGATTCTGTTAAAAAGAACCTGGACTTCAGATCCAGAGGGATATGGACCTGAATCTCTTACAAGCTGTGTGACCTTAGGAAAGTTATCTGAGTTGCTTCATTTACCTGATTTTTAAAATGCTTGCCCTCTTAACAATGTGGTGAAGAGTCAGTGGAATGATAAATGTAGGAATACCCAGCTCTGATCCTGGAACCTAGCGAGCTGGCTAATATATGCTTGTTTCTGCCCTTCTGCTTGGACAGCTTTCTTTTTCCCAAGGAAACTGTAGAAGTAAATCCTTCAGGAGAAGCCTGAGCACTGGGATTGAAGGGAGCTCTGGGCCAGCTGTGCCCAAGGGCCGGCCCTTGCTCTAGGCTGCCTTCACTTTGTGTAATGTGGGATAAGGATGAGGACATGCTCAGGGATTTGGGGGATGCCCCAGGGGCTGGCCAGTAGGCTGAGCAATGACAACCTGCTCCTTCATACGACTGGTTAAAGTGTTGGAACCTGGAAGGGTAAGAGTTGTCCTCAACCAGTAGGTAGGAATCAAAAGGGGGATGGTTAGATGATAAACAGAGAGAGAGAGAAAGAGATAAGACAGATAATTAAATAGACAGATAGATGATAGAAAGATAGATAATGGATAGATAGATAAATGAATAAGGGAATAAACGAACAAATGAAAAGACAAACAAATGAATAAATAAAATCGTCTCTAACTCAGGCCTAGTCCCCAGGTTGGATTGAGCTGGGGCTACAAATCTAATCAAAGAAGAATTAATGACCTTGACAACAATGACGTCCAATCTGAGAACCACCAGCATTCACCTATCCATTCACAGTTGATCACTAGGCTCCTCCCATATACCAAGATAAGGTGATAAGCAAAATGACAAAAAATTCTCTCCCTTCAGAAAACTAATATTTTAGTAAGTGGAGACACATAAAGAAGTAAAAGATACAGTATCTCAGGTAGTGATAAGTGCTATAAAGAAAAGAACAGCAGGAAGGCATGGTAGGGAGTATCAGGGGGATGGGGGTGAGAGTGAAAGCTGTTACCCCTCATCCCTTAAAGCTGTTTGAAGACTACTCTCCAAGGGGTAGAGACAGGGCCACCTGGGAGTTCTGGCCTTCTTGTGGTGGCTGATATAAAGAAGAATAAAGGACCAGTGGTCCAGAGAGTGGTGGTGAGGGTGTGAGTGTTGGAGGAGGGATAGGGAGGGGCCGGACTTGCCCAAACCACTCAGAGTTCTACAGCCACCTCTTCATTCCTGTCAATGGTGATCAGAGGCTGGAGGAGGGGCCGTATGATCCAGAACACAAGTGGACTCTCGGCTCATCTCGACTCCTGACATATCTTCCTTCTTTCACATGATGTATCAATCACTTTCTATACTGCAGGCACTGTTCTAAGCACCAGGAATTCAAAGATGAACCAGATAGTCCTGGCAGTCACGTGACTCACAGTTTAGGGGGAAGAAACAACTGGCACCAATGCCAAGTGGTAAGTGTTAGAGGGGAGATTTGGACCATGCAGAAGAGGAGGCTGGTTCTGTCTAGGGGATGGGATGAGCAAGGGGCGCAGAGAGAAGGGAATCCTTCAGCGTGCTGTTTCCCTGAGCAAAGGAAGAGAGGTGGAGAGGGCATTCCAGGAAAAGGAGATGCATTCCCAAAGGCATAACTGGTGTTCAGGGAATTGTGAGAGGTCAGAGGACAGGATGATTGGACTTTACCTGGAAACAAGGCTGAGCCCCATCCAAGCATAGGCTTGTGCACCATGCATTTGGGGCTTATTCTGAGGACAGCAGGAGAAAACAAAAGGGTTTCAACCTGAGGGTTCCACTTCCATTCCAAACCCCAACTTCTAGAAAAACCTGCTTATCCCAGCAACTTTCATCTGTCCGTTTTCCAGGTGGCTTCTGCAGAGACTGGGCACAGATCCACTTAGCAGGCCAAAGGGACAGAGGCTTCCAGCAGTCCTGGCCCCTGGGTTTCTGTTTTCCTCATTCTACCCTGAATCTGTTGGCCTGGGGACTTTATTGGGAAGCCCCTGGAGTTTACGAGACATGCCCCCACAATTTAATTACCTGCAGCAAAATGAGAGAAGACTCTATAAACACTGGGATTTATAGGCCTTCTGTGGCTATAGGTCACCTCTGATGCAATAACCTGTCCCATTTCCTGTAAGACGGTGGCTCCATTTTATTGGCCCCACACAAAATTTATGCTCCTCTCCACCTGCAGCAAGACAGGTTTACTTCTGTCTGTTGCTATTGTAACTTATTTTTCCTTTTTGAAGCTCTGTGTGTGTGTGTGCATGCACGTATGTGTGTATGTGTGTTTGGGGAGCTAGAATGAACATGGAAGGTGGTTCTCAGATTTATTTACTGCAAGTAAATAAAAAATTTTATTTCCTATCCACTGGCTTGCAACCTTCCCGTCTTCTTCTGGAGCGCTACTCTTGCCTGCAGGCATTAGAGCTGACCTGGGGAGACTTGCCATTGCAAATTAAATAGGTTGGGCCAAGAGTCCTTTCCAGTTTTGTCTTGTTTTTAGTTTTCTTTCTCTGGCAACTCCCTAGTAAGGGACATCCTACCTGGCTATTTTATTTTCAGCAACTTGACTTAACTCCTGGTGGGTGTTCTCAAGACAAACCTCTTTCCTCTCTCTACTCACTGTCTCCTTTTCTCCATTTCAAGCTCTTTGGCTGCGAGTGCCGCTCAATCCATCCATCAGCCTGGTTATATGTCTCCATATATCTATAGCAACAAAACCCATTTCAGCAGTTTCTTTTGTTTCCTTGGTTTTACGGCGGCTACTTGTCATAGCGTTCCTTTTCCCCTTCATTTAGCAGGAAGGCTTTCACATTAAAGGAACATTTTAACAGTATTAACAAGAAATAGAAATCCAGTTTGCTTCTCTCCAAGCTTCTCTTAAATCTCCCAGATGTTTCGGTTGAACGTATGCACTTCTACCTGGTTTTGTTCTACCCCTAGACCACTCCTTCTGCTCAGCTTCGGGGACGTTTTTGGGGACCACAGAAGGAGGCAAGGAGAAGGAAGGGATTGAAAGGAAAGGGAAGGGAAGGGAAAGGAAGGAAAGGGAAGGGGAGAGGTGCAGACATGGCATTTGCTTGCTGCTCTGCCCTGCCCTAGCCACCTCCCCCCCATCAGCCTCCAGCTTGCTGGGCACCAACTCCAAGCTTCCCACTCTTTCCCTCTCCCTTCCATAAGCCACACTCTCAGTAGAACATATTGTCCATTGGCTACTCATTGCTCCCTGTAAAGGTGCTTCATCATACATTCCAATTAACAGTTGGTTTCCATTGTAGGGGTGGTGGGTGGCTTTTGCTTTTCTTGAAGATGCTATTGTTTCTTCTATCATATAAAGTTGTGCAAATCCACCATATTTCTCTTTTTGCTTTGGCTGCAAGGAAGCTTCTAGGCAAATATAATTTAATTCATCAACCTATATTAGTCAGTGGGCTTAGGTTATTTGTCTACCCTCCCCTTCTTTCAATAGATTTGCTGATTCTTAGTCTAATAATAGTTCATTAGACAATTAGAGACATACAGCTCATGAATATCACTAGATGACCAGTAGGCATAAATAAATTTTCAAGGTGCTGCCTTTAACCTTGGCTATATTTCTCTATTCAGTGTCTCGGTTCCTGTTTGTTGGATACCTCCAGGCTAACATAGAGAGGAAATTTTCTTCCTCTTCCTTCTGTAGCAGGAGTAGAGAATAATTACACGTTATTAATCTCTCTAAACAACAGCCTCTCTTAGCCCCTGCCCCAGCTCCTTCCTGAAGTGCACTCCTATTAGCTTATGGACACAGTCATGAGGAGCACAAGGTGGGGAAGGCCATACTGTTCTTTTGACTGTGTTCTTTCAGAACAATTCACACAAGGGGCACTTAGTGACAGAGACCCACGCAGCCCACTATAGGAAAACAGTGGTAAAATGACCAGTAACACAAAAATCAAGACAGCTGTCTCTCATGAATAAAGCATAGACCAGCAAGAATACTGGCTTCAAGCCTGAGGGTCCACCCAGCAAAAGCCATCACCCTGTCACAGAGACACAGGAAGGAAAATCTATCTATTCTCTGGAAAGCCCTGACCAGCAACCACTTTGAGTGAGCAGGAAATGGAAGAGTATTGATTTCCAAGATGGTTGGCACCGGGTTCATGTGCTTTCCAGTCCCCATTTTGGAACTTCAAAGGGGGAAAACAAAAACAGCCATTGAATCATTAGCTGTTAGGGCAAAAAATGTTCCTTTGAGAATATCTAGTCCAAAGTCTTTATTCTATGGGTGACAACCGGAGGAACAGAGAGGGAAAGTGGCTTTCCTTAGATCACACAGAGAGTAAGTGTGTGACGTGTGGTTATAAAAGGAGATGGCATGCGTTTCGGAGGCTGAGAGAGTGGGTGGCAAGAGAATGAGGTGAGAGGGAGAGAAAGAGACATGATTTGGGAGGTTGACAACTGTCATTCTGCACCTTTCCCCACACCCCTTGGCGTCCTGGGTGGACAGTGTCTTACCACCAAGCACCCCGTGCTCTCCTATGCCCTGCTGCCCATGTGCGGTACAGTTTAGGGTCAGTGCCCAAAGCCAGACCTACCCACCCTTACACGTCTACACCACCTGCTAACCAGAAGCATTGCAATCACTAAAAGAGATGCCGTATTGGTTGTGGGGGGGAAGGGCCCCATTTCCAGCCGTGGTGGGACTGTCTCTGATGGCACAGTTGGGCAGCAGCAGCGGCGTTGAGAGGCTGAGCAATGGTCCTGCAGCAGCAGAGAAGCAGCCCAGGGGTGGAGGAAAAGCATGGGCCATGCAGGGCCCTCAGGAAGGGAAAAAGTAACCTTAGAATCTCCATCATAACACTGGTTGGGTCTGAGAGTTACAGCTCATTATTGGCTACCCAGGCCCTGACCATCCTCACAGGCAGTGGGGCCAGGTTACAAGATTGCAAGTTCACAATGCTTGGGGTAAGACTGAGAGAGTTAGTCAGCCTGCTGTGGGCTCCTGCCCTCTTGACTGCAAGAGAAACGAAAGGTCATTTTTCTTAATGACTTTGAAGACAGTCTACCTAGAGACGTTTGTGAACGCCACTTCTGAAATGAACACTCTCAGATGGAAAACCACTTGGCTGCCTGACACTGACAAGAACAGCAGGTTGGGCAGATTCTGATGTTTCCTCAGAGGCCTGAGTCAGGATTGGTAGCCCCCATTCCTCTGCCCAGAGCCCACCAAAATACCTGACACTGAGCAGGCTCTTGTGCAATGATGGTTCAGGAGCTGTGCTTCTGGATACCGGCAGTGGATACCTGGTTTCCTAGAGCTTTCAAAGCAATTGGGCATGTGTCTGCAGGTGGGCTGATTGGCATCCCAGGTAATTTGTGCTTTTGTATAAGTTGGGCAGGGGACATGAAATTGGGAGAGCGAAGGTACTCCTATTTTCTAACAAAGCCATCATCCCTAGGGAAGCAACCAGCTCCTGCTCAGGAGGAATGGTGTGCCACCCTGGGGATGAACTGAGGCATGCTGGTGCCAGCTGGGGAGGGGTGGGAAGCAATAGCATCTCTAGTGGAGGCTTTACTGTCTCCTCCCAGGTTTTCAGGGCTGCCCTGCTAAGTGACAGATCCCCTCTGGCTCAGCACCCCAGGAGAGGGAACCAGCCTTCCAGGTGCTCAGCCACTCAGACAACGGTGCTGGGCTTCCCTGGAGATGAATGGCACTGCCTCTGCAGCCTTCCTCCCAGGGACTCCAGAGCTCAGCCTCCAGTTCCAGGTAGGCCAGGGCCCAGGGATCCTCAGCTCCTTTTCAACAGCTGCCAACTACAGGGTGCTCCAATTGGATCTGGAATCGGTGCCAACATTGAGGGAGAAATTCCATAGGAAAAGGGTTGACAGTGAGGCTGGCCAAACCCTTAAATGCTGAAGTGGTACCAGTAATGATGATACCTGAGATTTGCTTGGTGCTGTGCCCTAACTGAGGACTTTCAAATGCATTCTGTTATCTGACATGCAAAACAAACCCTCTTGAGGTGGGCAGATCAACTGGCCCGATTTTAGCGTTGAGGAAACTACAGTTCCCAAAAAGGATTCCCTAGCTTGTCTAAAGTGATGCAACAGAGGTGAGAGAACTGACTATTAACGAAGCCCTTCCAATTGCATGAAAGGAGCCCTGGTGTTGGTGGTTAAAGTGCTTGGCTGCTAACTGAAAGGTCGGCAGTTCAAACCCACCAAGTGCTCCACGGGACAAAGATGTGGCAGTCTGCTTCTGTAAAGATTTTCAGCCTTGGAAACCCTATGGGGCAATTCTACTCTGCCCTCTACGGTCACTATGAGTCAGAATTAACTCAATAGCAGTAGGTTGGTTGGTTTGTTTTTGGTTTTGGTTCCAACTGCATACCAAGGCTCTTTAACAGGCTGCATCTCAGAGAAAAATCAAATTTATCCTTCCATTCAGAAAGGCCATCAGGAGGGCTAGGCCGGACTCAAAGTTTCTTGTAATTGCCAAGGAATGTGTACAACATGAGATTGGTGGAGTTCTCAGCAGTGGAATAAACAAGCTGCCTTCTACCTTGGAGCGCACACAAGTCAGTCTGCATGTGAAATGCCTGGACATTCTGTTTGCTCTTCCTGAGGCTGGGGCACTTGCCGTTGGAGCTGCGGTCAGAGAAGGAGAGGCGAAGTTGATGGAGGGATTAATTTGGCAAGTGAGAGCTGTGTCAGCATTTCCTGGCTTCCCTCCAATGTCTGTGTCTAATAACTGAGTTATAGTTTTTCATTTTGATGAATTTATCTGTTCTGCGGTTTGGTTTGGTTTGGCCTTTGTGAAGCCATAAAGTTTTAAAGCTGGAAGGACACTTAGAGATCGTCTAACCACCCCCTTGTTTTACAGGTGAGGAAAATGAGACTCAGAGAGGGCAAGGGGCTCCTCACTTGTGTGACAGGGCTGCTGAGCTGGTGCTTAGAACTCAAGTCTCCTAAACCAAACTTTCCTTGAAGTTAGCTGCCGCGTGATACAAGGAGCCAATGCTCTCTTTCGAGGTGCTTCTGACACCCAGACACAGAAAAATCACGAGAGGCTGGAAACAGAGCTCAGGAAGTGGGGATGGAGGAGGGGAACCCTTTATAGGATTAGGAAGCTGCCAGTTATGGGTCTGTCTAAAGAAGACTGGGAATTCCCACAGAGCAGGAGCTGGCTGGGGTGAAGTGGGTGGGGCAAGTGTGGTTCAATGGTAGAATTCTTACCTTCTATGCAGGAAGCCCAGGTTTAATTCCTGGCCAATGCACTTTATGCACATCCACCACCCATCTGTCAATGCAGGCTTGCATGTTGCTATGATGCTGAGCATGTTTCAGCGGAGCTTCCAGACTAAGATGGGCTAGGAAGAAAGGCCTGGTGATCTACTTCCACAAATCAGCCAATGAAAATCCTATGTACACAATGGTCCAATCTGCAACAGATCATGGGGATGGCTCAGGACCTGGCAGCATTTTGTTCCATTGTGCGTGGAGTCACCATGAGCAGGCCAACTCAACAGCAACTAAGAACAAAAACAAGGAGCTGGGCAGCCAGGAAGCAGGGCTCTGGAGCCCTCAAGACAGAGATCATGATTCTCATTTCCTATATTCCTCCCCCTTCCTCAGTGCCCAAGACAGTGCATGGTCTGCACACTGGAAGACGCACAAGTGAGCTTTTATATCTTTTCCCATTTAGTTCTCTACAATGATTCTGACAGGTTAACAGTGTTACTCCCATTTTACAGATGAAAAAACAGGCTTGGATATGTGATGTCATTTACCCACAGTGACACAGTTACACAACTCGTAAGTGACAGAGCTAGCATGTGGTCTCACGTTTTCTTTGCCCCTTCGGCCCCCAGCCCCACCTGATGTAATCACTGCACAAGTTTTTATTTTCCCTCTCATCACAATTGACCCAGAAGAAGGGATCTGATAAGGTTTTACTTATTTCATTTCCTGGTGGGGGAGGTCTTTTCTTTTTACCAAGATACTTAACAATCAAAGGATTGATGTTCTTTGTGGAATGCCACCTTCCACCTTTAAGAATGGGAATTGCTGGGAGATAGCAGCTTAGTCAGATACACCATGTCATCCCCCTACATCAAAGACCCAAGAAACCAAGTAAAACAGATAGAGATGACAATCCTGGAACCCTGAACATCAAAAGGAAGGATGAAGAATTAGGCTGAACACCAATTGGAAGGAGAAAGTGAACCAAAACTGCAAACGAGGAGAGTTATGGATTGGAGGTGACCCGCCAACCAGCCTGGTGCAGCATGGCCATCTTGAGACAAAGAGCAACAACACAAATTGAGGAGTACAGGAAGACAACTTCAAGGAATCCCCAGTAGGAGAGAGAGAAACTGTGTAGGAAAACTCAGAATGAAGCAGGACATGAACCAGATCTAAGAAGGGAAAGTACAGGAAGGCAGGCAAGAGCTCTAGGGATCCTGGCAACCACAGAGCAGAGAGGGAGCCAGTTACGAGAGACAGAATCACTTGCCAGCGGTGGTCCTCGACCACTAGGGTAGGTGGCGCACACTGAGTAGTAGATCCGTAGAGTGTCAGCAGGAGGTACCCTACCAGAGCAGACTCCAGGCAGGCCCCCTCCTTCTCATTTTTGGTAGGGGTCAGGTCCAGATTGCTGGCTGAAGCCTACAGGGAGTGCCCTGGCATCCATGTCCTGTGACCAGAGAAGCATGCTGTCCCCCCCAACCCCAACCTCGTGGTGGCCAGCGGCGTGAGCTCCCACCCCACCAGAGCTGCCCCACCTGCCTAGGTATGAGCCCTCGCTTTTCCCTTACGAAGCCCCACCCCACTCACAACCAACGATGAGTGTCCACCCTGCCTGGCACCCACACCAGCTCCCCTGCCTACCTGGAGAGTGGCAGTGTACACTCTTGCACTGCCAGACAGATGATCAGTGGCAAGTGCCTGCCCTGCCCACCACCCCCACGCCACCCCACCCACCCAGTGAGCATGAGTGAGTGCTCCTTAACCACTGGACCAGCCACCTACAGTGGGGCATGTCTGACCAGTCCACACTCCTGCCACCACCCCACCCTCCTGGCGATAGGTAGCAAGCACTCCTGTGCCATCAGACTGGTGATCAGCAGAGCATGCCTGCCCTGCCTGCCCTGATATATCAAAACAAAACAAAATCAGGACAAAACAAACACACAATAAATAAATTGTTGTTTATGTTAGGTGCCATCGAATCAGTTCTCATTCATAGCAACCACGTGTACCAAAAAATGAAACATTGCCCGGTCCTGCGTCATCCTAAAACTCATTGCTATGTTTGAGCCCATTGTTTCAGCCACTGAGTCAATTTGTCTTGTCAAGGGTCTTCCTCTTTTTTGCTGACCCTCTGTTTTCTCACGCATGATGTCCTTCTACAGGGACAATTCTACTCTGAGACACGTGGGGCTGCCAGGAATCAGAGTCGACTCAATGCAACTGGACCTGGTTGGGAGGAAGCATTGTTGTGGGGTGCCTTTGAATTTGTTCCAACTCATAGTGACTCTATGTACAACAGAATGAAACATTACCCGGTCCTGCACCATCCTAACAATCATTGTTATGCTCAAGTCCATTGTTGTAGCTACTGTGTCAATCCATCTCATTGAGGGTCTTCCTCTTTTTTGTTGAACCTCTACCAAGCATCATGTCCTTCTCCAGAGACTGGTCTGCCCTGATAACAGGTCCAAAGTACATGAGATGAAGTCTCACTATCCTTGCTTCTAACAAGCATTCTGGCTGTACTTCTTCCAAGACAGATCTGTTTTTCCTTCTGGCAGTCCATGGTATATTCAGTATTCTTCACCAACACAATAATTCAAAGGCATCAATTCTTCTTCCATCTTCCTTATTCATTGTTCAGCTTTC
>NW_004444026.1:6996196-6997758 GCF_000243295.1 Trichechus manatus latirostris | reverse complement strand
TAAATTGAAATCCTTAACAACTTCAAACTTTTCTCCATTTATCACAATGTTGCTTATTGGTCCAGTTGTGAGGATTTTTGTTTTCTTTATGTTGAGGTGTAATCAATACTGAAGGCTGTCTTTGATCTTCATCAGTAAGTGCTTCAAGTTCTCTTTGCTTTCAGCAAGCAAGGCTGTATCATCTGCATATTATAGGTTGTTAATAAGTCTTTCTCCAATCCTAATGCTGTGTTCTTCTTCATATAGTCCATCTTCTCGGGTTATTTGCTCAGCATACAAATTGAAAAAGTGTCATGGAAGGTTACAATCCTGATGCACACATTTCCTGATTTAAAACCAGAGAGTAACCCCTTGTCCTGTTTGAATGAATGCCTCTTGGTCTATGTAAGGTTTCACATAATCAATAAATAAATATAAAGATATAAATATAAATACATAAAATAACTCCTTAATGCCTCAGAGACAGACGACAATAACAAATCATGTGAAGAAACAGGATATGATGGCTCAAATAAATGAGCAAAATAAAGGAAAAGAAAAACTTCCTGAGGAAGAAATAATAATAGCACTACCTGAGAAGCAATTCAAAAGACTTATATTTAGGGCCCTCAAAGAGATCAAGGAAAACTCTAGAGAATTCAGGAAAGCAATTCAAGAATAAAAATGACAGACTCAATAGACAATTAGAAACCATACAAAAACAACAACTAGAAATTCATAAGAGTATCAGTAAAATATCAGAAATAGGTTACACAATAGATGGACACTTTAAAGAGGACTTTTGCAGCAGATTTGCCCAATGCAATGCATCGTTTGATTTCTGTTAACATCACAAAAAAAGTATAACAGAATGATAGCAATGAATTCATACTTATCATTAATCACACTGAATATAAATGGATTAAATGTACCAGTCAAGAGACAGAGAATGACAGAATGGATTAAAAAACATCACCTGTCAGTATGTTGCCAATAAGAAACACATCTTAGACACAAGACATAAATACATTAAAAAATCAAATGATGGAAAAAATATGTTAAGCAAACAGTAACAAAAAGAGAGCAGGAGTAGCAATAATAATTTTGGATAATATACACTTTAAGTCAAAATCCATTATAAGAGACAAAGAACATCATTATATAATGATTACAGGGTCAATTCACCAAGAAGACATAACAATAATAAATATTTATGCACCCAATGACAGAGCTCTAAAATACATAAAACAAACTCTAACAGAATTGAAAAGAGAAACAGACAGTTCTACAATAATAGTAGGAGACTTAAACACACCACTTTTGACGATGGACAAAACTAGAAAGAAACTCAGTAAAGATACAGAAGATCTAAATAACACAATCAACCAACTCGACCTCGTAGACATATACAGAACACACCCCTCAACAGCAGCACATTCTTCTCTAACACATAGGGATCACTTTCCAGAATAAGCCATATTCTAGGCCACAAAGCAAGCCTCAATAAATTCAAAAACATTGATATAGTACAAAGTATGATCTCTGACCATAACACTATATAACAGAAATCAATAAAAGAAAGA
>NW_004444026.1:6991714-6993144 GCF_000243295.1 Trichechus manatus latirostris | reverse complement strand
AAATGGCACTGATTAAAAAAAAACAGAAAACAACAAATGCTGGTGAGGTTGTGGGAGGACTGGAACTCTTATACACTGCCAGTGGGATTGTGAAATGGCATAGCCACTTTGAAAAATGGTATGATACTTCCTCAAAAAGCTAGAAATAGAAATACCTCCTAGGTATATATCCTAGAGATATAAGAGCAGTGACATGAGTAGACATAGGCACAGCCATGTTCATTGCAGCAACATTCACAATAGCGAAAAGATGTAAACAAGTATCCATCAACAGACGAATGGATAAAAAAATTGTGGTACATACATATAATGGACTACTGTGCAATGATAAAGAATAATAATGAGTCTGAGAAACATAACATGGTTGAACATGGAGGACATTAGGCTGAGTGAAATAAGTCAAACACAAAAGGACAAATACTGTGTGATGCTACTTTTATAAAAAGTCCGGAATAGATACACACACTGAAAGCAATGTTCGTTGATGGTTGCCAGGGATGGGAGGGGGAGGGAGGGAAAATCACTTACTGGCTAGTTGGCCTGTGTTAATTCTGGTGGTGGGAAAGGCAATACACAATATGCAGAAAGGCAATACAACTTGACCAAGGTAAGTGAAGACAGTGAGAGGTACTGAAGAATAAAGGACAACTACGGTAAAGGCAATAACACATACAATTCTGCAACAACAATAATAACAAGCAAAAAACATGTGAGTGGTTACATAGGTAGACATGTATTTTATATGGGTGTGGGAAGATATATGGGACTACATGTACTTGCATGCGTAGGTATATTTGTTGGCATATGTATATACATGTTTGCATGTGCTTCAAATATATTCATATATACAATAAAGCACATAGGAGCACAGTTATGGAGACTTCCGAGACATACCCAAACACCTCATGGGATTGATTTACTGGGTTTGGAGGCTCAGGACCGTAGTCTAGTGGGACGACTAGGTCAATTGGCATAACTTAGTTCATAAAGATAATGTTCTACATCCTAGTTTGGTGAGTAGCATCTGGGGTCTTAAAAGCTTTTGAGCAGCCATCTAAGATACAACTATTGGTCTGTTCTCATTTGGAGCAAAGGAGAGTAAAAGAAACCAAAGACTCAAGAAATTAGTCCACAGGACTAATGGCCCATGAGAAGCACAGCCTTTTCTATCCTGAGACCAGAAGAACTAGATAGTACCCAGCTACCACTACCAACCATTCTGACCAGGGAAACAATTGAAGGTACCAGTTAGAACAGGAGAAAAATGTAGAACAAAACTCAAATTCATAAAAAAGACCAGACTTACTGGACTGATAGAGACTAGAGGAATCCCGGAGACTATCATCCTTTTAACCTGGAACTGAAGGCACTCCTGGAGGTCATCTTTCAGCCAAATAATAGAGAGGCCTATAAAATAAACAATAACACCC